>NW_027185698.1:47739213-47753162 GCF_028583685.1 Petaurus breviceps papuanus | reverse complement strand
CTCTCTCTCTCTCTCTCTCTCTCTCTCTCTCTCTCTCTCTCTCTCTCAGAGTCCAGGTTAAGAATCCCTTTCCACTTGAAATCATTTCATCCTAGTAAATTCTATAAATAAGCAATGAAATGTGGGTCCTCATTTTATCACCAAGAAAGCTGCTCAGCAGGAGCCTGCTGGGTCAGGACAAAACTCTTATTTCCTATGTGAAGTATTTACTTATAGACTAGATAACAAAGATTTTGGATAACTGGTCCAAATTGGTAAATCGGATATGACTCACTGTTTGGTTCTGGGCTAGACTAGATGACCTCTGGGGTTTCTTCCAATTCACCAGTTCTATGAGCTACTATTTTTTTTTTAATTGTACTGCCCCCCACCCCCACCCCCATACCTGGCTCCGTATGGACGCTCTCGGATATCCGAAAACAGTGCATTTTGCTGAAATTTCGAGAGGACAAACGCACACAGTTAGGGGGAAGAATCATGTTCTTCAATCGGCCAAATGTGCACTCAGGGGTCACGACAGCATAGCAGGCAGTATGAGCCTAGAACCAAATCAAACCACAACAACAAAATTACTACAAAGACTCTACCCTGAACACTGAGAGAAACACTGGATGGGAAAATCTTGTATCTGGAAGAAACAGGAAAGGGGAAGGAGCTGGGAAATGAAGCGGTATGGAGAGAAGAAAAGAGTACAGGATTTATAGGTGTGGGACCTGGATTCAAATCCCACCTCCAATATTTCCTATCTGGGTGATCTTGATGAAACACAATCTCACTAGGCCTCAGCTTCCTCCTCTGTAAAATGGGCAGGTCAGACTAGATTATTTTTAATAGCCTTTCCATCAGGATGGTGTAGTGACACAGAACTATTGGACTTGTAGTCAGGGCACCCTGGATTTTTAGTTCTCCCTCTGACACTTATTTTCTGCATGACCTCAGACAAATTATTTAATCTCTCCAAGTTTCAGTTTTGTGATCTCTAAAATGGGGACAATACGATGATCAATTACGACAGACTTACCTCTTCTCAGCAATACAATGATCCAAGATAATTCCAAAAGACTCATGATCGAAAAATGCTATCCACCTCCAGGGAAAGAACTATGGAGTCTGAATGCAAATCAAAGCAGACTATTTTCACTTTTTATTGTTTTTTCTTTCTTGTGGTTTTCCCCTTTTGTTCTGATTTTTCTTTCACAACATGACTAATGGGGAAATGTTTAACATGATTGTACATGTATAGCTTATATCAGATTGCAGGCTACCTTGGGGCTTGGGGAGGGGAGAGGGAAGGAAAAGAGGGAGAAAAATCTGGAACTCAGAAGTCTTACAAAAATGAAACTACTGTTACATGTAATTGGAAAAGATAAAATAGAAAAGATAAAAAAGAAGTAAAAAAAATAAATAAACCAGAACAAATAATAAAATGGGAATAATAATTATACCTAATTCAGAGGGTTGTTGTGGGAATGAAGAGAACATCTGTATAAAGGACTGTAAAAATGTCTATTACTGTTGTTGTTATTGTTATATCATTGTTATCAACATTAAAATCTCTTATCTAGCGGGCAGCTGGGTGGTGCAATGAATAGAGCACTGGTCCTGAAGTCAGGAGGCCCTGAATTCAAATTCGGCCTCGGACACTTGAATTAGCTATGTGACCTTGGGTAAGTCACTTAACCCCAACTGTCTTGCCCTCCTCCCTCAAAAAAAAATCTCTTGCCCTTAAGAGATGGTGCAGGGAGCAGCTAGGTGGTATACCAGCCCTGGAGTCAGGAAGATCTGAGTTCAAATTTGACCTCAGATACTTACTAGCTATGTGACCCTGGGCAAGTCACTTAAACTTGACTGACTCAAAAAAAAAAAAAAGAAGAAGAAAGGTGTACAGGTTATAGAGAATGTGCCCTGGGCTTGAGCCAAATGGCCTGGGTTTCAGTTAAGGCTCTAGACTCAGCAATTGTGTGGACACCACCAAACTACTACTTCTTTTTGTGCCTTGGTTTCACGGAATCACAGGGTCAGAGTCGAAAGAGATTTAAATGAACTTTGAGTCCAACTTCCTCATTTTACAGGTGAGGAAGAAGAGACCCTGAAAGGGAAAATAATCAGTGCTCCCACTTCCATAACACTCTGTGGCTTACAATGCACATTCTCTCAATAATCCTGTATAATGTAAGTATTATCATGCCTGTATCACAGAAAAGGGTACTGAGATCAAGGGTGGTGGATTTCAACTAGTAAGTGGCCAAAGGAGAACTTGAACCCAAGACTCCTGATTCCAGGAGAGATCATCTTTTCACTACAGTATATGGTACCTCTCCTCTGCTATAGGTATGGTGAATTTGTCTTATCTTCTTACTAAACTGTAAGCTCTATTAAGGGAGAGACCAAATTGAAACTTTGTCTCTTCCCCAGCACCAAGCATAGGGCTGTGTATACTACAGGTGCTTAATAAATGTGTCCTGAATGTGCTCAACAGAGGAGTTCATACATCACACTGAATTCACTCAACAGAACAAAATCACCTACCCCCCACAGAAGACACAGGTATCTGGAGGCCTTCTCAGTCCCAATCCCCTCAATCACTTTTTTTCTGTTTCCTAATCCCTCCTCTAAATCCCCCCCTGCAGCTAGGTGGTACAGTGAATACAGCACTGGTCCTGGAGTCAGGAAGATCTGAGTTTTGAGCTCAAATCCAGCCTGAGACACTTATTAGCTGTGTGACCCTGGGCAAGTCACTTAACCCTGTTTGTCTCAGTTCCCCCCTCTATAAAATGGGGACACACTGGAGAAGGAAATAGGAAACCATTACAGTATCTTTGCCAAGAAAACCCTATGGGTTTTGTCACTTAAGAGTGTCAAACATGACTCAATGACTGAACAACAACCCCTTTCATTATGCATTCCTCCAAGAATGGCCTCTACTCCAAGAGAGAAGGCAATTCCAGATTCCTGCTGTTTCCTACCTGAAATTCCCTTTTGGAAGGAGAGCTAACGTCACAAAATAGGGACGGGAGAAAGGAATACGCATTCACATAGCACCGACTATGTGCCAGGCACTGTCCTTGGAGCTTCACAAATACTGTCTCATCTGATCCTCACAACAACCCTGACAGGTAAGGGCCTTTCTTATTCCCATTTTAAAGTGAAGGAAACTGAGGCAAACAGAGTTCAAGTGCCTTGCCCAAGGACACAGAGCTAGTGTACGTATCTGTTGCCAGATTTAGATTCAGGTCTTCTCAATGATTCCTTGCCTCTCCCAGTCTTCTCCTTGGCATCTATTTAGTCTCAAAATGGCCTCTCGATCCTCAGTCTTAAATTAAAGAACACAGTGAATATCAGTGATTCCAAGAGAGAGTCAGACCCAGTTGATTGGCTGCATATCACGAACCCAGATCTAACCTTGGCAGCCAGGGTAGCTAAGGCTCAGCCCTGGAGGCAGGTGGGGGAAAAGGTAGACAAGACAATACAGCAGAAGCAAATGTCAATCTCTCTCTCTCTCCTATCCTAAGTCAGACCTGGAGTTAGTCTAGTCACTCTTACTTTTATTTCACAACTCTTAGCTCAGGAAGGAAGACCAAAATTTCTAGACAATGGTTTAAAGATACTTAAAGGAACTGACTAGATTTATAAGAAAAAGAATCATTCACCAACTGATAAGTGGTCAATACATAAAAACAGATAGTTCTCATATGGAAAAATTCTCCAAATCCCCAGTAATTAGAGAAATGCAAATTAGAGGAATTAGTAGGTTCTATCTCAGGCCCAGGAAATCAGCAAAGTTGATAGCAAAAGGAAAAAGACAAAAAGACAAAAAGGAAAAAGGGGCTGTGGGAAGACAGGCACTTTAATGTATTGTTGGTGGAGCTGTGAATTAATTGTTCCAGTCATCCTGGAAACCAATTTGGAGCTATACTTCCAAAATTATTAAACTGTCCATATATTTTTTTTAATGCACCAATAATCCTATACCTTACAGGAAAAGACTAATATGTACAAAATTATTTATAGCAGCTCTTTTTGGGGTAGCAAAGAATTTGAAACCAAGGGGGTGCTGATCAGGTAAATAACTGAATAAGTTATGGTGTATGAATGTAATGCAGTACTATTGTGCTATGAGAAAGAGTGTTTCAGAGAAACCTAGAAAGATTTATATGAACTGATGTAGAGTGAAGGTAGTAGAATCAGGAGAACAATTTATACCAAAATATCAACCTTACAAAAAGTGAACAATTTTAAAAGATTTATGAATTCTGATCAATACAATGACCAACTACAATTCCAGATGACCAATGATGAGAAGAGGATGGACCAAATATGCAGAATAAGACACACAATTCTGGACATGGCCAACGTGGGAATTTGTTTAGCTTGACTATGCTTATTTTTTTAAAAGGGCTTTCTTTTTCTTTTTTCTGTAAGGGGAATTTGGGGAGCAAAAAAAATTCTTGATATTTGAAAAAAAAAAGATAATCAGCTAGATGAGAATTTTTGTGGAGGTACAATGTAGTTCTGGGCATTGTAAAATTCTTGAATCACCCTTTCCTGAGTTTGTAACCAAGTGCCTGTGTGTGTATTTGGGCAAGTTAACATAAGACCATGTGCTTTGAGCTGCCAGAAGCCTGAAGCTTTTGGTGCAGAGAACACTGATAGGGCAGGGCTGACTATGTCACAGGTCTGAGGATAGCCACATTTCTAATACTACCTCTGAAAACTGCCCTCTTCTTCAGGCAGCTGCTAGATCAGAGAGAGGTCTCAGAACCCTAGGTCTATACCATAAACAACTGAAAAGCTGACAAGTACAAACTGAGAAATTTGCTGATACTTTATAAGAGCAAATAAACTTTACATTACAATGAAATGAAAGACAACCTCAGTCTTTCTTGGGTGACTCAAAGCATAGCAGAGATCTACAGGGACTTGGGACATTATGATGAACTTGTCATGGGGGACCTCAGAGACGGGAAGAGATTGCACTAGCAGGATCTGCCAACGGCATGATTTCTACTGCATGCAGTGCAGGGACTAAGGTAAGTTCAATGCACCAGGGACACTTAAGGAAGGTATAGAGGAAGATGACGACAGGTGACAGGTCTCTTTCCAGTGCTACAGAACAAGATGCAAATGAAGAAAGGAAAAAGGAATGTTTATTAAGCACCTACTATATGTCAGGTTCTGTGCTATGCACTTGACAAATATTATATCATTTGAAGTTGATTTTTCTTTAATCCGGGACCAAACCAGCCACCAAAGAACTCAGACCTCAGTCTAACATGGTAGCATCTGAACCTATTACACCAAAGAATTCAGCAATCAGTCAATCAATCACATCTTTCTCAAGAGAATTCTGTTAATTGGACAACAAACGCCTTCCTAAGCCATCCCACTGTGGCTGGTTTTCTACATGATGGCAATACTGAATGATGAAAAGTGGTCACGGTTCAATTCGATAAATATTTATTAAATGTTTACTGTGTGCAGAGTTCTGTGGGGCACTGGGGTAAGATGAGGTCATTGTTCTCATGGCACCAACAGTTTCACTGGGGGTGAAACACAAACACAGATCCACTATAACAAACGTTATTCCATGAAAAGGAGATTAGAAAAGGACAAATCAAGTGCTTTGTGAAGTTTAAGGGAGAATACTGTTATGGCTGGGGGGCAAAGGGGGAAATTAAGGAAGGCTTTAATGAGTAGGCAGCTTTATAGAGTGCGTGGACATTCAACAGCCATAGATGTTGAAGGAGAGCATTCCAGTCATGCATGGGAACTAGGACAGACAAAGGCATGGAAAACAGCACCAGGAATGTTCAGGGGAAAGAAAGTCCTGCTTGGCTGGAGCATTGAATGAATGGAGGGGAGTCCTGTGAAATCACATGGACAGGTAGGCAGTGAAAGACTAGAGGAGGCCTTCACTGCCAAGCAAAGGGGGTGGGGCTTTATCTTACAAAGATACAGAAACCAAAGTCCCAATACTCCTGATGTGCCCAAAGCTACTTAGAATTAAATTAAACATATCAACTGTGTGAGATAAAGGACAAAGAACTCAGCTGTTCTCTAACAGAAGATAGAAAGCAAAGGCAAGATGATCCCACTACATGGAAGAATGTTCTGTTTTGATTCATTTCTTCCTAGGTTCCACTGTATTAATTCACAAATGCCATAAGATTTCAAAGTTGGACTAGATAATAAAGACCTCTGAAAATGTGGTAAAGCTTACAGACCCCTTCTAGGAATCATGTTTTTAAATGCATAAAACAAAATACAAGGGATTACAAAGGAAACCAAATACAATGAAATACATACATACATACATATATATATGAAAGTTCATATACCCCAGGTTAAGAAGCCCTGGTCTAGTCTAATTCTATTACTTTACTAAGGAAACTGAGGCCTAAGAGTTTAAATGAACTGCCTAGGGTCCCTCAGATATAAGCAGCATAGCTGGGATTCAAATCCAGGTCTTTAGATTCCAGTATCCTTTCCACAACATGATGCTTCCTAACCATACTGACATACCCAGGATGGCTGCTAGCAGAGATTCTTAGATCTGCTTTACTAGAAAAGATGGCTGTTTAAGGGGTCAACAATCTTTTTTAATTACATTCACTAGTTAAGGTAAAAGGCAGCACCCTGAACTTCAGAGATAATACAAGCAGAGAAATAAAGATCAACAGACAGGGCTCTGACTGCCTGAATCAACTATACACTTTACATACATCCCTGGATGGAGAGAGCCTTTACATCTGAGGAGTCGGGGAGCTCTGAACATATGGCCACTCACAATCTCAGCCAGGGAATCACAAGATCCTTCTCATAAGAGAGCCCCCAAAGCAAAATACCAACTCAGAGGATATATACACTTGTCAGAGCCAGAAGGCATCACAACCCTCCTGAGTCTTCCTAAAAGCAAGCCTCCCCTAATGAGCTCCACATGAGATCTATTAATGGGGTGGGTGGGTGGGATATCTTATATCTCATTAACATTATTACTCCCCCAAGAGGTTGTGAGCTCCTTGAGGGCAGGGATTGTCTTGCCTTTTTTTGTACCTCTAGCACTTACCACAGTGCCTGGCACAGAATAAGCATTTTATAAATGTTTATGACTGACTGCTGAAAATAACATTAGCCAACTCAAGTTTGTTGTAAAGCAAAGCATCTTGTCCATCTTAAAGCAGTAAGAGTTGTTCTTATGATTGGGACTATAAGGGACCTACCAGAATGCCACACCATTCACACCGCATGCCTGATAGCACCTCTGAGGACCCACAGGTCTTCTTACACACCTCACAGCGGGCGTTGGATGAGAGATTCCCCTCCCTCCAGTGATGATGGTATGTGTCCTGAAAACAACGATGAGAGACAGTGTTGATAGAAAGGAATAATGATTAAGAAAAACTAGGAAGTCAAATCATAGAGGACTTTAAATTCTCAACTCAACTAACTGAGTGCTTACTATGTGCCTGTACTAAGCCCTAGGGATACAAAAAAAGAGGCAAAAGACAATCCTTGCCCTCCAGGAGCTTATAATCCAATGGATGATGTCTCAGTTATGAACCTGGGAGGACCAGAAGGTTGATGGTAGAAGGTTGCCTCTGAGAAGAAAGAGGGGAGTTTGCAATAGGGGGAAAGATAATGAATTCAGTTTTGGACATGGTGAGTTTAAGATGTCTCTAAGACATCCAGTTTGAAATGTCCAATATATAGTTAACAGGTGGTGAAGAACTGAAGCTCAGGGGAGGGAATGGAGCTGGATATATAATTTGTGAAGTTTCTGCTTTTTAAACCCATGACTAGGAGCTCCCTGAGGGCAGGGCTCAGGCCCCTTCTTCCTCCTGCCTCCCCAACAGCAAAGCTAAGCACAGAGAAGGTACCAAGGAAAGGTCTTCCAAAATTAGCTGAACTCCACGAAGCTGCCCTGTATTTTATTTGGGAAGAACATTTCCTGGCAGTCTCACACACTTCGATATTCTGGGGTTTGTCAAGGCATCGGGAAGGTCCCCGCAGACACTTACGTGGTCCTGGTGCCCATCCTGATGACACTGGCGGCAATCACTGCAGGCAAAGGGGACGCAGTCTGCATGCACATACAGCTCACAAACTAAGGGGAGAAAGAGCATTTCATTCAGATGGCCATGGTCTTCCATCCTTCTGTGATCCCAGAGCACCTGGCTCATTCCTGCCTCTATACTTGAGTCCATCCTGTCAACCTGAATGTTCATCCCTGCTTCAAATCTTACTACTTCTTCAGGACCCAGCTCAGGTGTCATCTCCTAAACACCCCCCCAACACACACACACACACACACACACACACACACACACACACACTTCTCTTACACATTCCTCTTCATTGACCTAGGATAGCACTAACAGCACATACATCCTGTTGGCCCTGAGAGTTCCAATGCACAACTACCTCTATATTCCCCCAAATGCTTGATCCCTGAGCCAGGCAATAGAACATGATGTTTGTGGAAGAGTGTATCAATCAATCAACAAGCATTTATTAAATGCCTATGTGCCAGGAGCTCTCCTAAGTGCTAGAGGTAGAAGGATGAAGGTGAAATATACCCCACCCTTAAGGACCTTCCTCTCTAATGAGAGATAACATTCACATATAGAAGCATATACAAGACATATACAATTCAGATCTGCAGACCACCACCTCCTCCCCCAGGAACTATGGGTAATTTGTCATTTTGTCACATTGTATCTTCTCAATCAGGAAAAAAATGGAATAACAAATAACATTATGTGGTGGTGGTAGGGGGAACCCACAAAATTCTAATGTTAAAAAAAGGTTGCTGTCCTCAAAATGGTTGGAAAGAATTTGATGTAGATCAAAAACCATTAAACTGAAAGTCAGGACACCTGGGTTCTGGAACTAGTCACCTCTCCCTCTCTGGACCTCAGTTTCCCCAACTACAAAATAAGGAACTGAGTCCCTAAGGTCTCTTCCATTCCTCAGATTCAATGACTCTGTGACTAAGCCCAAAGGAAAAGAGATCAAGATAGTATAAAAGGCACTGCATGTTTTATTCCAGAAACCTCTTTCTAATTCTGAAGTCAGCCAGACCCCTCAACTATTTCATACCCATTTCTAAATCTCCACCATGTGCTGAATGTTCTCAGAGAGCACACACGCTGCCTGGTCCCTGTCTCTTAGGAAGCTTCTGTTCCAGGGCAGCCTGGTCACACACCCACACATCGTGTGTTTTTAGTTTTAATGCCTGTTTTTACATTTCCTTGCAAAAGGTAGAAAAAGTGAAGATCCTTGTTTGACCCTACTAAGCCCCAGAAATCTACATCTTTGAGAAGGGTTTGGGGCAGGGTTTCTTGAAGTTATAAACTTCTTTTTTATTATTTTGATAACTGTATTTCAACAGAATTGGTTTCCTTTGTAATCCTATGGATTCTGTTTTACACATTTAAAAGCTTTCTTGGTTTCCTTTGTAATTCTATGGATTCTATTTTATATCATTTAAAACATTTTTTTCAGATGGGGAGGTTCCTTACTTACATGCTTCAGCAGACCACCAAAGGGCTCCATGACACAGAAAAATGTTAAAAAAAAAAAAAAAAACCTCAGGATTAGAGGGAAAGGGAAAAGCTTAGTGGGCAGGAAAGCATCCCAGCCACGAAAGGCAGTTCAGAAAAAAAGCCACGGTGTTCAGTGAGGGAGGATGAGATTATAGGCACTATTAGATACCAAGTCTCTCCACTACTATATCCTATGAAGGGGAGCTTGGTCAGAACTAGCACAGGCCTGCAGCACACAGTTGACAGCAAGAGTCAACCCCAGAAGATCCTGAGAAATAGTCAGTAACTTCAATATTTTGTTCAGTCCATTTTTTTTATTTTAAAATTTTTTCATTTAAAAAATTAATTTTATTTTCAATTCAGAGAACAAAACAAGCATTTCCATAACACGGTACAATAAGAAAAAATGATTGCACATGAAACTACAAATCTACAACTTTCTATTGGTAGAGATCCTCAGAAAACCCTCCCCTCTACCTCCTCAAATACCTTTCCAGGATAGAGAAAAACAGAAGTCACTATTTAAGGATCTATTTTCATGGTCAGAACAGTCCTGTGAATTTCTTCTATACATCTGGAATGGTTCAGTCATCAGAGAACCCCAAGGCCACAATCACCTAAACCACCAAATCACTGCTTCAGTCTATCATTTGAAGCTGTCAAAAATCCTTTTGGATTACAGTATCATATGATGATGAATTCTGAGTTAGAAGAGACCTTAGAAGTGCATCTAGTCCAGGCGTTCTTACGTTCTTAAGGTGTGTGTGTGTGTGTGTGTGTGTGTGTGTGTGTGTGTGTGTGTGTGATGGCCTCCCTCTGGACAGTCTGGCAAAGAAAGCCTCTGGATCCCTTCTCAGAATCATATTTCTAAATAATTGAAGGAAATGTTTAATTTCAGTTGGAGCTTACTGAAAACAAAGTTGCTGTAATGAAATACTACTGTGCTATAAGAATTGATGAGGAGGTTGGTTTTAGAAAAACATGGAAAGACTTGCATGAAATAACGCAGAGTGACGTAAGCAGAACCAAGGGTACATTGTATACAGTAACAGCAATATTGTTTGAAGGGTAACTGTGAATGACTTAGCTATTTTGAGTAATATGAACATTCAAATCAACTATGAAGGACTTAATAAAGGAAAATGCTATCCACCTACAGAGAAAGAATCGGAAGCATGTATTATATGGTACCACATATATATTTATATCAAATACTGGCCTCCTCTACTGCAGAGTTGGGAGGGAGGGAGACAACTTGCAACTAAAAAATTTAATAAAATAAATAAATTTAATTTTTAAAATGTTGCAATGTTTTTTCCCATCCAAGTTCATGGACTCCTTGAAATCTATCTAAGGAACCCTCTTTTTCACAATACCATCCTGACTAAATGCTAGCATATTGAGACAAAATGGAGTAATGGATGGAGCATTAGACTTGGAATTAAAAAGACCTGAGTGGCTAAAAATTGGAAATCAAAGGGATGTCCATCAATTGGGAAATGGCTAAACAAGTTGTGGTATATGATTATAATGAAATATTTTATGCTATAAGAAATGACAAGCGGGGCAGCTAGGTGGCTCAGGGAATAGAGCACCAGCCCTGGAGTCAGGAGGTCTGGCCTCAGACACTTAACACTTACTATCCATGTGACCTTGGGCAAGTCACTTAACCCCAATTGCCCTGCCTTCCCCCCTCCAAAAAGCAAAAAATAAATAAATAAAGGAAAAGAAAAGAAAAGAAATGACAAGCAAGATGATTTCAGAAAAGCCTGGAAAGACTTAACATGAACTGATGCATAGTAAAGTGAACAGAACCAGGAGAACACTGTACACATTAACAATAATATTTTACGATGAAGAACTGTGAATGACTTGGCTATTCTCAGCAATGCAATGATCCAAGACAATCCCAAAGAACTAATGATGAAACATACTATCCACCTCCAGAGGAAGAACTGATATTTCAATATAGCCTGAAGCATCTATTTTTTACTTTCTTTTATCCTTTTATTTAAGTCTTCTTATACAAAATAACTAATATGGAAATGTTATCTGAGGGAGGGAGGAGGGGAAGGAGATACAGTTATAATTTGGAACTCATTAAATAAAAATGTTAAAAAGAAAAGAAAAAGATCTGAGTTCAAATCCCTGCCTCAGCTACTTACTACCTGTGTGATCTTGAACAAATCACTTAATCTCTCTGGGCTTCATCTGTAGAATAGAGCAGTTAGACTGGATGGTTTCTAAAGTCTCTTTTAGTTCCAAATCTATGATCCTATGATCCTATTCCCTCCCAAATTTAAGTCACTACCAACTCATTAATGAGAATATTGCTTCTCCTTACACAGGCAAAAGTGCTCCCAGACAGCCCTTGACTAGGCTTCTCTGGGGAGGCGTTTTACTTTCTTCTGCCAAATCCCACTAAAAACAAGGATTTATAAAGGTAAAGCCATGTAAAGGATTTCAGCAAAGAAATAGGATCAAAAAAAGAAAGAGAGGTTGGTCATCTTACACTAGGGTTAACCAGCTGATTATAATATATGATATGATGTGATATGACATAATATAATATAATAGCTGGTAGGCTTAGTTTCTGTCCTGGTGATCTCTGGATACATCAAGAAAGACTCCCAAAACAATAGGTAGCATCCTCATGGTAAACTTATGAGAGGAGACATATAAGAATCACATAAGAAGGACAACTGTGGATGAGCCACGATCTGCATTACTACAGGAAATACTTGCTATCAATGAGATCACATACCTATTTAAGAATCTGATTAATAAATTAATAATTAGAGTGGGGTAGATGGGGTGTTAAGGGATGACTAGCATCTTTGATGTGAGGGCTATCAAGTTCTTTCCAGGGCTGCTTATTCACCTTTGGTGTCCAACTGGTCATCCAACTCTCACCTTTGACACCAAGAAACTGTAGCATACCCAGCAGCCACATCCTGGTAAATCACCTCAACAAACAGACTAAAGCAGGCTGAGAGTGACCAACAGGCATCAAATCCGTCAGTGAGTTAGAAGGAGGACTTTGCCCTGGCAGAATGGGCAGATGAGAACAATTTGTTCCAATGGCCATGAAGGTGGCCATTCAATCAGACATTGAAGATGCCAAAGATATCCACTGCCTCCTGGGCCATTGCCAGTTATCCTGACTTCTGTCTTGCCACTGGAATTTAATGACTCAGGAAGAAAGAGCAAGGCTGATGACCTGTGTGCAACTCTGCCTCACTTAAATCCAATTCACAAGCAAGTCAACACCCCATGTGTCACATTGGTCCTCTTTGAAAATGAAGAACAAACAACAATAATCATCATCGGAGTATAAGACTAAAAGGAGATGATAAAGAGGGTCTCAAGAGAACCACCACCAAGTTGTGAACTGATTCAACCATTCTGTAGAGCAATTTGGAACTCTGCCCAAAAGGCTACAAAACCATGCATACCCCTTGACCTAGAAATATCACTACTAGGTCTGTATACCAAATGAGATAAAAAATAAAAAGGAAAAGGACCTATATGTACAAAAATATTTATAGCAGCTCTTTTTTGGGGGTAAAGAATTAGAAGTTGCAGGGATGCCCATCAGTTGAAGAATGGTTGAACAAGTTGTGGTATGTGATCATGATGGAATACTACTGTACTATAAGAAATGATGAGCAGGGCTGGGGCAGCTAGCTGGCACAGTGAATAGAGCACCGGCCCTGGAGTCAGGAGGACCTGAGTTCAAATCTAGCCTCAGACACTTAACTCAAAAACTAGAGTCACTTAACCCCAACTGCCCTCCAAAAAAAAAAAAAAAAAAAAAAAGAGCTCTTGTTTTCTTTTTGTGGTAGCAAAGAATTGGAAATTTAGGGGGTGCCCATCAGTTGGGGAATGGCTGAACAAGTTGTGGTATATGCATGTTATGGAATACTATTGTGCAATAAGAAATGAGGAGCAGATGGACTTCATATTTACCTAGAGAGGTATATTTATATATATAATTTCATATATATGTATATATATATATATATATATATATAATTTTATATATATATACACGAACTGATGCTGAGTGAGAAGAGTAGAGCCAGGAGGAATTTGTACACAATTACAGACACAACGTATGTGTGATGACCAACTTTGATAAGCTGGTCTCTTCTCAGCAATCCAGAGACATAAATCAAACCCAAAAGACTCAGGATGGAGAGAGATGTTTACATCCAGAGAAAGAACTGCGATTGAACCCAGATTGAAGCAAACTACCTGCCCTTTTTCATCTTCTTATTTGGTTTTGTTTCCTCTTTCCCATTCTTCATTCCATCTGATACAATCCTTCTTTATAACCTGACTAATGCCTAATGTGAAAGTATTTGCAGATACTGTACTTGATTGTATGCCGCCATGGGGGGG
>NW_027185698.1:47728056-47738813 GCF_028583685.1 Petaurus breviceps papuanus | reverse complement strand
AGAAGGAGAAGGAGAAGGAGAAGAAAAATGTTGAGCAGGATGCTCTTAGAAAAACCTGGAAAGACTTATATGGACTGATGCAAAGCAAAAATGTACTGTGTACAAAGTAACAGCAATATTGTAAGATGATCAGCTGTGAATGACTTAGCTATTCTCAGCAATACAACGATTCAAGACAACTCTGAAGGACTCATGATGAAAAATGCTATCCATTCCCACAGACAGAACTGATAGTATCTGAATACAGATTGAAGCATACTTTTTTCCCTTTATTTTTCTTGATAGTGGTTTTTTTTTGGGGGGGGGGTCTATGGTTTCTTTCACAATCTGACTATTATGGATATGTTTTGCATGAGTACACATGTATCAAATTGCTTGCCTTCTCAATGAGGGGCATGGGGAGGGAGGAAAGGAGAGAATTTGGTACTCAAAGTTTTAAAAACAAATGTTAAAAAATTATTTTACATGTAACTGGGGAAAAATAAAATACCAAATAAGAGAGGGAGAGAGGGAGAGAGGGAGAGAGGGAGAGAGAGAGAGAGAGAGAGAGAGAGAGAGAGAGAGAGAGAGAGAGAGAGAGATAGAACCAGCCTCAGGAAGACTGATCTGGAGATGGCATAAGTCTTTCCTGATTTCAGAGAAAAAAGTGAGACAGTTAAGGACTAAATGTATGCCAGAGTCTCCCGCCCTGACCAGACTGTTCCCAAAGGCCAAAGGCCCCTAATGGGCATAATTAATGGAAACATGATTGTTTGCAGTATATTTTACTATCATAAATAGGGCAACTTCAGCATGGAAGTAACAGAGATTCATTTGAACATTCAAGTATTGTGAGTTCCTATGCTAATGAAGGGGGAATGTTGCTACATCCCATTAGCGATGCCCTTTAAATACTGAGAAGCACTAAAGAGAGTCTTGTTCAATGGGAAAACTAGGGCAGATGGAGAGGTGATTTGCAGATGGATGGAAGAAACCCATAGGAAAAGGCTTGAGAACTACCTTGTGGAAACTGGAGCCAGGATGCCAAGAAATAAATTCCCGAGGTCAGACCAGTCCAGCAATTTGGGCACCATTACTCTTAAAACTCCATGAACATTCCCAGTATTAAATAGAATGGAATACAAGGCTCATGGCAAAGCCCTCAGAAGCACAAAAGCCTCCTGAAAAGAGACATTTATAACTTCCTAAGATGCACTGATTCTTCAAATCTGGGATCACAGAAAACTTTTAGAACCAAGTCTGTTCATCAATCCAGCACTTAGAGGCAAACTTTTAACTGGGGCAATGAGTTGGCATCCGTAGAGTCTTTGAGAATCACTTTCTTTACAACAATTCAAGGCCCTTGCTCCACTTGGCCCTGGAGTCTATATGCTCATGGTCTGTTTCTAGAAAAATCACATTCTCTACATATTAAATAAGAGAAAATATCATCAATGGTCCTTGTGAGATCTCCTCTGCCACAGGATAAGCCTGCCCTACTGGGTCCCTAGGAAGATAGTAAATCCTACTGTCGAATTTACCCAAGACACTGGTACCCTCAAAACATGGCCAGCTCCAGCTGCCCCTCTCTACAATATACATTGTAACTTCATGTATTATAGTTATCTGGGTTTGTGTCTTAATGAAGTACTGATTGCTCCAGGAGGACAGGGTCCATGCCTTATCTCATCTCATCCAGCATACTAACCCAGGTATTGGCACACTACTGGAATCTCATAAATGATGGTCGATCAAATGAGTAAATGCTGCTGTTGGAAGTTCCCATGAATAACTTTAATCTTAGATTCGAAGGGGTCAAAGCTGAAAGGGACCACAGCGATCATCCTTCATTTTACAAAAGGCATCCCTGAGGCTCAGGATGTGAGGAAGGGTCACATAGTTAATTACTGGCAGAATCTGAATGCTAAAAGGAAGACTCACAAGAACATAGACTGAGAGCTAGAAGAGACATTTATGTGATATTTAAGAAAATCTCATTTGAACTTTATAAGAACCCAATAAGGGAGATACTACAAGTATTAT
Source organism: Petaurus breviceps papuanus (assembly GCF_028583685.1). Lineage (NCBI taxonomy): Eukaryota > Metazoa > Chordata > Mammalia > Diprotodontia > Petauridae > Petaurus > Petaurus breviceps. The sequence goes on along the minus strand of NW_027185698.1, from coordinate 47,736,791 downwards.
TATCTTCCGTTTTATAGGTGAGGAAATGGGCTCAGGGTGGTTAAGTAACTTGCCTGTGATCAAATAAGCATCAGCGGAACGATTTTAATTGGGGCCTGCCTGGCTCCAAGTCCAGTGTTCTACTCACTGCACCGCCCTACCTATTGGGATCTTTGCAGACACAGTTCAAATCACTCTATCATTTTGGGGGTGTGTGCATGTATGTGTGCATGCAGCTGTCTCATTTGTTAGGGTAAAGACTTTCAGAAGGTTTTTTTTTCTCAGAAGACAAATGCAACATTTTAAGAGAATGAATACTTTTACTAAAGAGTAAAAGAAAACCAAGTTAAAACCCCTGGTGAGGTAAAGGAGGGGGGCCTCAGGGGAAACATGAGAGCACTTCTCTGAAGTAGCTGACACTGGTCCCCAAGGGCAGAACTGATGGGGAACAACGGCAACAGACTGCAAAGAGGCAGATGCTGGCACAACGGAAGGAAAAGTAAGCGAAGTGGCTGGTCTTGGGAGAGTGAGCTCCCCTCACTGGAGATATTCAAATAGAGACCAGGCTGACCATTTGCAGAAGAGCCTCTTGGATTACAGGTTGGACAAGATCACGTATCCTTAACCTGGGGTATGTAATCTTGGTTAATATGTTGATAATTGTATTTCTGTATCTCTAACTGTAAGGGCAGTTAGGTGGCGTAGTAGATAGAGAGCCAGGACTGGAGTCAGGAAAACTTGAGTTACTTGCTGTGTGACCCTGGGCACGTCACTTAACCCTGTTTGCCTCAGTTTCCTCAACTGTAAAAATGAGCTGGAGAAGGAAATGTCAAAGCACTCCAGTATCTTTGCCTAGAAAACCCCAAACGGGGTCACAAAGAGTCAGATACAACTAGAAAATAACGACTGAACTACAACAACTGTTTTTCACTGTAACTGGCTTCCTTTGTAACCCCATGCATGTATTTCATTTCATGCATTTATAAACATTATTCTGAGAAGGGGTCTCCAGATGTCACCAGACTGCCAGGAGTGCATAACACAAAAGTGCCTAAGAACTCCTACACTGCACTAAAGATCTTTGAAGTCCTTCCAGTTCTGAGATTTTCTGTGCAGAACAGCTTAAAGCTAGGGGAGGGAAGAAGGAAGATGGAAATAAACAATGAAACAGAACAGTACCTAAACGCTTTACTAATATTATCTCATTTGACCCTCGGGATAACCTAGGAGGTAGGTGCTATTATTATCCCTATTTTAGAGTCAAGGAAACTGAGAGAGGAGAAATGACTTGCCCAAGGTCACCCAACTAGCAAGTGTCTATGGCTGGATTTGAACTTGGGTCTTCCTGACTCCAGGCCCCAGCCCCTTGTTGCCTCTTGCCCATTCAAGCTTACCTTAACTTCTGCCTGATACACATAAAAGGGCAGTTAGCTCCCTGTTTTTAATGCTGCTCACAAGGAAATCTGACTTTGTCTATGCCAAATCTAACAACACCAGTCTCCTGTGCACCTACTGTTCCAAATGGGCACTGAAGTCATTAAAATGCATAGCACTGAACCTGAGTGTCTGGGGCCAGCGGCTGGAAGCCAGGCACAGACAAATACCAGATACCAGCTGGTGGATCATGAGCAAGACATTTCAATTCTCTTAGCCTCAGCTTCTACTTCTTTAAAATGGGGATAATAATAATTGTTTGACCTTCTTCTAAGCTCTCTTGTGAGCAGAAGAGCTCTGTGTAACCTTAAAGCATTACACTTAATGGAAATTATTATATTATTCAAAAAGATCTCTGTGGAAAGAGCTGCATATCTCTCCATCAGAGGTGGTCTGAGGTTTAGAAATGATCCTTCCCTTCCTGGAAACTGACAGCGATTGCTGTTATTGGCCACTTTATAAAGTACTTGTAGCTGGAAGTGTCACAGTAGGCTTCGGAATATCAGTGCCCTGTGGGAAATGGAACTGGAAACTTGGATGCTGAGTCAGGGTAGTTGTTGAAGGGTGGAGGGATTCAATGATTATGAATTCTTGACCCTCCAAGTAGGCAGACAGTTATGACAGGCATGAAGCACCCCCTCTCCCTTTCCTTGGGCCTAATGCCAGAGCTCAGTGTGTGACAGTTATATGTTACCTAGGTATTGCTTACAAGACTAAAAGCTTCCTGAAAACAGGACTATCCATGTTCTGCATCTACCCAGTCCTGAACACCAAACCTTATACATGGCAGGCACCTAAATAAATTAAATTTTCTGAACTGTCAAATCATCACAACAGCCCCCTAAGGGAGACAGTGTAAATATTATTACCTCCATTTTACAGACAATAAAGTTGAGGCCGATAGAGGTGCCCATTGTCAAACAGCTAGTAGATGGTCCCCAGGTCTTCTAATCACACACTTACAGCATTGATTGAGGTAAAGAAATATCTTGTCCCACCCCAGAGAAGCTCACAGCCTGGTTGACATCTCTGAGGCAAAACAACTAATAATACTGAATGTAAACAAATCATTATAAGCCTAAGAAGATAAAAAGGTCATGCTTCTTGTAATGAGCTTCCAATTCCTGTCCTTTTCCAGGATTTCCAATCAATGGAAAGAGTTATCTTCAGGGTTAGAAAAAAGGTAGACTAATTGGATTTGAAGTAATATGATCTCCCAGTTATGGGGCTGGCAACAGGACCAGGGATGGGCAGATCAAGCTCATCTCAGGGGCTTATGACAAGGGGACTTATGAGTTTCCTAGCCCAACCCATCAGTCAGGAAAAGGCTTTAGGGGCAGTAGCCAGAAGCAAAGTATGATGGTACTGGAGGGCTACTAAGCCTAGGACTCAGATCTCTGGTCAAGGGTCCACCTTAAGCACCCAAAGAAACTTGGTGATTATAATTATCGGTCAATAAGAAAGAGACCCAGACTTAGATGGGAAAGAGACCTATGTTGGTGTCCTGACTCTCCCTTTATCTCTGTGTGACTCTGGGTAACAATCACTTCAGATCAAGACATCACAGATTGAGAGCTCAGAGGATTTTAAACATCCTGAGCTACCATAACCCCTTCATTTTGCTTCCTTGAGATCTGGCTTCCTGGCTGTAAATGAGAGGCAATAATAACTGCCCTGCTGGCACTCCCATTCTGCTGTGTGAACCACTATGAGATAACTGGCAGAAAAGGACTTTGTCACGTAAAGTTGTATGCCTCCACACACACAGGATGACGATGACATTGATGATGGAGGCTAAAGCTTCGGTCAGGAAGGATTCCGAAGGTCAACCCATACTGCACCGCCCACACACCCCTGCACACTGACAGCTGTTCTGGGGAGATAGGGGTCCACCACAATCTGCCAGGCGGTATTCATAAACCCTATTTTACAGGCATAGACACAGAAGCTTGGGGGAAGGAAGCAACTTTTCCAAAATACTGATCTTGGATTGAACATAGACTGAGCCAGAAAGGATATTTATGTGATATTTAGGAAAATCTCATTTGAACTTCACAAGATAGAGATACTACAAGTATTATTATCTTCCATTCTGTAAGTGAGGAAATGGGCTCAAGTAACTTGCCCATGATCACAGAGCTAATAAGCATCAGCGGCATGATTTTCATCTGGGCCTTCCTGGCTCCAAGTTCAGTACTCTACTCACTACACCACCCTACCTATTGGGATCTTTGCAGAGACAGTTCAAATCACTGTATAATTTTGGGTATGTGGTAGAATCATGGAAGCAGAAGACTTGAGCCCAGGGAGAGGGAGCAGCGCTCTTATGAGAACTAAGACTGTCTATGGGCAACAGAAGGGGGGAAGACAACATAGAACATATAAGAGGGAGTTAAATGAGGGAGATGACATGAGAGGGTGTTAACCCATCACAGGGCATGGTGGTGAAGTCCAGAGAAAGAAAGGTGACTGATCTGGGCTCCTTCACAAAATGAAGGTTGCAAAAGGAATTCAACAGTGGGAGAAGGGAGCCATAGGGCCAGAGGGGGGAAGCAGTGAAAATACAGTGGCAAAGTCCAGAGAGTCCCACTGTAGAATAACAGTATGACTTTGGCAGGTGTCTGGCTTTCCTGCATGATTTTCCATGTATGTCTATGTAGTGTGGAGATGGGAAAGTTGAACACACTGGGATGTACTTCAAACTTCCTGAGGTCTTTGGCTGAGAGAACAAGGGGCAGGGCAGGGCAGGGCTGTCTGAGTCACAGGATCAGCAGGAGCTGCATCTCGGAAAATTCCCAAGCCCTTTCCTCTTCTCTTGGATTGGTCTGAGACCCTTGCAGTCCAACATCTAGCACTGAAACTGGGCCTGAAGTAGGGTCTTCTCATTACCAAACTAGTATACTTTCCACTGTACTCTGATAAATCGAAATAAGACAATGTCCACAGTAATATAATGGAAAACAATGCTGAAGACATCAGAGCTTTGATCATCACAGTGACCAATAAGGACTTCAGAGGACTAAAGGTAAAGCATTCTGTTAATAAGAGGTGGTGAACCACAGGTACAGAAAGAGGCATTCATTTTCAAATATGAGCAATGTGCTGATTTGTTTTGCCTGACTATGTTGTGACAAAAAATGTTCCTCCACTCTGTGGAGGGAAAAGGTGACTAACAACATAAAAATATTAAAAAGCATCAATAAAAACTTTTTTAGGGAGAGAGAAATAAGAGTAAGTGAATTCCCTAAAAATTTCACAGAACATAAAAATGGCTCAGTTAAAGATACAGAATCGTTTTAAAGTTACCTTCACAGCGAAATGCAAGGGAATCTAGTGGCTTTCTGCAGACAATGCAGAACTTCTTCTTGTAGTGTCCTGGGGGCCCAAAACAGTGTGCCACTGGAACCTGCCAAGAGGACACAAGCATCCATCAGTAAGTGGCATCTTCCTGCTTTAGACAGGGGTCACAAGACCAAAAGTTTGAGCAAGACTTCTCCTTATCCCAAGGGTTCTAAGAATAACAGCAACAATAATCGTTGATGTCTACATGTCATTTTAAAGTTTGTGAAATGTTTTTTTTAATGTACTCTTTTTCATTCAGTCCTTACAAAAATCCCATAAGGGAGGTGCTAAAGGTATCCTCATCTCTGTCGCTCAATTTCAGGGCTCTCCTGGCTCCTCATCCTGTGGGATATCCATTGGTCTACACTGCCTCTCATCAGGGTAGAAAATACCTGAATCATCACAATAATCTTAGAGTTCTAAGGTTTACAAAATGTACCTCCAACAACAACCCTGGGAAATTCATGTCACAACCGTAACCAACCCAAAGGTGCAGCAGGAACAGCTTTTATTTAAGCACAGTGCCGTTCTGGCAGTATGGCAGAGACACTGAAAAAGTACTTTCATACCCAACTGTTCCTGGCACCCGTGGCACAGGAAGGCTAAGGGACAGAGTCCCTCTTGTTAGCCATATTTTAAATATGAGGAAAAAGAGGCTAAGTGAGTCACTCAAAGTCAATGATCCAATTCAGCCAAGATTTCTTACACACCTACTATGTGCTCCGCACTCAGATAAAAAGGGCACAAACCAAACAGCCCCGCCTTCAAAGACTCCCTGTTCTACAGGAATGATTCCCAACTTGTTTTGTTCAAGGAACAAAACAAAAAATTGCGCACAAATCTTCAGGGTATTTCAACATACTACTCTTAATATTCTTCAGTTTTATTCATTAACTGTGTAAAATAACTGTTGCCCCCAAAGTTCTGAATTAAAATTTACATTGTGACTATAATTATAATATAAAACACACACACATGCCTGTTATCTGAAGCAAAAATATATTTGTAATATAGTTGGGCAGTCGTTTGCTGTATAAAAGGCCATTAAAGAACTGTCTTGACCCTCAATGGGTTTACAAACCACTAAATGGGAACCATTGTTCTACTGGGTACAGTAACTGAGGAGAAAGAGCTAACTGGAAAACCAAGTTCATGGAGGAACGAAGGAAGACCTGACCAAAGCCCTGAAGGAAGATAAAATAAATGGAGACGAAGAAGGAGTACATTGCTGGGGGGCGGAGGGGAGGGGGGCGCAGCTTAAGCAAGTACACGGAGAATGGAGATGGAAAGCCAAGTTCAGGGAACATCTAAGTCATCCAGTTTGGCTGGAACATAAAATGCATAAAGGTGAGTAATACAGAGTGTCTAGAAAGTTAGGCTGAAGTCTGATTTTGGAGGGTTTTAAATTCTAGACTTTAAATTTGAATTTACCTTTTATCCTAGCAGTAACAGGAAAGATTTCTGAGCAGGGAAGTGATATAGTCAAGCCTATGCATTGTGGATATTATTTTGGCAGATGTGTGGAAGATAGACCAGAGAGGGGGTAAAACTGAAAGTTGGGAGACAGATTAGGTGGCTATTGGAGCAACTGAAGCAAGAACTGATAAGGGCCTGAAATAAGATGTTGGTTGTAAAAGTGGAGAGAAAGGGGAAGGATCAGGAGCTGTTGTGGAGGTAGAAGGCAAAATTTAACAAATGACTGCAGATGCAAGGGTTGAAGGTGATCACAGATTTAGAGTCAGAAAGAACCTCAGAGGTCACAATTCCTTCATTTTACAGCTGGGGAAACTGAGACTCAGAGAGATTAAGTGTCTTGCTAGAAATGGTCACATGCTGGAAAGTGTCTTAGGTCCTGACTCTAAGGTTCAATGCCTCATCCACTGCACCATCAAAGTGTTCCTTGATAAAGAAAACTCTCTCCATCGTGGCTAGGAGGATGATCATACACCATTAAAAAAAAATGGGAAAGTTCAACAGAGGGGCAGGTATAAGAGAAAAAAAGAGTGAGTTGTTTTAGACATCTTGATTTTGAGATACTGAAAGGACACCCAGGTGGGCAGGTCCAATAAGCAGTTAGAGGTATGGGATTGGAAGATCATGGGATCACAGATCTAGAACTGGACAGGCCCTCTGAGAGGATCTATTTCAATCCCTACCTGAATCTGAATCCCCTCTGACATCTGGAAAGTGGCCAGCCAGCTTCTCCCTGAATCCCTCAGGGAACGGAAAGGTCACTAAAGCTTTCAAGTGGTCCATTCCATTTGGTGGGATTAGACTTCCGGAGAAACACTAGGGCTCCATAAATAGATAGGAGCTATCTTTATTGAGATTATAATTGAATCCATGGGAGCTGATGAACTAAGTAAGGGAGAAGACTATAAAGAAGAGAAGACGACACAAGTCAGAGCATTGGGGGATACATACAATTAGGAGACAGGGATGGATAGTGGTCCAGTGAAGGCAATAGAGAAACTATTTCCCTCCTTTAGATGGAGGTAGGAGGAAAACAAGGAGAGAGCCATGTCATGAATTCCAGGGACAAGAGAATAATCCAGGAGTAGTTGGTCAACAGTATAAAAAGGTGTAGAGCTCAAAAGACTATGAAAAGACCATTGGATTTAGCCAAGAAAGAGGTCACTGGTAATCTTGGAGAGAGCAGTTTCAGGTGAATGGTGGGACTGGAGCCAAATTACAAAGGGCTGACAAATAAGTGGAAAATAAAGAAGTCAAAGTAAGGAGTATAGAAGATCTTTTTTTCCCTTTCCAGCCTTATTACACCTCCCACACTCTATGGTCCGGCCAAATTCGGATTCTTTTTTTTTTTAAATTTTTTGGTCTTTATTAATTTGTTTGTTTACTTTTAGTTTACAAGATTCAGTTCCTCAATTCCTTGAGTTTCAAATTTTCTCTCCCTCCCTCCCCTCCCCAAATTCGAATTCTTAAAATCATAAGGCCCTCATCTCAATTTGAATTCTTGAAGTCACAAGTCACTTCATTTGCACCAGTGTTCCTTAACACAAGAAATGGACCTCCTTCCTCACCTTGGCTTCTGGGAATGTTCTGAAAGACTCAGTTCAAAATCCACTCTCTACAAAAGACTTTTCCAAAAAAAAAAAAGAGAGAAAAGAGGCTTTTCCTCCCACCTGATCTCTATCCCTTCCCATTAGTAGCTAGCACCTTTCTCCCAGAAGGTTATCTTGTATCTACTTTGTAAGTGTTTTATATAGAACTATACATGTGAATTGTGTCACTTCCATTAGAATCTCAACTTTTTGAGGGCAGGTAATGTTCACTTTTGTCTTTGTAACCCCGGAGCTCAGAACAGTGACTCACATACACTAGGTGCTGAATTTATCGGTTGATTCTTTAAGATTTTGTCTATGAAAGGGTGAAGAAAGGGTGAATGAAAGGGTGAAGAAAAATAGGGCAATATATTGAGGGGATGACAAGGTTAAGTGAAATGTTTTGTTTTTCGGATGGAGAGACTTGGACATGGTTTGAGGTAGAGAGAAAGACTGTGAGCCAAGGTACTAAAATTCCTTCAGAAAGGAGTGTGAGTCAGATATTGGCCCTAGAAAGAGAGTCATGAGTATATTCCTTGCTCCCCACTGCCACTTTCAGATTTTCCCTCTGCCAGTCACTTTAAACCTCTCTGCTTGGAGATTCTCTCTATCTCTAAGATTAAAATTTACATTCCATTTAGACAGAGCACCAAACTTTTTTTCCTTCTTTCTTAAAAGACTAAACTTAATCCCAAATCACTCTGGCTCCGATAGACTGGGCAACAATAGGTCCCAGGCCAACCCCTACTTGGTAAGAGTTTGGGCCGTGATTGGCTCAGAATTAATATAAATGGAAGTTGTTTTTGTTTTGGCCTGAAACCCTGAGGGTCTTCTGTCTGTCTGTCTGTCTGTCTGTCTGTCTGTCTGTCTGTCTCTCTCTCTCTCTCTCTCTCTCTCTCTCTCTCTCTCTCTCTCTCT
>NW_027185698.1:47625356-47728046 GCF_028583685.1 Petaurus breviceps papuanus | reverse complement strand
TCTCTCTCTCTCTCTCTCTCTCTCTCTCTCTCTCTCTCTCTCTCTCTCTCTCGCAAATCATGGCATCACCTCCCAGATATCATGGTCCTCTTCGAGAATGAAGGACAAATAGCAGCAATCTATCTCTAACACTGTCCTGATTATTATTGCCATAAGGGGTCAACGTCCAGATCATTCACTCTTCTTTCTCAAGGAGTTTAATTTCTGGCCAAAGAAGACCTGATTGAAGATGAGAAGGAAGATGCTGATAATGACTGCTAGGAGAGTGTGCTGGGGGACATAAGAGAAGGAGTGACAAATCCTGACAATGATAGTCAAGACTGCAGTGTCTTCTAGAGATCCCTGTTTCCAAGTGCAAAAAGGTGGAAAGAACATGGAAATGAAAAGATCAAGGATAAAAAGAAGTTTAACAACAGAGTGGGGTTCCAAAGGTCACAAAGTCAGGGAAAGAAAGATGAGGAAAAGTCCTAGGAAGTAATAGGAATAATCCTGGGTAGGGATGATTAGTATCAGAAAGGTACCTTGCCTCAACAAACAGGGACCCTGAATCACAGAGATTAGGAAAGCAAAAAGTATAAATTTACAAGCTGAAAGACTGAGGAAGCTATCTGGGGCCTCCACTGTACAAGGTCCTTTGATGATGGAGGGCAATATTATACAGGTGTTTGTTCATTTTGTCTCTTGCCTCCCTATTTTGCCCAGGATGGAACTGCATGGTCTATTCATGAGCCCAATCCCAATCTAAGAGACATAGGAACTTTGACACATACATTCCAGTTCTCATCCTCCATGATCCCACTCCGGAGGGCTCATCATATGGATGCCAAATTCAGCACAGACAACAGATTAGTACAGCCCTCTGCAGCTCAGAGCTCCATCAGCCTCAACCTCCATGGTAACTGGGATCACACAGCTGTGTGCCACCATAACCAGGTGTTTCGAAGAGGGGATGGCAAGGACTTCAGGGCATAGGCCTAGATTCCCAGGGAACAAACTAAGCTAACACATGTAATTACCTTCCAAAAGAGCTAGGAAGGAGGCCAGGCAGCAGCTATCCCACATGTGGCCCAAGAACTCAGCTCTGTGGCAGCTCTGATAGCATAGTCCTGGTCCTTTTGGTTACAGGCCTATTGGCTAAGGTCTCAATTAGGGTGACATCAGACCTTGTTTGGGGTTCTAGTCTTTCCAGAACCTGTCTCCAGAACCAGTTCCCCTGCTCCCAAGACCCAATATAGAAAATGATCTCATCCTTCTACTTACAAGCTATATAAATATGGGCCATTAACATAACTTCTCAAGGCTTCAGTTTCTTAATCTGTCAAAAGGAGGTATCTATCCTACCTGCACGCAATGACCCCTTCTCTCCATGCTGGTTACCTTCCCCTGAATTTGCTCCAATTTGTTAATGCCATTCCTAAAGATGGGATCCACAACTAAACACAACACCATAAGCCATGCCCCACTTGTGGCACTGCGATCCTCCCTTGCTCTGGATCCTAGATATCTATTAATGAAGCTTAAGATCTGCCCACACTGAGTCAGAAAGAATGTTTTCCTTTTGATCCTGGTTGGTTGCACATGATTTTGCTGGTGGGTGTTTAATGCCAATACACTTGCTGGCCATTCACGTGTCTGGCATGGCCCAATCCAAGGGTCCCCACCCATCTACGCTCACTGAGGGCAACAGGAAATCATTAGAGAACTTTCACCCACCTGTGGTGAACCATAGACGGCAGCCTAGTATAACGGGAAAAACCTGGGCTTGGGAGTCTGAAGATCTAGGCTCCAATCGTCACTAAAGAGCTGTGTGCCCTGGGCAAGTACTTTTGCCTCAGTTTCTTCCTCTGTAAAATAATGGTAGTGGGCTAGATGATCACTAAGATCCCTTCTAGATTAGAATCCAGGAAACTATGTTAGCCCAGGGAGGTCTTGGAAAATTTACTTCTAGGAATAGGACCAAAGTTTTGATGGAGAAGAAAACTGGTTAATAAGTCACCTTGAAAAATGTTTTCAAAAGGGTCCAATTGACCATTTCCCATGAATACAACCAAGGAAGACCCTAGGGACAGGATTAAGAGGCCATTAAGAGGCTTCTGGACTGTCCTAAAGACAGCCAGACTCCCCCAGTGATCTAAGGACAACTACCACCACCACCACCACCACCACCATCATCATCATCAATAGCAAATAGTAATATAGTACCTAGTATGTGTCAGACATTGTGGTAAGTACTTTACAATTATTATTTCATTTGGTCTTCACAAATGATGCTCAATACTCCTGGGGGCAGCAGGGAGGAGAGTGCCATTATTATCTCCATTTTACAAATGAGGAAACTGAGGCAAACAGGAGTTTAAGTGATTAGCCCAGGGTCACACAGAAAGTGAATGTTTGAGGCCTGACTCCAAGGCCTGGTGTTCTATCCACTGCACCACCTAGCTGTTTCTATAAGGAGCTATAACACGGGCCTGGGTGAGTTTGGGGGCAAGAGGAGTTAGTCCCTGGGGAAGGAACCCATATCCTCTGCTATACAAAACAATGGGGAATGCAGAACACAGTGGGAAGGGGGAGAGAGAGTTCAAGGGAGTCAAAAACAGAGACAGAGGTTCTATGTATATTAAAATTTCTATAGCAGCACTTTTTGTGGTTAAAAAAACTCCAACAAACCCCCAAACCTGTTAGTCTATCACTTGAGGAATGGCTAAGCAAACAGTACATGAATTTAATGGAATATTATATTTCATTATGTGCAGCAATATAATAATATATATTCTATTATATCATATTCCAATATGTATAGTAAAAAACAACAAATATGAAGAATTCAGAGAAACCTGGGAAGACTTATATGAACTGATACAGAACAAAGTAATCAGGACCAGAACTTTTTAAGGATGACCACAATAATGAAAAGGAAAATAAAGCTAAAAAAACTTCAGAATTCTTGACTGATGTGGTGATCAACCAGCACTGACAATGAAACGTCTTTTTTCTCCAAGAGAGAGACTGGTAAACTGACCATAAGGTGGAAATGAGGTTCTTGTTCTCAGACACAGCCAACATAGGTTTGGCTTAACTGTCATTCTTTGTTGCATGGGTTGGGGAGTAGCAGAGATATGTAAAAAGGGCACAAATAAAACATTTGTTTTACTGAAAGAAAGGAAGCAAAAGAGAGGGGAGAGAGACAGAGAGAGTAGAAAAGTACAAGGGAAAATGGAATACATGAATGGGTAGATGAAAAAGCATTTAACTATGTTTACTATGTCCTTGGAGAAGAGAAGGAGGGGACTAAAGGAGGGAGAGAAGGAAAGAAAAGAGAGAAAGAAAGGAGGTAGAGAAGAAAAAAAAGGAAGGGAAGGGCGGGAGAACAAGAAAAAGAAGTTTCCAGGATATTCCCTCTGACACTGTTTTCTGCATGAAGCCAGCCTAGCTAAGATTAGGGAGCTTCAGCATCAGGAAATCAAAAACTAAGTGAATTCTTTGGTCTTGGAGACATTTTCATATAGTAATTAGCAATAAAAAACCATTAAAAAACAAAATGAAAGCTGTGTTAGGGGCTCTGGGCTGCAGGAAGGGTTTTCAGAGGGTAGGGCAAACCACAATTAACGGACCTTGTTCCATTTTCCTTACTTGACTCAATGGTATTGAGCATCATTCTACCAATAATTTATAAAACATCTACTATGTACAAACATTGTTCTAAGGTCCCAGGAAACAGCTAATAGGCTGGAGGGAGCCTGGATAGAGTGACAATATATTGACTCTTACAGCCTGAGCTTTGGAAAGAACCTCAGAGATGTCTCTGATGCCTGCTCACTGCATGAACCTACATTCCTGGGCAAGTGGCCCTCCAGTCCCAGCTCAAAGACCTCCAGCAACAGAAAACTGAGGGTGGCCTCTCTGCCCCTGAGTCAGCAAGACAATGAAAGAGAACAAAGAAAACAAGAAGCCAAGGGCACAAGGAGCCAAGATGCTAATTTAGGCTCTGTTATAAATTGGGGGAAAACAACTCATTGAAAAAAAGGAGCTGTCCAGAAATATAGTGAGTTCCCACCAGAGGCTGAAGTTTCACTGTCACTGGGGGTCCTTCAAGAGAAGGCTGGATAACCACTTGTCAGAAATGTAGAATGTTGAGGTAAGGACTGACCTAGATGCCCTAGATCCCAGCTCTGAGATCCCTAGGTGAGCCTTCAGGAGACATGAGCTTTAGTCCCACTCTTGCTGTTAAATAGGTTACTGATCTTAGACAAGTCAGTTTCCTTCTTCAGCTCTTTATTGTGAAACTAATGAAGAGTTCTTAACCTAGGAATCTGTGAACTTTAAAAAAAATATGTTTCAATTTTTGTCATATTATCCACATATTTCGATAGCATCTCAATATAATTAGTTTCCTTTGTAATCCCATGTATTTTGTTTTATGTACTAAAGACTTGCTTCTGAGAAAGGGGGCATGGTTTTTACCAGACTGCCAAAGGGGCCCATAATGGTGTTAATTTCCTTTTACTTCTTCTGATACAGCCATGACTGAAAAATGGAAAGAAAGACAGAAAGCCCCACTCAGTTCTTCTGAATGGGACCCTTCCCCTTCCATTCCCCCACCCTCAAACCCAGAAGTGAGAACCAGTACAGACCCACCAATGCCCAAATTAATAATTTATCCTATTAATCCTATTAATAAATGTTGACCCTGCAATTCAAGTTTTATTTGACTTCAATAATAATTGAATACAATTATTCAATAATAAATGAATACAACATACCACGATGAAATTTCTAGGCACCATGATGACCTAGCACCCAGACCCCAAAAGCATCCTGGCCCAACTTGCATTTAAGCTTGTAACATAATAAAGATGCAGAGAGATGCAGATATATATACATACACATACACATTTGTATTTAGCAAAGTAAAAGTTATTAGAATGACCAATGATTTCATTATCACCACAAAAAGAAAAAATTAATCCCACCCATCTATAGGTAGCAAACTTGGGAAAGTGGGTCTCTTTACTCACCCTGACCAGGCTTGGGGCAATACAGGCACATGGGATCTTCACGTGTTTCAAGCATTTCTCATGAGACATAAAGTTGCAGACTGTGGAAACAAGAAACCTTTTCAGACTCAACAATGTCTTGAGAAAGATGCAATAATGAGACTGGAAGATACTGGAAGGCCAGAGGCCAGAGATACGGGAAGATAATATTCCCTATTTCTATTCTGCTTTAAGGTTTGCAAAGGGTATTTCTTCCTCATAATAATTCTATAAGGTAGGTAGTTCAAGTATTATAATCCCATGTGACAAAGGAGAGAAAGGAGTCCCAGAGACTCAGGATTACAGAGCTAAAAGTCACAGTCAGGACTTGATTCTGGAACTTCACCCCAAGAGCAGTTCTTTTGATTGTAGCCCACAGCAGGGGACTCAGATTTATGGTGGTGTGTGGTCAAAGCTGCCAAACTATTCTCAGCCTTTCAGGAACAGTGAAAAGGGGCCCTACATGCTAAATCCAAGTTCCCAGGAATCAGATAAAGTCATCATGAGTACCTTCCCAAATAGGGACAGGCCAGTGTGGCCAATTCCCCGTGGCAAGGAAGTTTGGCTCCTTGCCACCACCACCATCAGTGTTTCCAAAGCCACTGAGGACAAGGAGCAAGGGAAAGGGAGTGACCACTAGGGTGCTAGCAGAGAAGGGCTGAAACCTTCTGCAAGATTCTTGACAGTCCCTAACCTTGTGACTATTTGCTTCTGTTAGTTCTGCTCATGGTAGAATTCCAAATTAAAACAATTCTGAAAAACCTGGAAAGATTTACATGAACCTATGCTGAGTGAAATGAGAAGAACCAGAACATTGTACACAGCAACAGCTACATTGTACAATGACTAACTTTTATAGACTTAGCTCTTCTTAGCAATACAATGATCTAAGACAATTCCAAAAAACTCATGACGGAAAATGTCATCCACATCCAGAGAAAGAACTATGGAGTTTGAATGAAAATCGATTTATTCTTTTTTTTGGTTATTTATTTTTCCCCTTTTGTTCTGACTCTTCTTTCATAACATGACTAATGCATTTAATATGATTGTTCATGTGTAATCTATATTAGCCTGCTTGCCATCTTGGGGAAGGAGGGAGGGAGGGAGAAAAAATTTGGAACTCAAAACTTATAAAAGCGAATGTTGAGAACTATTTTTACATGTAATTGGAAAAAATGAAATACTATTAAGTGGGGAAAAAAGATCCTGAGGTACCACTTCAGTCCCATCAGATCAAAAAAAGGAAAAAGAAAAACACAGAATTCAATGTCACTAAGGCACTAAGTAAAGAAGTGGATTCATTTTTACTCCCTCTTCTCTCTGCAATTCAGCAAATGATCTTTGAGAGATGCCAGGGCAAAAAATGCATCACCCTACCCTACAGTTAACCTAGGGATAAGTCTCATTAGGCCAGTCTTTGGAGAACAAAGCCTTTTGCTAGTCATACACTGGAAGCCTTTTCAGCTCAGTAGGACCTGCCAAAACTGGCATCCCACTGGCATAGCCTTGAAGAACCCTGGGTTACATCCAGGCCACAAGGAAGCAGAGTAGGACCTTAGGGGAGTATAAAAAAAATCAGCAAGTGGAATTTACAAAAAGGATGCTTTTCTTCTAACAAGGAAGCTGTTTAACAGTGAAAGGGCTGCCTTTGGGGAGCTGCTGAGCATGATGGATATTCAAATAGAAGTGGATCAGGAAGGTTGAAAAACTTCTGGCATTGGGTAGGTCACTGAACTGATGACAGCAAAAATAACTCATGAGGTAGACAGGGAAGGAATTACATTTTACAGATGGAGAAACTGAGGTCCAGAGAGGGGAAGTTCTTTGGCCAAGGACATACAAGCTACTAAGTATCAAAGCAAGGATTCCAATCCAAGTCTCCTGACCCCAAATCCAAGGCTTTTCCCATTACACTAATGGTTCTTTATCATGTTCTTAACCCCAGTGTGGGCCATGGATAGATTTCAGGGAGTCCATAAATTTAGATGGGGAAAAAAATTATACCTTTAATTGCACTGACCTCTGAGTGAAATTTGGCATTTCCTTTAATTACTTAAAAACCTGAAGTTTCACTAGACTGACCAAGGGGTCCATGATACAAAAAAAAAAAAAAGGTTAAGAACCCCTCTCAGGGGTGGGGAACCTTTGGTCTCAAAGACCCTATGTGGCCCTCTAGGTCCTCATCCCTTTAATAAAAGGATTTGTTCTGTAAAACTTGGACTCAGTCAATACAGGATATATATAGGGCCTAGGATATCTAAGGCCTAGATTATATCATCTTAAAGGAGTTCAGAGATCCCAGCTTGAGCTGACTCACTGTTCTAATCCCCCCTCCCCAACACACACAGACACACACACACATACACACACAGCCCACCCCTCAACTCAGCCCAGCTAAACTGATTAGCACCATGGGAATGTCATCCTTAGAGAACTGAGTCTAAAATTCAATCAAAACTTTCAAACAGAAAAATCTGCATCCCTTGGAGCAAAATTCATTATTCTACTGGGGATGGCTGGGCTAATAAGCAGGGGCATTTCGGAAATATGCAGAAACCAAGGACAATGAACAAACAGAAGAAATCACACTGAATGGGGGTAGATGGCTTTGGTTACATAATATTTTAAAAGTCTGTATAACAAAAACAACCAAAAAAAAAAAATAACCCAACCCAGTATGACCAAGTTAAAAAGAAAAATATCAGATTAGAGGGAAAACCTTAGTGGAAAATAAGGCAGATGAAAATATGACATGGAAATATGTATAAGGAACTGATACAACTCAATAAATTATTCAAGGGAAACACCCAGTCCCAATGGATAAGTGGTCAAAGGATAAGAACAGGCAATTTACAAAAGAGGAAACACAAATTACAAATAATCACTTAGGAAAATGGCCAACCCCCTTCATAATGAAATAAATGCATATTAAAACAATGCTGACGGCACTCTAGAGATATATCATGGGCTATTATGGAAAGAGCACTGGATTTGGATTCTAAAGACTCAGGTTTGAATTTTGAATCTGACTTACTTAATGACCTTGAACAAATTACTTGCCATTTCTTTGGGACTGGGTTTTCCCATTTGTAAAAATGGAGGATGGGAGGGGAGGGGTGTTGAACTATATTATGGATAAAGTCTAATAAAGTCTCTTCTGGTTCTCAATCCCATTATCTTTTTTTTTTTTTTTTGCCTTTTGGAGGGCTATTGGGGTTAAGTAACTTGCCCAAGGTTACACAGCTAGTCTTTTTATGTGGCTGGAACTGACCTTGAGTCGAGTCCTTTACTCACTGTGGCCACCTAGCTGCCCTCAATCCCATTATCCATTATCCACCCAAGCATAAATCCATTACAATGGAAAAAATAACAAAAACTATAAAACTTAATACTGGTAGAAACCTATGGCAACAGGTTCCCTTGGACATCGATGGTGTAATTTCAAGTCAATGGAACCTTTTTGGAGAACACTCTGACAGCGTATTAAAAAAACAAACAACCCAACTGTGGCTTTTACCCAATAATCCCATTATTATGTGTATCCTAAGACTGTCATAATCAAAAAGAGAAAATATTACTTTTCAAAGATAGTTTGAACATTTTTATTATTTCTAATAAGCCAGCACGCATTTGTAATGACAGTGACTTAGTGAATCTAGAATTAAACTAGATGTCAGAAAATGTTGGGTTCAGATGTTGACTTTGACTAGTTATGTGACTGTCAGCAAGAAGCAAACTCCAAGACATCTCCTCAATATTTACCAGCTAAATTATAGGAAATGCTATGACCTAGAGAGTAAATGAGATTCAACAGACAGAACAATGACTCTGAAGTTGGGAGAATGAAGGTTCCAATCTAGCTTCTGACATTTTACCTCTGTGAACCTTGGACATGTCACTTAATTTCTTTGAGCCTCAGTTTCCCCATCTGTAAAATAAGGGGATTTGACAGGATTTTGATGCCAATAATTAATAAGAGTTCCTCAGCATATCTGTAATAGTAAGAAACTAGATGGCTAAACAAATTGTGATGTAGTAGCTTTATGGCCTACAGCAATAACAACAACTAACATTTGCAAAGAACCTTTAACAAATATTATCTTACATCAACCCTATAAGGTAGCTGCTATTATCATTCTTCTATTACAAATGAGGAAATAGAGGATAAGAAGTATAGTAGCAGTAGTCTACTACTAGTAGTAGTCATAGTATTAGTAGTAGTAGTAATATATATCTAGGGCTTTAAAGTTTGAAAAGCACTTTACAAATATTATCTAATTTGATTCTCAAAACAACCATGGGTTATAGGTGCTATAATTATCTCCATTTTACAGATAAGGAAACTGAGGCAGGTAGTAGTCAACTGATTTGACCAGGGTCACACAGCCAGTATGTTTATCAAAGGTGGAACTTCTACCCAGCTCTTTCTGATTTTAGAGATTATCTCTCCATTTCCTGTGCTAATCTGCCTCTTATTATTTCTGTGAAAGAAATAGGGAGGGAGGGAGGGAGGGAGGGAGGGAGGGAAGGAAGGAAGGAAGGAAGGAAGGAAGGAAGGAAGGAGAAAAACAAATAAATCTATTGTCTCTAGGACTGAAAAGCAAGCTCCATGGCCTGACACTTCAAGCCTTTCCCAATCTGGCTCCCACTTACCATGCCAGATTGATTTCACATTGTTCCTGTTCATGAACTCCACATTCCAGCCCAAATGGCCTGCTGGCTGTTCCTTCAACATGCTTCTCCTGACTCTGGGTTTTTACCCACTCGCTCCACATGCCCTCCCTAGCACTTCCCATCTCATCTTTATTATCTTACTGTCTGACTCAAATGATGTTACTTCCTCCAGGAAACCTTCCCAGCTCCCTCTCTTGCTCCTTCCTCCTCTTAGTGCTCCCTGTCTCCTCAAACTACCTGGTACAGAGGGCTTTCCCACCCCCACCTCCCCAGGAGAGCACAAGCTTCCTGAGAGCAGGAGACTGCTTGCCTCCTTTTTGCCTTTGCATTTCCAGAACCTGGCACAGGTCTTGCACAAAGCAGGCACTAAAGCATGTTTGGGAATTAAATTATAAAAAGATTTGTAGGAAATAATTCAAAATGAAGGAACATGTTTTGAGCTAGAACCTTCCTCCCTTGTTGGCAAAGGTGGGGGACTATGGGTGAGGAACACAGCACATTCTGTTGCAGGATTTGATCCACTGGTTAGTTTTGCTGAACTATTTTTTTTTGCCCCTTTTGGAGGGCAATTGGGGTTAAGTAACTTGCCCAAGGTTACACGGCTAGTATTTTTGTGTGGGTGTTAAGTGTCTCAGGTTGGAACCGAACTCGGGATCTCCCGACTCCAGGGCCGGTGCTTTACTCACTGTGCCACTTAGCCGCCCCTTGCTGAACTATTTTTTACCCTTTTGTATTTTTTTATACTTAATTACAAAGAAGACTCATGGAGATGTGGGGGAAGTAATAGGCTGGGAAAGAAAAATGATTTTTTAAAAGAGATTTTAAAAAATAGTTTAAAGGAACAAATAAACACCATGTGACTGGACAGAGAAATATAATGGGAGTAGACAGTGCCTTGCATAGAAAGCAGCTTTATAATGTTTGTTGGATGTTGATACTGGAGTCACTGATAAACTGATATAGCTTTTTTTTTTTCTTAAAAAGAAAGAGTCAAGGGGTGGCTAGGTGGTGCAATGAACAGAGCACCAGCCCTGGAGTCAGGAGGACCTGAGTTCAAATCCAGCCTCAGACACTTAACACAAAAAAACTAGCCATGTCTTGGGCAAGTCACTTAACCCTAAATGCCCTACCTTCCACCCTCCAAAAAGCAAAAAAAAAAAAAAGAGATACTTATAAATATAAGTGTAAGTGGTTTAGTTTTTTCTTAAGAGTAAATTCCAAATAAATTATAGTTCAGTATTACTCGTAAAAGATCCCCGATTTCCACAATGTGATTTTCCCCCTTTCTTTCCCCACCCCCTTTAATACTTCAAAGCTTAATGACTTGCTGTAGTGTCTACTACTAGTACTACCAGTACTTCTCCTCCTCCTCTTCACTCCAGCCTGGTTGGCCAAGCCAGCGGTGACGAGCCACTCCTTGAGGGACAGACAGACAGACACATGACATGAGTCCCAGGTCCATACTCAAAGCCTTCCAACTTGGCTAGCCATGCCAGGGATTTTGCTATGTTGGCATGACCTTCTAGAGTCCTGGGTCACTGCCACGGAACAACTCAATCCCACCAACATTTATTCAGCATTTAGTATGTCCCAGTCCCTGGGCTAACTTCCAAGGATGCAAAAGGCAAAAAAATGAGATACAGTGGAAGGTATGCGAGATTTGGGGCCAAAGGGCAGAGGTTCAGAGCCTGGCTTTGGTATTTGGCATCTGTGACCTTACTCTTGGGCAAGTCTCTTTGTTATTCTGGGCCTCAGTTTCTTTACCTGTAAAAGGCTTGGATGAGATGACCTCCAAGAGGCCCCTCCAACTTGATATCTATGAGTCTGTGACTTTATAAGAGGGGCAAGGAAGCTTTATCTGGGAGGGGACAAACACTTTCTGCTGACACTTAAACAGAAGAAGGGAGTAGTCCTGTCTATCTATACTTCCAGATTCTCTCCAGAACAGCCATGCCCTTTTCTCTATACCCACCCAAATGGCCAGGTCTAGGAGTCTAGATCTAAATTCTGGCCCAGACTCTGCTAAGAACTGGAGTATGTGACCATTTGGGTAAACTTCGAGGCCTTTCATAAAGCCAACGCTCTCTGGGCCTCAGTCGCCCCATCTACCAAATGGGAAGAATGGTCCCTCCCCTCCCCTGCCTTACAGGGATAGTGGTATGAGGGTCAAGCCAGAGAAATGAATGGTGGCAAAGGACTAAGAAACCTTCAAAGCACTGGATGCATCGCTGTGAGGGGTGAGGGGACTGGTATTAGTCAGCAGGCACAGCCCTCCCCAACTGTGTTGGGTCTGACTTACTCACACTTATAGTCAGGGGCCATCTACCTTCAGGGCTGACCCCAAGGCAGCTGCCTGACTTTCTAAAAGTATAAACATTCCCGCAGACTGGTTTTGCCACCAGCTTGGAGCTTTACAAATGAGCCATCTTCCTTCTCCTTTGAATTTTTGTTCCTTGTACTTCCACAGAGACAACCTAGCAATTAATCCTCCCACTCGGCTAGTTTACAACCCCTCCTTCGACCATAGTTACTAAGCAATCTTTCTATGGTGTCAAATCCTGGACTGGTAGAACAGGTTTCCCAGAGCCAGTCCCAGAACCTCACCCAGCTCCAGAGCTGAGGATACAGATGCAGATGGGGCTGGGGCTGTCCCCAGAGCAGCAGCTTTTGTAAGGCAAGGCTCAGGTTCCAAACTGCTCTACATCTCTCCAAGGTCCTCCTTTGTCCCCTCTTCCTCCCACCCTTACCATGCCATATGGGCACACATACACCACTTCCAGAATGGAAAGGCCTTTGGAAGAGACTGGTCAGACACTCCTAGTCCATTTCATTCCCAAAGGATGTCATTTGGGAGGAATTCTTTTTTAGTATGCATGTTAAGGCCACAGGATTATCATCTAAGCAACCCAGGCATGGAAACACTGGGCCTTGATGGTCTCCGAGTTGATGCCTATCTTGCGTTCTGTGTTTTCAGAGAATTCCAGGGGCATAGATGTGTATGGAGGGGAGTGGAAAGCACACTCGATTTGGAGCCTCAAGTCCTGGTTTAGGGTGCTAGCTCCCCAAATCTTCCTGGATCTTTGTGGCCAAGAGGATAAGATGTCAGGGATAGTGAAGGGCTGGGGCCAGGGGATGGTCCATGGACAGCACAGCACACTGGAGGAGGTTCACCCAAATCAATAATTTTAAACCTTCCGCATCCTTCCTCCCAAAAGATCACAGTGACCTCTTTCTCCTGAAATTTCCTCAAACACTTTTATGGACGACCTATCCTTTTTGACCAAAACACTCTCCCTTGCATTATACTTACATGTGTATGTGTCATATTTCTTTACTTAGTCTGGGGGTTCTCAATTTTTTTTTTGCTTGATGGCCCCTGCTGGGCAGTCTGGTGCCCCTTATAGAACCCTTGTCAGAATCATGTTTTAAATGCATAAAATAAAATACACAGACTTACTGAAGGAAACCAGTTATGCTGAAGTACAGTTATCAATAAATTTTTTCAAAACAAATTTCTGGACCCCAAGTGAAGAAGCCATAATCTGATAGACCCAAACTCTTTGAAGGTGAGGATTTTATCCCCAGAACCCTGAAAACAGAAGGAGCTGGAATGACCCCGGAGCCATGTGGGCTCAGGCTCCTGGCTTGGCCCCCTCCCAAAGCAGCTGCCCCAGCCTGGCAGAGAGAGACTCCTACAAATGCTCCTCTCGGTGACCTTTTTAACTCATCAACCCCTCGGTGTGACTTTCCTGCTTCCCTAGGAGGTAAGAAAGAGGAGGAGGGAAGAGGTGGAGAACCTTTCTTCCCACTTCTCTCCTCAGAGCCGGGACTCACTTCCTGAAAAGTCAGTCTGCAGGGAGTGGCTCCTGTTCAGGAGATTGTAAAGGTATCCTCCTTCATCTATACCGACCATCAACAGAAGCAATGAGAACAAACAGAGGAGGAAAAATATGGTTCTGCTGTAAAAGAATGAAGCTCTGGGCTGGGACAGGAAAACTGATTTGAAGTCCCTAACTCTACCATTAAATCATTACGATCTCTGGCCTCAGTTTTCTCCTCGATGAAATGGGGAGAGCAAGTTCTACTCTGCCTCCATCACAGGGTTATTGTGAGAATCAAATGAGATAATACATTAAAAAGTCTTATAAATGGTAGAGCTCTGTACATATGGCAGGGCCTGTTATTGCTGTGACTGGTAAACATTTGGCCCAGGGCAAAGGATAGCTATAAATCTTTTGTCTGAAGAGCTACATATTACAAAAGCCAAAGCAAACTGTTACAAGTGTTACGCTTCTCAATATTTCATAAGTGGCTGGGGGGGGGGGGTATCCATTCATTACCAATCCCTGCCTCTTAAATGCTACAGATGAGAAGTCATGAAACCTGGGTTTTAGTCCTGATTCCACCACTAACTCACCATCTGACCTTAGGCAAGTCACTTCCTGTTTGGTACCTCAGTTTCCCCATCTGTAACATGATGAGGTAGGGTTAGAATGGGGGTTCTTTACTTAAAAAAAAAGTTTGTTAACTGGATATCAGTATAATTGATTTCCTTAGTAACCCTATGCATTTTATTTTATGCATTTAAAAATATGATTCTGAACATAGGCTTCCCCAAACTGCTGGCAAGACACATGAAGGGTGAAGAGCCCCTGACCCAATGGTCTCTAAGATCATTTCCAGTCCGGACACTTCACTGTTGGACAGTGATCGCTATTAGGAAATTCATCTTGATATTGAACCAAAATGCTGCTTTTCCCTGCCTTCTTTTATGCCTTTTTCCTAGTCCTGCTTTCTGGGGCCAAGCAAAGCAAGTGAAATCCCTCCTTCCATGTGACAATCCCTCGTGTTCCTCTTCTCCAGGGCCTCCGACTGATCCCCACATTTATTGCAGTCTTTGTCCATTCTAGCTGGCAGTGGCCTGCCCCAAATATGGTGCCCAGCACTGAAGACAGTACTTCTGACGGGATCTGACTGGGGCACTCACTGCACACTGGCCCAATCCCTTCACTTGCTCTATGAATGTTACCTGATGGTGAAGGTTTTGACTCCTGTGGGCACTCTATGCCACGATGGGGACCAGTCAATTCCTCAGGTATCTGAGGGCATTTTGCCAACAAGGCAATCAGCTCCTCAAGGGCAAGAGCTGTGCCTTCTCCTCTTTACCCCTCACAGCTGCCAGATCTGGGCCAGGCACCCAGAATGTGGAGTGTTAATGGTATAATTGACCTTTGGCAAGGGGGAGGAGATGAAGAACCCCTCCCCAGGCTGCCATAAGTAACAGAATTCAGATATTTACAGGACTGGATTCCTATAAATAAAAAGTGGGGGAATAGTCACTGATATGATGAGCTTAAATAGGCAGGGGGCCTGGGTTCTAGTCTTGGCTATTGCCCTAGCTAGCTGACAGTGTGACTGTGAGTATGTCACTTCTTCTCCTAGGCTTCAGTTTCCTCATCAGTAAAATGGGGAGAATACCTATTCTGTCTTTGGCATTTTCTCATAATGCTCCCTCCCTCCCCATCCTGATTTAAATCAGACCACTCAGGAAGCCTCTACTTTTGTAATAGGGAAGGCAGGCTGAAAATTTGCCAGTCTGGCAAGTAGTGAAGAATTAAGGAAGCTTTTCTGGCATGCAGATCTCTACCTCAAACCCTCAAACCACTGAGCCACTTTATATTTGACATTACTGGGGTCACAGATACTTCTGCAGGATAACATGCTATTATGTTAAGGTGCTTATCCCTCCGAGGCTGGAACCAAAAGCATTATTATCCCTTTTTTAAAGAACAGGAAATTGAGGCTGACAGGTTCAGTATCTTGCCTGTATTCCCATAACAAGTAAGAGTCAGAGCTGGTATTTTGCCCCAAGTGTCCAGACTCCGAGTCACCCTCTTCACTCTACCCTCCTCTCAAGTACCTTTTGTATGTATATCCTGTTTCCTTTCCTGGACCACAAATCCGCTCTGGGGGAGGGTCCCGGTTTCCCTCCTCTCTGTATCCCTGCACCAAGCACAAGGCCCTCCCCATGAGCATTCACTCCATTACTGATGACGTACAAGGCAGACCCCTTGATTTTTTTCTGGCTGCCAGTGAGCTGAAGGCAGGCACCGTTCTTCAGCGACAATGGCTGAAACTGACAAGGTCGGGATTCCTTTACTGGAGTGGATCAGAGAGTGTACTCAAGGATCCACAGACAGCTGTCTTCTAGGCCCAAAGCCCACCTCCTGCCTGTACTTGGCCTCGTCCCCACTAGGGCAGCCTGAAGGGCCCAACTCTGAGCTGTTTCTAGACAGCTTCTCCCTCCAGGAGTTCCATCCCTGTCTTGCCTGGCTCCCAGCATAATCCCAAACATCGGACACCTGCCTGTCTAGAGGGCCCTTGAGAACAGAGATCCTCCTTAGAGCCTCTCAGCTCACATAGCTGCTAATCGTCTCTACCAGTCTCAGGAGAGAACGAGGCTTAAGCTCAAAATCGGCCTTGGAGAAGCCAAAAGGCTTAAGTACAAAAGGTATTTTCCCAGTGTGAGGGCTTACTCCTGCTCCCTAGGAGTCCTGTCAGGGCTTGCTAGGGATGGCAGGGCTATATTATTGTAGACAACAATCCCATCTTCGGCAGCCTATTAACCCACAGGATCTGCCAGGACTTAAGGGTTCCTACCAGCCCTGATCCGGGAAGGAGAGAATTTCAGGAGGGATGTGGCTGTTTCACGACAGTCACTGGGGATCAGGGCCCACAGGTTCAAAAAGTTCCCAGATGCTTGCCTTTACACAACCTTTACACTGAAAATCTTTAACTAGGGATCCGTGTATCTACAGTATCTTGTCCATAGTAGGCTCTTAATAAATATCGACTTGAATTGGCAAATCTCTAGTCCAATGGGTCCCAACTTGAGGACTGTGGACTCCTTTGAGGCTGTAGGTTTTTTTTAAGGGGTCTGCAAATCCACAAATGAGAAATTATACCTTATGTAGACAACTAATAATACATCTCACTCCTATGTGTTGCTATTTTTCATATACACATAGATGTTATTGTGATTGCTAAAAATACAACTCACTTAAAAGCACTCCTGAATTCATAGTAGCTTTTGGTCATGTATATTTTTTCTAATCAAAGACATTATACCTAAAGCAGCACAATTACTATCATATGGGGAGGGGGTGGAGTCTGAAAGATTGGTGATGAAAAGTGAGGTCCTCATTCTCAAACAGGTTGGAAGCCACATCTCAGCTGACACACCATTGAGGAAATAGAAGCTTAGAGAGAGTACATTCCATATAACTCAGAAGTAAGAGAGCTGGGATCTGGACCAGGCACCCTAATTCCCACCCCAGGGCCATTTCCACAACACACCCCTATGTGGGACTACTTAACTGGGCCTTATATGTTCCTTTAAAAAAAAATGCTTTTCTACCCTTCCCAGATTTCCTAGGGTATATGCCTAGAAGAACCCTTAAAGACCATCTATCTTAGCTCTCATTCAATAAGGGATGAGGAAAATGAGCTAAGAAAGAAGAGACGTGACCAAGGTCATAGAGGGAGAAGTCAGAACTAGGATACAAACCCAGATCCTCTGCCTCTGGTGTTCTTTCCATTAAACCCCAGGGTCTTTTGCTGGCCTGCTTATGTGGCTAATGGTGGTCATTTCAGAAGCTACTACTGATGGGGACTGAAAGGGGTGAGGAGGAAACTAAGGTTGTCGGGGAAAGAGGTTCTGTAGTGTGAAGAAGAAATCCAGTGAGGAATAGTAGAAAGAGGACTGAAAGTTTGAGGGCCTGGGTTCAAGGACTGTCTCTGCCTCTTAGTTGCTGTGCAATTTGGGCAAATGGTTTTCCCTCTCTGAGCTTTATCTGTAAATTGGGAATAAAAATGGACTGCCTCTTTTTCAGGGGCCTGAAAGGGACACACCTAAAAGGCTTCCAAAATGTGAATTGCAGCATTAATGATTCCTCCTTCCTCATTCCTACCCTCCAGATATCATCCTCCCAGACTGGAGGTTGGAAGTTCAAGGACAAACTAGGCAGACCTATACTGCACACCCTGTATTATTACTACAGGGGTTCCTTTGTCCCAGATCATGGATCCCTGAGGGCCCCATGGCCACAAAACTAAATTATTGTTATCATAAGTAGTAATAAAAATGATTCACTTAGATTGAATTTTATAGTTTACAAAGCACTTTCCTGAGAACAGTCCAGTGAGGTGAACATTAATAATCCCATTTTACAGATGTTAAAGATATCTCTGGAAGTGAAATGATTTGCCTAAGGTCCCACATAAGTCGAAAGTAGCAGAAATGCCATTCAAACTCAGCACTTTGGGCTCCAAGTTGAGACTTCTTCCCACTATGCCCTAAGCTCCATCTCATAAAATCAGTTATGATCCACCAAGAACAATGGAGAATCAAATGAGAGGTCACCAGGCACCATGGAAAGGATCAGTCAGATGACTGATGTGGGCCTGGTTCTATCACTTGCTACCTACAAGACCTAGGGCAAATCACTTAATCTTTTTGAGTCTCAGTTTCCTCACCGGTAAAGTGGAGGAGTGGTGGAGGTCCCTTTCAGTTCTGAATCCTAGAACCAATAAGCATATTTAATGCCTGCTATCTGCCCAGGGTTGGCTCGCTTTCTGCACAACAGTCAATAAGCATGGTAAAAAATAAGAAGGTGAAGGAGGGGGCAATTGATCCAAAAAAGCCAGAGGAGTTGGTCCAGGTTCTACTATGAATTTGCTCTGTATGTGCTCTGTGCCTCTGTTTCCCCAAATGTAAAATGAGGAGTCTGGTCTAGATGGTCTCCAAGGTCCTTCCCAGTTGTGATAATCTATACTTCAAAATCCTTCCTTCCTCTAAGACTAGGGACATATCACACTCTGCAGTCCTGTGGCACTGGCCTCCTGGTTCTTCCCCACACCAAGTCCCTCATCTCTCTACTTTGGGCATTTTCATTGTCTGTCCCCCATTCCTGGAATTCTCTGCCTCCTCATCTCTAGCTTCTGGCTTCCTTCTGCTAAACCCACCTTCTAACAAGAAGCCTTTCCCAATCCTGTCTAATTCTAATGCCCTCCCTCTGTTGATCATTTCCAATTTATCCTGTATATAGCTTGTTTGTACTTGGCTGTTTGCATGCTGTCACCCCCATTAGATTGTGACTTTCTTGAGAGAAGGGACTATCTTTTGCCTGTTTTTGTATCCTCAGACCTTAGCTCAGTGCCCAGAACATAGTAGGTATTAATAAATGTTTGCTGACTTGAGAAGATGCCAACATGTAGTGACAGAAAGAGTTTTCTCATCTGGGAGACCCTCTACACCAATACAGAGTAAAACAGCTCCAGTTCCTGTCTCTGTCTATCCCAACTTAACATTCTACAATTCACAAAATGAATGGGTTGGGCTAATCCTTCAGCCAGCCTGTGGCTATCAGGACAGCTGTGTGAAGAGTGGCATCCTGGTCTCCAGAGAGCTGGATTGTGCCCTCACTGACCTGATTGAGATGGACACAGAGACTTCCACTGGAAGGGCTACTGGACTCCCAGTTTTACCCTCACATAACCAGGGCATTGCCACCTTTCCTCACACCAAACCTTCTATGGTCTCATCTAAATCCAAACCATGGCTTCATTTGAATACCAGTTTCCCCAGGAAGCTCTCTCTGACCACATCCTGAAGTGACCTCTCCCTCCTTGAACCATCCAGAGCATTGTCTATACCCGTCACTCAGCCCTGACTACATGTGTGGAGACTGTCTCCCCAGCAAGACAGTGAGCCCCCTGATCCCTAAGGACAGGGCTCTGATCTGCTTCTTTGTCTCTGTCTCCCCCCAACACCCAGCACTGGGCTCTGCATAGAAAAGGATGCCCATGAAAGGCCAACAGCAAGGAGGGGTGGGGGTGGCCCACAACCAAAGCTCCCAGAATGTTCCTATTTGTCCCTCAGCTCCCCCAACCAACAGGAACAATGTCAATTCAACACATTCCACCTGTGGGTATAGACTGCTCAGTGCTGGGGAAGATAGAAAGCTTAGAAATTATCTAGACCTTGCTTCCCAGAGCTTACTTTCTACTAGAAGGCAGAAATAACCATATTTCATCACACTATGAAAAATGTTTCTGAGAAATACAAAATGCTATGAAGAGAGGATAGGTCCTTCCAGACTTGAGGTTAGAATGAGGACAGAGGTTTGGTGGAAAGTGATGTCTAGCAGGTCAATATACCCAATAAACCCTTTTCTCTCCAGGCTAAACCCAGGACTTTGAATTAAACAGTTACTCATCCCTCCAGTGTCCATACAGAGACCCCCAAACCTAACCTGGCCTGGCCTACTCTCCAATTCTGTGGTCCTCACCCCAGGTCAAGTATCCAAGCTATACATCTGGAGGGGCTTTAAACCCTGGGAGTGAGTTCAAGGTTCCTGCTTTGCCCCAGGAGGCTCTCAAGGATCCAAGGATGGAATGTGCTGCTGAGTGGGGCTTGAAGGGTCCCAGTCAGGGATCTGTACTTGGGAAGGGGGTCTGGGAGTCCCCGCACTCACCCTCGCACTGAAAGCCGGCCAGTCCCCAGATGAAGTCGGTGCAGTAGTGGCAGAAGGTGGGTTTGGTGAGGGTGACCTTCCTGAAGCTGTGGCCCGGAGGAGCGGCGGGGGGCGTCGAGGGCTTGGGGCCCGGCTCCTGTCCCTGCCCCGGCCCGGCACCCTGCCCCTGGCCCGTGTGGCCGGGCTGCGGGCGGCCCTTGCCGCCGCCGCCGAGCTGGGGGCTGGAGGCCGGGCTCCCCAGACGGGAGCCGGAGCCCGAGCCCGAGCCCGAGCCTGAGCTGCCGCCGCCGCCGCCGCCGCCGAACCAGGAGCGAGCGCCCGTGGCCGCCGCCGCCGCCATCCGGCCCGCAGCCTGCCGGGGGCTTAGGCGCGGGGCGCCCAGGGCGCACAGGGGGTGCCAAGCTCCGCAGTCCGCATGGGCCCGGCCGGGGACTACAGCCGGGAGACTGCACACAGCTTCCGACTGGCGGCCAGACCTTGGCCACAGAGCTACTGAGCATGCCCAGAGGCGCCGGCTCCGGGCACACGGGCGCAGGGGGAGGGACCGTAGGGGACGGGGCGGAGCGGGGCGGGGTCGCCTCCGGGCTGGGGACCCCGCAGGTGCGAGGAGGTGCGGACTTGGGGCAGCCTGTAGGACTTGGGCGCCAGGGAAGGGAGGACGGTAACAGAGCGCGCGGTGGAACCAGCCCTTCCCACCGCCTCTCACTCCTCGCCAGCAACTTTAAACGCGGAGGAGTAGGGGATACATTAGCTCTCCCCGAGGTCATCACTGTCACTTTACAAAGGAGGAAACTGAGGCCTAGAGAGGAGAAAGGATTCGCTCCAAAGTGTCACAGTGAGTTAGTGGAAGAGCCAGGACTAGCGATCCCGCCTGGCCTCTGTCGCGCAGATACTCTAAGTGCTTTCCAGGCTCAGCTCCGGGGACATCTCCTACTGAGAAACCTTTCCTCCTATTATCTTGCATTTACTTATCTGTTTACTTGTTTCTATCCGCCTGTAGGGCGTAAGAAAAATAAACAATAACTGACATTTATATAGAAGTTTCAAATTTGCAAAGCACTTCACATAAATTATCTCATTTGAGCCCCACAACTAACTCTGTGAGTTAGGTACTATAGGCATTATGGGAAGGCATTTCTAGTTGAGGAAACTGGGGTTCAAAGACTTCTCTATTGGCATAGAGTTAGTGAGCCTCAGAAGTAGAATCTGAACTCAAAACTTTCCTGATTCCTAAGTTTAGCGTTATCTTTCTCCATTTGATGTAATGGAAAGCATACTGAACCTGAAATCAGATGACCTGGGTTCAAATTCTGCCTCTGAGGCTTACTACCTGTTATTCTAACCAAGTCACTTTAACTTCTTTGGGCCTCAGTTTCCCTATTTGTAAAATGATGAACAGGAGTGAATTAGACAGCCTCTTCTGTCTCTTCCAAGGATGATTATTTATTATTTCATTCCTGACATTGCTACCCCAGCTGGTAGTATCATATACCTAACACAGAATAGGGGCTTATGGAATTGAGTTGAACTCTGTCCCCAAGTCAGGGGCTGTCCCCAACCCTGTGCTGTGCTTCTCCTATTCTATCTCAGGAGACTTGCTGCTCACCTGGACCCAGAGGAGGAGGTTCCTTCAGGTCACAACCTGGATTCCCTCTGCATTTTCTAGGGCACCCAGGATTCCCAGGCAGAAATAGAGGCAGTTTAGTGCACAGAGTATTGATTTTTGGAGTCTGGAGAGCTCTGGGTTCCCTCCTGGCTCTGCCCTTTATTAATTTTGTAACTTGGGATACAAGTCTGAGCCTCTCCCTGAGCCTCAGTTTCCCCTTCAGTAAAATAAGAGAGTTAGACTAGACCTTTAAGATCCATTCCAACTCTAAGATGCCGGAAATGCGTTTTCCTTCCTGAGTTCTGGGCTTGCTGGGCAGCTTTCTTTTGTATCTGCCGTGATTTCATTTTTATTATAGTTCTTAGAGCCCTTGTTGCTTCTCTTCTGCTAGATTGGGAGCTTGCTGAGAGCAGAAATCAGGCCCTATTCATCTCTTACACCCCCCCCAGCGTGCAGCCCAGAACAAATGCTTCTAAGTGTTTTTGAACTGAATTTTCTGCTGCATTATGCAGAAATTACAGCTCTACAGCCCAGCACTTTACAAGAAAAGGTTTTAGATCTTCTTCCTTTTGTTGGTGCCAACTATGAACTGGCTGATTTGCTAAGAATAATGATGGGCATTCACATAGTACTTTAAGGTTCATAACATGCTTTACAATTATTCTCTGATTTGTTTCCCCCTCATAACAACCCTGGGAGGTAGGTATTATTATTATCATTCCTGCTTTTTGGATGGGGAAACTGAGGCAGACAGTGGTTAAATGGCTTGCCCAGCACCACATAGCTAGTGCCTGAGGGGAGATTTGAACTCAGGACTACTTGAATCTAGGTCCATCTTTCTCTCCAGTGTGCTATCTCTTTAAATGAAATTACAAATCCATTAAAGTGTTGGAATGGGGAGGCTACATGGTACAGTGAATAGAGCACTGGCCCTGGAGTCAGGAGGACCTGAGTTCAAATCCAGCCTCAGACAATTAACACAAAAACTAGCCATGTTGCCTTGGGCAAGTCACTTAACCCCAATTGCCCTACATTCCCCCTTCCAAAAAACAAAAAAAGTGAAAAAAGTGTTGGAGTATGGTTAAGTGGTGGCCTTTTGATTCAACTCAAGTAGAATATTATTGAGGATCCTTCCGTGCTCAGTTCTAGTCTGCTGGAACAGAGAAGGAGCAGTTCTCAGAGAGCTAACTGTGGGGAAGAACACATAGCACAGAATATAGAACAAAAAAAAGACAGGAGAGAACAGAAATGAATCAAATGTTAAATAGCATCACTCTTTCAACAAGTTGAGTGCTTACTACATACAAGACCTTCCATGCTGCACGGTGGGGGGATGATCGCTTTAGAGGTCCTCAAACGAGACTCCCACTGTATCAGGAATCACTTCCCTGACAGATCTTCAGTCAACCTCTGCTGAATACTTCTAGTGTTTCGAGTCTCACCACCTCCTGCAGGACCCATTTACATTGCCAGGAAGCTCTGATAAGGAACTCCTTCCCTTCTATTTGGCTAAATCTGACTTCCAGTAACATTTCTGATACTTGAAATCTGAAATCTCTTCTTCTCTCTTCCTCTTTTTTCCAAGTTAACCATTCCTAAAACCTTAAGCTAATCTTCAGTTCCAGTTGATTGAGATTCTCTCTCTGTCTCTCTCCCTGTCTCCCTCTCTCTGTCTCTCATTCTCTGTCTCTGTCTCTCTCTGGTCCTGATTCTGTCATCCCACTTGTTGTTCCAGTTTCACAATGTCATCTAAAATTTTGATAAGCATCCAAACCATTGAGACAAATGTTGACCAGAGTCCAAACAGATCCTTGGACTATGACACCAGAAATCTGCCTCTAGGTCAGTGATATAAAACTCACCCCAGCAAGCAGCATAATGATTCAGAAAGCAACATATCTGTGTTCTACTGTATTTTTATTTTGTTAATTATTTCCCAATTACATTTTAACCTGGTGGGAATGTTGCCTACCTTGTGGGCCACAAAGCTGGCCTGTAGCCTCAGACATTTCTGTTCTAAGGTGATCCCACTTTTCATCACATGCAGTCATTCAGTTTGGAGCATATCTAACTTCAGCAAGGATTTCTACACATGTCTATTAAGCATTTTCCATGGGCAAGGTCCTATCTTTCACACAGGGGGTTACAGAGATAGGTATGATACAAACTCTGCCTTCAAGATGTCTACACCTAAGTATTGTACCATTATCTAGCCTCCAGCTCTCCATCTTGACCACAATGAAATTAAATCATACTGGGGCAGCTAGGTGGCGCAGTGAATAGAGCACGGGCCCTGGACTCAAGGGACCTGAGTTCAAATCTAACCTCAGACACTTAACACAAAAGCTAGCTGTGTGACCTTGGGCAAATCACTTAACCCCAACTGCTCTCCAAAAAGCAAAAAAAAAAAAAAGATCAATCATATTAAACATACTGTATGCAGCAGTTTCCTGTTCTAACCATTTAATTAACCACTCAAAGGAGGGGGAATAGATAGTAAGTGCCATAGGGATGTATAAAAGGAAGAGGTCAGTGAGATAGGAGTTAGTCAGGAAAGGCATCTTATCTTGCAGGAGGAGAGAAGGAGAGTAGAGAGGGTGAGATAAGTCCTAAAGGATGGGTAGACTCAAATGTTCCAAGTGTTCAATGGCCTCAATAGTCTGGTACTAACCTAACTTTCTTTTTTTTCCCTTTTTCAAAAATTAATTTGGGGGCAGATAGGTGATGCAGTGAATAGAGCACAGGCCCTGAAGTCAGGAGGACCTGAGTTCAAATCTGGACTCAGACACTTGACACACTTACTAGCTGTGTAATGTTGTACAAGTCACTTAACCTCAATTGCCCTGCCTTCCCCACTCCAAAAAAATTAATTTATTTTTAGTTTTCAACATTTATTTCCATAAGATTTTGAGTTCTAAATTTCCCCCCCCCATCCTTCCCCTCTCCCCTC
Source organism: Petaurus breviceps papuanus (assembly GCF_028583685.1). NCBI lineage: Eukaryota > Metazoa > Chordata > Mammalia > Diprotodontia > Petauridae > Petaurus > Petaurus breviceps. The sequence continues at coordinate 47,703,245 of NW_027185698.1, read as the reverse complement.
TCCAAGACAGCATGCAATCTGATACAGGCTCTACACATACATTCATATGAAACATTTTCACATTAGTCATGTTGTAAAGAAGAATTAAAAACAATGGGAGGAACCATGAGAAAGAAGAAATAAAACAAAACAAAAAAGAGAGCAAATAGTCTGCTTCAATCTGCATTCAGACTCCATAGTTCCTTCTCTGGAGGTGGACAGCATTTTCCATCATGAGTCTTTTGGAATTGTCTTAGATCCTTGTATTACTAAGAAGAGATAAGTCCATCAAAACTGGTCAACACATAATATTACTGTAACTGTACAATGTTCTCCTCCACCTTAATTTTCCTATACATTCTCCTGCTTCTCTCCATCAAGTGGCCTGAGCTCTAGCCAAATTGACCCCCAGCATACATGTGTTGTGCTTGGCCACCTTCATGCCTTTCATTATGCTCTTCTCTTCCTGGGATATTCCCCGTGCCTTCAATCTCTACCTGTGAAAATCCCAAGTATCCTTCAAAATCCAGCTCAAATGGCACCTCTGTCACCAAGGTATTCTTGAGTCCCTCCAGTTAGGAGCAACCTTCATCTTATGACCTCAAATAGGACTCCTGCACTTCCTTACATATATTTACTATATAATTTCATGTAGTATAATTGTGTGTGTCTCATCCCCCTACAGAGACTGTAAGCTCCATGACAGCAGTTCCTAGGTATTGTTTAATCTTTGGGTCTTTCCCTTTGTTGTTGTTGTTGAGTAGTTTTCAGTCATTTCCAACTCTCCGTGACTCCGTTTGGGGTTTTCTTGGCAAAGACACTGGAGTGGTTTGCCATTTCCTTCTCCAGCTCATTTTACAAATGAGGAAACTTTTCTGTACACTGTGAGCACTTAATAACTATGATTTGAATTTAAATGAATTGGATGGAGACAGGAAATATATTTCCAGGCAGGGGGAAGTCTTCTGCAAAAACTCAGAAATGTCAATGAACCTGATGTCCCAAGGAGTGGTTTAGGTAGCTAGACGGGAGGGGCTTGAGTTAAGAAGGACAGGACATAAGATTTGGAGTAGCAGGATAGAGCCAGGTGGTAAATGGCCTTGAATGCCAAGATAAATAGTCTAGGTTTGCCCTGCTAAACAAGGGCAATGACTGACTTTTTCCTAACTCCATCTGGATGGGTTCTCTCTTCTCTGAAGAACCAGACCTTATAATTGTGGGTGCAGGGGCTTCATATTTTCTCAAAACATTTCCTCATCCATCACCTCATATATCAAGGGCTCAACACCAAAAGAAATTTACTGAGAATCTCTTACATGTAATCATCTTCCTGATATTCTCTCACATCTGTAAGGAACTTAACAGCTTCCAAAACACTTTAGCATTCATTATTTTAACACTCTGAGGACCTGGGATTTCACTGTGGCAGACTCTCCCTCTGTGCCTCAGTAGCCAGTATTTAAAAGTTGCAGTGATGCAACTTGGGTAATTTCATCCCTTGTTGGCTGCTCTTCTAAGGATCTCTGCCTCTAACCAGGAAGGCCTACACTGTCCTGGAAACATTATTCCTGAACTTGTACTCAATGGCATCAGAGAGCCAAAGACTGAAGGGGTCTTAAGAGATTGTCTGTCCAACCCACTGGCTTAGACTCCAAGAATCCAGTATCATTTTTGCCCATTCAGGAAGCTTTGGGGGAAACACTTTAGTAGAGGTGTATCATACATAGGGATGGGGCTGGCCTGGGGGTTTACTGTGATGAGGAACTCCTTGAAGAGGAAACTCCCTCTACCAATGGAGGTCTGTGCCTTTTCTGCTACTTCTAGTCTTAGAGGGCTGCCTTGAGCACTGAGAGGATAAATAACATTCCCAGGGTCACACAGTCAATAGAAGCCTTTATTTAGGACCTGAGTTGAGGAGAGGACACAAGATCTGGAGTAGCAGGATAGAGCCAGGTGGTAAATGGCCCTGAATGCCAATATAAATAGTTCAGTCTTGTCCTACTAAACAATAGGCAATGACTGACCTTTTCCTAACTCTGTCTGGGTGAGTTCTCTTTCTTCTCTGAGGAACCAGACCTCATAATTGTGGATGCAGGGGCTTCATATTTTCTCAAAGCATTTCCTTATCCATCACCTCATATGTGTCAGGTGCTATGCTAATTTAAAAAAAAAAAAACAAATATTATCAGGGGCAGCTAGGTGGCTCAGTGAGTAGAGCACTGGCCCTGGAGTCAGGAGGACTTGAGTTCAAGTCTAATCCCAGATACTTAACACTAGCTGTGTGACCTTGGGAAAGTCACTTAATCTCAGTTGCCCTGCCTTCCCCCCCAAAAAAAAGAGCAACCCCCCCCAAATATTATCTCTTTTGATTCTCACAACAATCTACCACAAGGTAGGCACTGTTATTTTCCCCTTTCTACAGTTGAAGAAACTGAGGCAAGTAGCAGTTAAATGATTTGTCCAGGGTTATTGAGCTAGTACATGTCTGAGGCTAGATTTGAATTCAGAGCTCCTGGATTCCATGCCTAGTACTCTCTCAACTTCACCACCAGCTGCCTTTATGGGTCAGAGATTGATAACAACAACAATAATAATTCCCATTTCTATAGCCAGCCCTTCAAGGTTTATTTACAAAAAGCTTTCCGTATGACATCCTTATGAGCTAAGTTGTATAAATATTATCATCCCTATCATTCAGATGAGAAAACTGAGGCTCCCAGATGCTATGACTTCTCATTCCTCACTTGTGACTCTATACTTCACTACCCTGTCTCAGCTTCCTTCTCATGACCAAATTTCCCGCATACCTTGTGGCTTTCTCACTCTGGAACATCCTTTCATCCCAAGAATGCCCTTCTCCCACTGGGGAGCTACGCCTAAAACCTCCATTTTGAGGGGGCCCCGGGCCAGTCCTTCCCTTCTCTTCTGTCTCTGTTCCGGACTCTCCCCGCTCCATTCTCCCGAGGCTGCCTTCTCCTCTACCTCTTCCACTTTTCCAGGTAGTCTCTCATTTAAGGGGAAGCTCTCTGAGGGCAGGGATTGTCTTTCTTGCTTGTATTCATTTCCTCAGGGCCTGGCACATAATTCGTGCTTAATGAATGTTTTTTGACTGACTGACTTAACCATGGTCACAAGGCCAATAAATGTGGGAGCTGGGACCCGAAATTTATCTTGTGACTTCCAAACCTCTGAACTTGACCTCGATATCCTACTATTTTTCACGATCCCCTGTGATCCCCACACCATCACTATGACAAAGGCAGGGGGAGCATTACTATACCCCTTTTACAGAAGCTAACAGTGAGTTTCAGAGAAAGGACAAGAGCCAGAAAATGACAGACACTAGTCTAGAAACTAGGCTTGTGGTACAGGGTTCAGCTTACAGTGGTATAGGGCGGCATAAAGTTTTGTGTGTCTAGATGTGGAGGAGGCCTTCAGTTTCTAACCCAACTGACAGAGATATAACCTAAGGCAGGGGTGGGGAGCCTTTGGCCTCAAGGACACACATGGTCCTCTAGGTCCTCAAGTGTAGCCCTTTGACTGAATCCAAATTTCATGAAACAAATACCCTTAATAAAAGGATCTGGTCTGTAAAATTTGGACTCAGTCAAAAGGCCACACCCAAGGACTAGGCCATTTGTGGCTTCACCTCTGACCTAAGGGGTAAAAATTTAATATTAAAAAACAAAAACTTTAGTAAGTTACCACATTCAAGGGCCTGCTCAGGACTTTAGCTATTGCTTCCCTCCACCCCCACCCCCGCCTCTCCTTCCCCAGGTCCTGTTCTCTCTTTGTACAATCTGACCTAATGCTGGGAGCAAACTCCTGCTCTCCCAGTCTTACAAAGCCATCCTTCAAGGCTCAGCTCCTAGACACTGTACTCTCCCCTGAAGCCTGCCCTGTTTTCTTTCTGCTAGAAACGACCCCTCCCTCCTTATTTTCCCGGAGCTCCGAGGAAAGAGTCTAGGCTTAGATCCCCACCCTCTCTGGTGTCAAGCTTATCTCTCTACTTGCACTAACTCTCCAAGGAGGAAGAATTCAATCTTTGTTTGCACAGGTTGCTTGGTAAACTTTAAGTGAAAGTTAGTGAAAAGAATGCTGGATTGAGAGTCAGAAGACCTAGGGAAGTCACTTCTTTCTGAGCCAGTTTCTTCATCTGCAAAAGGAGGCTTCTAAGGGCTCTTCCAGGTCTAAATCTATGGTCCTATGATTATTGTGATGGACTTGGCCGGGAAAGACAAGCTGGGTCTGAATTTGGAGTCAGAAGACCTAGATTCCAAGTACCTGTTCTGCCATTTACTAGCTGTGTGACCTTGAATGACCTCTCTGAGCAATGAGAAGCTGGACTCCGCGGCCTCTACCCCTGACAGCTCCTGATTCTAGGATTCGGATCCCAGATCACTGGACTCTAACCCTTTCTCCCAGGCAGGGTTCTAGCTCTTTCCCGGTGGGCAGGCTTCAGGAACACCCCCACCCCGCCCCCAATGCGACTCAAGGCTGCCCGGAAGAGATGGATCAGGAAGCAGCTGCTGCAGACGCAGGAAACCAATAGGGAGGTTCCGTTCTCCCGGGAGTGGGAGTGGGGCTTCTTGCCGGGAGCGCGGAGGAGGCGGGCCGCAATTCCGGGGCTGCGCGCTCTCTCCTGGGGAGGCTCGAGCGAAGCGGGGTGCCGCTGGGCGAGGAGGGGCGGGCCCTCTGCCTTCCCCCGAGGAGCCGGAAGCCGGCTGCCCGCTGCGGGAGCTAGCTACATTTTAGCGGAGACTGGCGACTCTGTAGCGGCTCTGGGCAGGCGCCTGGATGGGGGCTCGGAGTGCGTGGGCCGAGGCTCTCCTGCTGCTCCTGGCCCTGCTGCCGCGGACCTTCGCCTCCTGTCTCTTCTCGGTGGACGCCTCCACTGCCACCGGGCAGCTGAAGCCTTTCTGGAAGAGCACCGGCTTCTGGTAGGCCGAGTCCGCCTCCCCGCGGCCAGTGCCTGGGACGCCTCTGCCTATCCCCTGGCTAGGACGTAGTAATTAATGCACGCTGGGACCCAGGGGACTTGGACGCCAGGCACTCGTACATGGGCCGCGTCCTGGATGCTTTAGGGTTGGAGCTCGAGCACCACAGTCAGGGAGAGGCGAAAGAAGGGTCCTTCCCGCCCCCCAAAAGAAACTAGCAGGGCTTTCCCCCCTCACCCCGCTCTGGATTGTTTTCTCTGGTTTCAAAGGTGGCGGGCTGTTTGAGGGATTGGAGACCCAGCTGAGTAGTGCTTTGGGACTAGATCCAAGGGATCCCAATGATAAGATTCCGGGAGAGAAATCTAGGAGTGGATGGAGGGCGCCACGAAAATTCAGTGAAGGGAAGCCTAAGGGTAAGGAGGGCCAGAGTTTGGGTCTTAGCTATCCCCATGACTCTTAGTGCGGGAAAGGGTCTGGCCTAACACACCTGAAGGGAATCCCTTCCACTTGTAGCCATGACCAGTGGCCACCTAGCTTTCTCTTGAATACCTCTGGTGATAAATAATCATCTATCCTCTGAAGCGATCACTTCTGTCTTAGGGAGCTCTATTTATTGGGAAGTTTTTCCTTGTACTCAACCAAAATCTGGCCCCTGAAACTTTCTGCTTCAGATCTAGTTCCGTTCTCTTGGGTCAAGCACAAATCTGACCTTTCCCTCCCGTGACAGCCCTTCATATACTTCAAGGCAGAGATCATGTTCCCAGGAAGTTTTACTTGCACACAGTAGGCACTTTATACTTGCTGAACTGACTTGAATCCAAGTTAAATTAATAGTTCCTCAGCTGAATCTCTTGTGACCTGCAGACTGCTCGGTCATCAGCATCATGGAAGAGTCAGTCACAGATCCTTAGATATGCAGTTCCTCATAGTACTTGAAGGGAAAAAAATAAATCACACACATACACATAATGTATGTCTCACACAATGTCACTGAACTGGTAGGTGAGAGTCTCTGACAGTAACTGAACTTCCTAGAGATAAAGCATCTGGTACTCACTTGGTCTTAATAGAAACTTCAGCTCTTCTAAGGGGGAAGGAGCCTATTAGCTCCACACAGGTCTCTAAAACAGTAGGTGGTCAGGGATCGTTTCCTGAATGAAGGACTGTGAGTAAAATGATGACATCTTTATTCCATGTTTCAAATATCTGTGATTTCCCTTATACGGATTCTCCCTCCACCAACAGGGACTAAGAAACCTCTCTATACCTTACTAGATGTCGTTCTTTGGTGTCTCCTCTACTCTCATCAGCTCAAGCCCTCACTAGTTGTATTCCCTCCATCCTTAGGGAGCCAGTAGTAACAAGCACTGCAGTTCCATTTAACCACTTACCATCCATCAGCTTTTACAAAAGGATATTTACTTTGAGGACTTGGCCACAGCTGACACAGTCTTTTCTCCCAGCCCGTTAGGGGAATACTCATTCCTATACTATATGTCTCTGGAAAGAATAGAGTTGGCTTAGCTCTGTTCCTCCATAATATTGGTCTCACAAACTTCATATTCAAATTCAATATGACTGCTGAATAAACCTGCCTCTCAGCTTTTGCTGGACTGGGACCCTGGTCCCAAAGATCATTCCTTGCTCCTCAGGGCTTGATGCTGGACTGACTGTAAAACCCAGATATGGAAATGAGGGGATGCTGCCAAGGAGCCCTTTGGACATTTAGAATTCCCAAAATTAAATCTCTGCACTCCCCTCAGATGCCGCAAGTGAAGAAATCACTGAGATTCCTCTAGAGGAGAAGGAGGCAGAGATCATAGCTGAAGCTGGCAAGCCTTCTTGAATTCCTCTGCAGCCCATCAAATAGCCTCCTCTTCATCACAGTTAGGTGACTGGAACCAGTCACAGAATGTCTATGAATATTCCATGGTTTGTCTCTCCAAAGCACTTTCTTTACATGTCATCACAGTTCTCTCAGAAGCTATTCCCCAGTGTTCTTAACATGGAGAGGAAACTTCTTCTTAGCAAAGGGCTAGATATCTTCACTGATTTCATCATTTGTTGACCTGAATTAAGATGAATGGCAGTGAATTCCATTGATGGCAAAGGTGGCATGGTAGCTAAGAGAATCACCAAAGATGTAAAGTTAGAGATATCCAGGTGACTTGAGTTGTTAAAAGGAGAATCTGCAAGCTTCTACTACCAGAGATATAACTAAGTTGGAGCAGTCAGGGCTTTCTCCCAGATGGAAATTTCTAAATTTGCATTGATATCTTTTGTTTTTATAAAATTTCATTTCCCAGCATACATATCTACCTCTCCATCAGAAAGTCATCCTTTATAACAAAGAATGAAAAAGAGGAGAGAGAAAGCATTTCATTAAAATGGATCAACATACCCCGAACAAGACATTTATATTTGAAGACCTGACCAATTTGCAAATTTTTGAAATTTTTGCTTGGCTATACATATTTTCTCTGAAGGATTTTTTCTTCTTTTTTTAAATTTGTTGGATCAGGGAGAGGTAGGAAGGAGAGACAATAAATACTTGTTAATTAAAAAAAAAAAAACAGAGGTAACAGCTGCCTTAAAAGGCAGTGATTTCCCTATGGCTAGAAAAGTTCAAACATAGGCTAAATGATCCATTTGTTAAGAATACCATGGAAAGTATTCCCACATTGACTAGAAAGTTGTACACTATATGGCCTCTAGAGTAGCTGAATTGATTATTTCATGTTTCTAGGTACTCAACACATACCTGTTAGGTATGCTTTGCCCAAGGGTGCATTAAGCATGAGGTATCCATGAAGATTGCTTGGGAGTGACATTTTTTCCTTGATCTTTTTGGTTTTTCCAGCCCTCCTCTGCCCCATGAAAAGTCAGACCTGTATGATCTCAGCAAAGACCAGCAGCTCAATCTTGCCTATATTTCGTCTGTCCCTCACCGGGGCATTGAACAGGTCAGGACTCACTGGTTACTGGACCTTGTCACAGCCAGGTGAGTCCTGTTGATTTTCTGGGGAACTATACAGGCAGCCATGAAACTCACATGAGAGAAACACAGGGCTATGTCTTCCATCTAAGGTGGTATGATGGAAGGAAGCCAGGACTAGGAACCAAGAGGTTCCTGTTCTAGGTTCAGCTCTATTTTCCAGCTGCAAGACCTTGGCCAAATCATTTCTCCTCTCTGGGCTTCACTTCCTTTATCTATAAAATGGAGATCGTTATACCTGCACTTTCTGCTTTGTAGATTCATGTGACAGAAGTACTTTGCAAATGTTAAAGTGTCATAAAAATGTTATTATACTAATATTATTATTGATAGGGGGAAGGTAAGAGAGTAAGCATTTATATAGCATGTATATATACATATATATTTATATAGCATGTACCAAGAAGTGCTAAGAACTTTACAAATATTATCTCATTTGATTCTCAAAACAATCCTGTTTTGAGGTAAGTGCTGTTATTATCCCTATTTTGTTGTCGTTCGATTGTTTTAGTTGTATCTGATTCTTCATGACCCCATTTGGGGTTTTCTTGGCAAAGATACTGGAGTGGTTCATTTGCCATTTCCTTCTTCAGCTCATTTTACAGATGAGGAAACTGAGGCAAACATAGGTTAAATGACTTACCCAGGGTCATACAGCTAGTAAGTGTCTTAGGCTGGATTTGAATTAGGGTCTTCTTAACTCCAGCATTCTATCCACTTCACTACATGCCAGCTTTTTTATTACATCACTTACTATTCTAGGAATCTCTGATTCCTCTAACATAGATTCTCTCTACACAGACACAGATCATAGCCCCTCTATGTTGGAAGAGAGTTGCTGTGGCTGAGATCTGGCTCGAATATAGAAGTCTCTTCCCTGAGCTAGACTAGTTCTCAGGCAGGGGATACCACATAGTCTATCTCTGAGCTTGTATGCAAAATCTTTCCAGTTTATCTGGCCTTGCCAGAACTTATGCTATCCTGGCATTGCCTGTATGAAGCGAGGGTTAATTTCATGCTATAATTTAGCTTGGGGAGGATACTTGGGGAAGATTATTATGCTTAGCAGAGTCCCTGACACATAGTAGGTGTTTTAAAAATGTTTATTGACTGACTGAGAGTAATAGAGTATTATATTGTTATATTCTAGTATTTAATAGGCAACTAGGTGGCACAATGGATAGAGTATTGGTCTTAGAGTCAGGAAGACCTGAGTTCTAATCCAGGATCATCATTTACCAGCTACATGGTCCTGGGCACATCACTTAGGTAGCACTTGGGACAGCTAGGTATGAGGATAGAGCTCTGAACTTGGAATCAAGAAGACCTGAGTTCAAATTTGGCCTTTGACACTTGTGATGTGACTTTGGACAAGTCACTTAACTTCTGTCTGCCCTCATTTTCCTCATCTGTAAAATAGGGCTAATAATACCTACCTTTCAGGATTATTCTGAGGATCACATGTGACAATGTTTGTGTAGTGTTTTATAAACTCTAAAGCACTATTTAAATACTAGTTATTATCATTAATGTTATTGCTAAGTACTATATGTATTATAGTATATATAATAATAATATAATATAGTACATTAATGACGTATAGGAGAGGAAGTATAGCCTAGTAACTAGAGAACCAATCGAAAATTGGCATTGGCGGAGAAAGCTGCCATACCACAAGTCCTCAGCAGTGACCATAGGGTGATGGAATCTGAGATTTAGAACTAAGAGCGACCTCAGAAGCCATCAAGTCCAACTCATCATTTTATAGATGAGAACACTTTGTCTAGGAAGGGTAAATGTTTTTCCCAGATAATAAGTGTTTGAGGCAGTCTTCCTGACTCCAAGCCCAGAGCCCTGATGAACGCATGGGTCTGGACCCAATATAGTATGATGTTATTAAGCTTTGATAATAATTTGTCTTGTCCAACATTATAAAATCAGCAAACATGTTCTATATACACACCACTGTGAATGGGCCCAGTCTTGATTGATCTCTTCAGCTAAGCAGCTTCACGATTAGCTAGTCCTTGAATGGAAGATGCCAGTGACCTTTCAGTGCTATAAAGAGTCAGAGTAGTCTGCTGGTTAGAGAGCTGCCCTTGGGGTTAAGAAGCACTTCCATTAAGTCCCACTACTGACACTTATTAATAAGTCTTTTAACTTCACAATGTTCCAAGAAATTTTTTAAGATTGTAAGTTGCAAAACAATTTTTGATATGTATTGGTAGAGGGAATTTCCTCACAAGTCTGTTATAAAATGAAGTCACCAATTACTTGTTAAATAAATGACAGTATTAGGTGTGTGTGTGTGGAAAATTTGGAACTCAAAATTTATAAAAATGAATATCAAAATTTATTTTTACAAGTAATTGCCCATCTTAGGGAGAGGGAAGGTAAAGGAGGAAGGAGAAAATTTGGAACTGAAAATTTGAAAAAATGAATGTTAAAATTAATAATATTATAACAATTGAGGTAATGATAAATAATTATTAATATAATATACTATTTCAGTTATTAAACTAAATTATTAGTACTAATTAATAATGATAAACAATTAATATGGTATAATATAATTATAATACTAAATCATTATGATTATACAAATGTGTTCCCTTGCAAAGCCACAGGGAGTTCAGGAGTAAGAGAATATTTGAAGAATCTCTCTCTGTCCCATATCCTACAGAGATATTAACTTCTTTTTTTGGGGGGGGGGAGGCAGGGCAGTTGGGGTTAAGTGACTTGCCCAAGGTCACACAGCTAGTAAGTATGTCAGGTGTCTGAGACTGGATTTGAACTCAGCTCCTCCTGACTCCAGGGCCGGTGCTCTATTCACTGCACTACCTAGCCACCTCGAGAAATATTGACTTCTATATCAGCACCCCATATGAGTAGAATACGTGAAACTCTTTCCAGAGTTCTTTTGAATCAGTTTTCTAGTTTTTATGTCTTCTCTCTGAGGCAGGTTGAACAGGGATTAATGCTGCCCCCATTTGGCAGATGGAGAAACTGAGGCCCAGGGAGGGGAAATGACTTCAGATTCAAGTCAGTGATGGAGCCAGGACCAGAATCCAGGTCTCCTGATTACTAGTTGCCTGAACTTTCTTCTGACAACAGTGTGTAGGAAGGGGAAGAGATGAAAAGCAGAATCCGTTAGGATTCTTTGGTCAGTAGATTGTAAGCTCCTTGAGGGCAGGGTCTGTCTTTGTTTTGGTTCTATTTGTAGCCCCAGTTCTTAGCACAGTGCTTTGCACATAGTGAGCACGTCTATGCTTATTGACTAATGGATAGAGACTTAGAGGAACAGCCTGAAAAAGGGTCCTGATGCCTTGAAATGAATGGGCTCAATTTTTCACATCTGCCTTTTGTCCCCAAAACAGCCACTCTATATTCCTGAGAGAGATCAGTCTGAAGTGCCCTGGCTTGAGTCTGGACTGTGAATGGTGATTGTCAGTGCAGGCTATAGCCTGGTCCTGGAAGGAAGAGATGAAAGTATGGAAGGTGATACAGGGATAGGATGGGCAGGCTTCTCCTCAGCTTCTGTCAGTGGGATACTGAGGGATGAGAACCCCAGCTTCACCTGCCTTTTTCCTTATCCCATTTGGTTGAGGAGGAAGAGAGAAATTAGTGGACAGAACACCACTTAAACTACTATGTAATCTATATATTTCTTACTGGCTGAAAAGAATCTGGAAAAATCTGGCCAAGTTTGGCATAGGGGTTGCCTGCCCCTCTCTCTTCCTCTCTTTCCTTCCCTCTCTCTCCTTTTCCTTCCCTTTCCCTCTCTCTCCCTCCCCCCCCCATCTCTGTCTGTCTGTCTCTCTCTATCTCCCTTTCTCTAATGGTGGATATACTAGGCCTAGAGAAGCCCCTGGGCAGTTAGATGGAAGGAAACTAATTTGACAGAATAACTTAGAAAGTCTAAGTAACATCCTCTCTGGCACTAGGCTGCTTTCCTTCATCTGTACTTCTCTTGACCTTACTTTAGTTATTTCTCAGGCTTCATAATCTTCTCCTCCTAGGAAATGTATGCAAGTGGCCTGTAGCATATAGAGCCATGGAAGGAGAAGAGGGGCCAGATGGTACCAGACTTGGACAGCCAGTTAAGATGGTGTTGGCCGTGTCAGAAGGGAGTGGGTCATTTGGGATCATGGGCGGCAGACTAATGGCTCCTTCCAACTGGACTGAACCTTATTGGTCATATAATTCAGTTCTTCATTTCACATCTATAAAATGGGAATGATGATAGCACCTCCTTCCCAGAATTGCTGTGAGAATCAAGATAATAATATATAATTGTAAAATGCTAGGCATAGTACTTGGCACATAGTAAAAGCTTATAGAAGTGTTGTTTTTATTGTTTTAATTATAACAAGGGAGATAACCAAGTCTTAGCACTCAGCTGGGCAGCTGGGTGGCACAGTGGAGAGAGTGCTGGGCCTGAAGTCAGGAAGACTCATTTTCCTGAGTTCGAATCTGGCCTTAGATACTTTCTAGCTGAGAGAACCTGGACAAGCCACTTAACCCTGTTTGACTCAGTTTCCTCATTTGTAAAATGAGCTGGAGAAGGAAATGGCAAAAGACTTCAGTATCTTCTCCAAGAAAATCCCAAATGGAGTCACAAAGAGTCAGACACCACTGAGAAATGACTGAACAACCACAAAAGTAGTCAGCTAGGTGGTACGGTGGCTAGAGCGCTGGGCCTGGGGTTAAGAAGACCTGAGTTCAAATCTGATCTCAGACCCTTACTAGCTGTGTAACCCTGGGCAAGTATTTTAACCTCGGTCTGCCTCAGTTTTGTCATCTGTTTGGATGATAATAGCACCTACCTGCCAGAGTTGTAAGGATTTGTAAATCACTTAGCACAGTACCTGGCATGTAGTGGACATTTTATAAATGTTTCCTCCCTCCCTCCCTCCCTCCTTCCCTCCCTCTTTCCCTCCCTCCCTTCTTCCTTTCTCCCTTCCTTCCTTCCTTCCTTCCTTCCTTCCTTCCTTCCTTCCAAGGGAAAAGGCCTTGGTTACTTTTAAATAAATTTAAAAATAAATAAATAAATAATAAATCATTTAACAAGTTGATATTATTATAATGATAATATCAATTATAATATAATGATATTATATATGATAATATTGATATTATTATATCAATAATAAATGATATTATAATGCAACTAGGTAATGGCATAGCTGGGATATGAACTCAGGTCTCTTATATCTGGCCCCTTGAACCCAGGAATCCAGGCACCAACAGCAACATAGTCAGGGACTCAGCAGGTTGATTTGGAAGACTGGAGGATGTGGGGAGGTTTGAAAAATAGTGAAAAAAAAAACTCTGGGACCAAGAGCAAAAGTTTCCAGGACTGGTTTCAAAAGGAATCTAGAAAATGGAAAATCTGAGGGATCCCCAAGGAAGACTTTCTCCCTAGAATACCTCCATTCATTCCTATCATGTCTGCCTGAGATTCTACTGATAAAGGTTCATTTTTTTTTTTGAAGTAGTCAAGATCAAGTAATTTGGCCAAGATCACACAGCTAGTAAGGATTTGAGGACAGATTTGAACTCAGGTCTTCTTGACCCCAGGTCCAGTGCTCTAGGGGATTTGGATTTGTTCTGTGAAGTTTGGATTCAGTCAAAGGAGGACACTTGAGGATGTAGAGGATCACATGTGGCCTCAAGGTCTCGGGTTCTCCACCATTCCCAACTCCCTCGTCTTGGAATCTGAGGCTTATAAAGGGTGTGAACCCTACTCAAAGTGAAAGTGAATGTGGATGGTTCATAGAGGCTTACCGCCATATATTTTATCAATTCTAGCACAACAGAGAGAGAGAGAGAGAATAGGACAAAGCGTTAGAAGCAGAGGGAGATACTGAGGATGCATTTTTCCCAGTGCCGCCTTATCTTAGGCCTGCAGTTCTCCCTTCATCATCATGGTGGGAGGGGCTGTGAGCACTGTTGGGGAGGCCGGCAGTTGAGGTGTGGGGCCCAGAAGTTACTGCCAACAGACCCTCAGGAGGAGCCCACCCTCTCTCGCCCTCCAGTGTTGACTACAGATAGACAAAAGTGGAGAGATTGGTTCAGAAACTCTCCAGTTTCAAGAAGGGATGAGAAGGGAAAGCTTGTAGCTTTCCTTTGGATTCTATTCCTTTGACCTGGTTCCTTCTTGAGAAGCCAGCAGGGAAGTCTGATCTGTCTGTGGAGTCCAGTACTTAGCCTATGGCCTCTAATAATTATAGTGACAGAAACAGCCATGGCAGTGGCATTTTAAGGTTTACAAAGCACTTCCTTCACAGTACCCTTGTGAGGTAGGCTGTGTGAGTCTCACTCTCCCCATTATCCAGATTAGCAAACTCATACCCAGAGAGTTAAAGCAGCCTGCCCAAGGTACCAGAACCGGAATTTGAACCCAAATCTCTTGACTTAAAGCCCAGCACTCTTTGCTCTATACCCACCTCCAATGACAACCACAAGTGTGTGGAAAGGGGTGGGTGTGTTGTGACAGGAAGAGGTGAGGAGGGTGGGACTGCATGTATGAGGGTGTCATATATGAGTGTGGGGGAGAGAGGGAAGTGTGGTGGGGTGTCTGTGAGAAGGACAAGAGCTTTTAGAAGTTTCTGAGTATGTGGGTGTGCAGGGTGGAGGGGTGGGAGGGGAAGCTTTTTTATTTGTGAATACTCGCTCATTGGCCATTACACTTCTCTGCCATTCCCAAGACAAGGAGACTACTGCATCATAGAAACACACAGATAGCTACAGTGTGGGGTTCATAGAATCCCAAGATTGCAGAATTGGAAGAGACTCCTAGTTCAACCCAAGCTGAAGATACATTCATTCCTTCATCCAGCTGGCATTTATTAAGCACCTACTGTATTCAGAGGCCAGGGCCTGGGTCGGCCCAGACAGACAGTGCCGTGTGCAGATGACAGTGTGACTCACTGTAAGGCGCACTTGGGTGTGGTGTCTTTCTGCAGACAGTTCTCAGACCTTTCACCTCTTCTTCCTTGGTATTTCTAACCCAGGAGGGAAAGTCCCAGGCTGGCAGACCTCAGGCTGTTGTTCTCTTTTTACATAAGAGAAAGATCGAGATGTTCAATAATGGTTAGAATTTTTTTCCAAAAAGTAATGTTTCTAGGATCACAGGATTGAGAGCTACAAAGGACCATCAAAGTGACCTAGTTTAGTCATTTTGCAAAAGAGCCAGCTGAGGCTCAGAGGGGGCCAATGCAAGGCAACCCAACTTGTGAGTAGCAGTGCTGGGATTTGAACCCTAAACTATATTTGCTTCCAAAGTAGGGATTCCAGGCTGCCTTCGCCCCTCCCGGCTCCTGAGGCTCGGGGTGGGAGTGTTCCCTGTCTGGCTTTTAGGGACCGTAAGGGGTCTGAGGCCTAGACCGTCGAGTCCATCATTTGCTCCCTGGCCTGGACAAACTGCACTGCGCCATGTACGCTGTAGAACAGTAATTCCTTCACGCTGGGGTCTTCGTTGCCAAAGAAGCCCCCTCTCTTCAGAGAATCTGTCACGGACGGGTTACAGCCCGCAAGGAGTATGGCAATGTTCATGGCCCTGTAATCTTTCTGTACATTTTTAAGTGTGCTAATGCCAGCAGTGTCTAGGAATAGTACTGAGGAGCAGTCAATGATGATGGTGTGAAATTCACTTTGTTTAGGGACCAGGCGACAGGTTGTATCAGCTTGGCCCAATTCTCTAAGGACTCCTTTTTCCACGTGCCTCTCATCCCTGGTAGGCTTCCTCCTTTCATGCTTCTTATTCTTTGCTGCTTCTAATGTGGGGTCTAGGCCTGTCATCTTGTAGAGGGATTTTAGGAAGAAGTCCTTGTTTGCGTAGTAGAGGGGGCCTTCAAACCGAAATATCTTGATCTTGGGGACAGGGAGAAGGTTTTCATATTGTTTGCTGTCCTCGTAAAAAATGGTGTTCTCAATCTGGCCTAGCAAGGCCACACGTGGTTGCTGTGTACGGCCCACGACACAGAGCATGGAGAAGAGGACACCAACCAGGAGCCCAATTTCAGTGCTGATGAGGGCACAAGAGGCCATGGTGATGCACCATATCAAGGCATCTATTTTGTTCACCCGGTACTGCCTGGGCACGTCTCTGAACTTCCACAGAGCCCCCTTCAAGCTGACAATGATGATGCAGGCCAGGACGGATTTCTGTAAGGAGTAGAACAGTGGAGCCAGGAACAGAAGAACCAACAATACCACGGTGGCACTGACCACACTGGACACTTGGGTTTGGCACCCTGTGGAGGTCTTGACCAGGCTTTTGGCCAAGGCTGCACTGGTGGTGAAGGAGTGGAAGAAAGATGGGATTATATTGCAGAAGCCAACCGCAAACATCTCTTGGTTGGCCTTGATGGTGTAGCCATAGTTCTTGGCAAACATCTCTGACAGTGAGACCGTGAAGGCAAATCCAATGACAGCTATGGGAACAGCATCTAGGGCTACACGGTGCATCAAGCCAAAGTTGGGCGCCTTGGGGGGAATGAACCCCGTTGGAATGTCCCCTGAGATGCTGGAACCATAGCGCTCATGGAGACTCCCAAAGTGAGACACCAGAGTGGCAGTGATAATGACGACCAGCTCTGTGGGCAGAGGAATCTTCATCTTTTTCTTGTACCTGTCTGTTAGCTCCTTGGCTGTCACCAGCACCGTTAAGCATATGGCACTAGTGACGACATCACAGATGTTTGCCTGGGTGATGTTTCGAATCATGTTCCCCCATGTGGCAAGGAACATGCCATATCCCTGGTGACGGGGGATCTTTATTCCAAAGAGGTATTTGACTTGGGAGGTTAAGATCGTTAAGGAAGCCCCTGTTGCAAACCCATCCAGAAGAGGCTGTGAGAGGTACGTGGAAACAAAACCAAGCCGAAAAAGTCCCATCAGAACCTAGAAACAAAATATGGAGTGTCATCTGGGTAGGGAAAAGGGGCAGGTGAAAACTTTAGGACAAAATAGTGAATCTAGAACTACACAAATGCAAATACAGATTGGGGCCACTAACCTACATACCACGTATTGACTTAGTCTTAAAATGTAATGTTATCAATGTTTTATTAAATTTTTATTTGTTTTGTTAAATATTTCTCATTATATTTTAATATGGTTTGGGCCACACTCAGGATGTTGCTGGACAGATTTTGGCATTTCTGCTTTTCATTTTAGAATGTGGAACTTGAAAGGACCTCAGGGACCATACAGTTCAAACCTCCCATTTTTATATTTAAGAAGACTAAGGTCCAGAGAAGGAGTGGGCTTGTCCAAGGTCACTTAGTACGTCA
Organism: Petaurus breviceps papuanus; assembly: GCF_028583685.1. Lineage (NCBI taxonomy): Eukaryota > Metazoa > Chordata > Mammalia > Diprotodontia > Petauridae > Petaurus > Petaurus breviceps. The sequence goes on along the minus strand of NW_027185698.1, from coordinate 47,686,035 downwards.
GTGTCTGAAAAAATGTCTCCCCCAGCAGCATTTCACCATTCCTGGAATTTCATCATTAGAGAAGCCTTCTTTTCAGTGAAAGCATGGATCCATAGTGGATTGATTACACGTGCAGAGGTGGAAAACACCAGAGGGGTAAAAGGATTTATGTCTACTAGGTCCGCATCCAGGGTCATAGGCATTTTAATCATGAAGGTAACCCAGACATTAGTTTTAAGCCATACCTTCCCACTTTCAGTGATCCATGGTTTTGCCAATGTAGGTCTTCCCTGCACTGATGGAAATGACAGCCCCAACATAGATCCTACTTATCTGTTTTGGGTTGATGCAATTGAAAAACTTCACATGTGACAGCAGAAAGAAAAAATTTCATATTTCATTGTAGAAGGGAATTAGGAGTTGTGTTCCCTCAGTTTTTATATGGGGGAACTGAAGCTAAGAGTTATGAAATTACTTTGTCCAGGATTGCACTGTGAGTTAGTGACAGTCAGGATCAGATGCCTTGTCTCCTGACTCCCTGGCCATGCAATTTCTTCATTACACCAACTTGGCTTTCCTCTTAATGAACACACTCCTGGGTCCCAAAGCTGCCTTCTGGGCATTGTCATACTAACAAGAGAATAATTTTCCCTATTAATATTGTACCCATGGGGTATGGAACATTGCATTCAATGTCAGACTTTTTTTTTTTTGCTACATTGAGAAGTTTTGATGATTTTTTTTCCCTTCTTTTTCTAGAAAAACATTCTTTGTCAAAAGGAATGGCTTTCAGTAGGAGGAGGAAAGGCGTGGAATACAGGGAGTTCTGGGTGATATAAAAGCAAAATAAATTAACAAAAAAATCAATTTTAAAAAGTATTGTCCTGGAATAGTCCGGCTGGTCTGCTTTCTGTCCATGGAGTAGAAATTCAGGGGTGGGGAACCAGGCCACATGTGACCCTCTAGGTTCTCAAGTGTAGCCCTTTGACTAAATCTAAAGAGATGTGAGGTTTGGATTCAGGCAGAGGGCTGTACTTGAGGACCTAGAAGGCCACAGGTTCCCCACCCCCAGAGCAGATAGTTCTTCATTAATTCCTGATTCCATACTTTTGTTCCTTCCTGCTGTTTTCCAGTTGCAGAGACTGAAGAGCTGTGTCTGAATCTTGACTCTCTCATTCACTAGTACTGTGACTGGGCAGGCTTCTTTATTTCTCTGGACTTCAGTTTCCTCCTTGGTAAAATGGATATTGTAATCTTTGCATAATTATTCTCAAGATTACTATCCCCTTTTGTGAGGAAAGGTTTATGTGGTTGCTATTGGCATTATCACTGATGCCATCATTACTAGGAATGCTGTTTTTTTTTTTTTTGGCACTCTGACTTTGCAAAATGTCACCCATCCTTCAAGCCTCCTTCCTTTTTGAAGGCTCCCTGACGTCTGAGCTCCTCCAGAGCTTACTGCTTGTACCTGGCATGTATCAGGAAGTCCTACGCTGCCCAATATTTGTGGTTATCTTTTTATGTCTCCCTTATCTCAGAGATAAACTAAAGAAAGACCCGGGCACTTTCTTATCCTCTCCTCCTGATACTGAGCATGTAATAAAATCACAGACTTGCAAAGTGTCAGAACAGGAAAGGACCGCAAAGACCATCTAGTCCAGGGGTTTTTAATCTGGGGTCCATGGACCCCCTAAAGGGTGGGGGGGATAGATTTCAGGGAGTCCATGAACTTGGGTGGAAAAAAAATTACATCATTATTTTCACAAACTTCCAAATGACATTTAGCAATATGATTAAAAATAAGCAAACATTATTATGAAAAAGACAAAAAAAAGGAAAAAAATTAAAGTAATTTGGAAATATTTAGCAAAATAAATAAAAACACAATAAAATATATAGATACTTTTTTTAAAAAACCTAATTCTGAGAAAGGGTCCATAGGTTTCACCACATTGCCAGAGGGGGCACTTGACATAAAAAAAAGCTTAAGAACTCCCAATCTAGTCCATCTCTTTCCCTCGTTCCATAGAGAGGGTAACTAAAGCCAAGGTAAAGATTATAGTCCTACATGACTAATGTGGAATTTATGTTTAATATGATTGTACATGTATAGCCAATATCAGATTGTGTGCTGTCTTAGGGAAGGAGGAGGGGAAAGAAGGAGGAAAAATTTAGAACTCACAATCTTATAAAAGTGAATGTTGAAAACTAAAAATAAAGAAATTAATTAATTTTTAAAAAAGATTATAGTTTTAGAACTGGGAAGGACCTCTGAGATCATTTAGACTAATTCTCTCATTTTACAGATGCAGAAACTGAGGCCCAAAGAGACTTGCCTGGAATTAGACAGTTAGTAAAGGGAGTGAACTGTCAGAGGCAGAGAAACAGACCTTTGCATGTGATTGCTTCTCCCTGAGTATCAGTTTCCACTTTTTTTTTTCTTTTTGGAGGGGAAAGGCAGGGCAATTGGGGTTAAGTGACTTGCCCAAGGTCACACAGCTAGTGTCTGAGGCTGGATTTGAACTCAGGTCCTCTTGACATCAGGGCTGGTGCCCTATTCACTGTACCACCTGGCCGCCCCCAGTTTCCACTTCTATAAAAGGGGCTTTGGGGAACATTAAATGATATAATAGTTATGAAAAAAGCTATAAGGTCATTCTTTTTTCTGATACCTTCTCATGCTCTGAAGGTGATTTGGGGTTCTTGAAGGTTAAGTCAGTAAAGTGTTCCCACGCTAGAAAGGGTTTGAATCACTGGGAGGGAGTCTTTTTATGGGATGGGACTCTTACCTGATAGATACCCGCCAGGAAAGTCAAGGCCGTGGCAATGCTGATGGCATAACATTCCTTGCCACATTCTGGACCCATGCCTCCCAAAGGCAGGTCAGAAGCTGGGAAGGTCTTGTTGCTGCCATTTCTGCTGGTTGGGGAGATGTCTTCATTCAGGTCAAAACCAGCCAGTTGTAATTCTCTGTCCACCACTTGGCCCACCATGAGGCAGAGAAGGCTGAAGATGCCCACAGACACATGCCGGGAGGTGCCCATTAAGAAGTAGATGATGTTGGCGAAGAAGGACGTGTAGAGGCTGTAGATGGGCTTTAGGCCTGCAAGCAGGGAATAGGCAATGGCTTGAGGGACCAAGATGACCCCAATGATAAGGCCGGACATGATGTCCCCCATGATGTATTCTCTGAAGCGATACTTAGGAAGCCAGCCTATCACAGGGAAGAAACCCAGAACAGCATCTTTCAGCCTGGCTGGGGTCAGGGAGCAGTTCCTCCTCAGTTTGGCCTTTGCTATCTCTCGAAAGCTTTTCTGAGATGGAGCTTGTCTCTGGATGAGGATGGGAATCTGCAGCCCAGGATCTGCTCTGTCCAGCTCAGCTTGCCCATCCATCTTGGGAGCATTCATGCTGTGCACAGGCATGCCTACAGGAGAAAGAAACAAGTATGAGCCAGAAGCCCAGACTTCAGCTCTTCCCAGATATGCCAGCCCAAAGGTCTTGTTCTTTTATTTTCATACAGAGGGAGTGTTTTATTTACCATAGATTTCCAAAGTGGGTAATACTTCTCTCTGGGGGGCACTGGAACAATGGGGGCGCATTAGTAGCATTGTGTGCAGTTGGGGGCATTGAATAAAAATAAGGGGACAGTGGAAGCCCAAAGAAAGAAGAGATAAGAAAAATTTTAAAAACCATTCATACATGTTTCATCTGCTGTGTAACAGAGTTAAAGTCATGGCGATTACATTATTTTCCAAATAAACACATGAAATACAAGTTATAACTGATCAGTGGTCCAAGTTCACTGATAGGTCTCAACAAGCAAGTGTTGGTAGGTGAGTGTGTCGTGCATAGTCAGGAAGTCTAGCATGCATCGGTAGGAATATGTGCAGGTAAAGTCTTATTTACAATACCATATTATATGGTTACATGACACAATATTGTGTCATCAAAATTTCAATGCAGGAAAAACCCATAAATTTGTAATAAATTATTAAATTTAAGATACATTTAAAAATCTTATATTTTTTTGAAATGACTCCAATTTCAAAAATATCATTAGAGGGTTAAAGAAAGTATATTTTTAGGGTGGCACTGAGTAATTTTTTTTAAGAGGGCAGTAGGCCAAATGAGTTTGGGAGCCTCTGATTTAGACATTTAATTTCCAGTCTCTCATCCTTTACATCCCACATAGATCCCCAGCATCCTTCAAAGCACACCTCTGTAACTACTACTTACATGAGGTCTTTCCTGATACCTACCCTCCTGTCTCCTGCCTTCTTCCTGCAGGTTTCTAGTTTCCTCCCTCTTAAATTTACATCAAATAAGTGGATGCATGTACATATACATGTAGTATTCCTCCCCATAGAGTGTAAGCTTCTTGAAGGTAGGGATTGGATTGTTTCTACGTTGAAGTTTCTATCTCCAGCATTTGGGACAGTGACTTGTATGAAGTAATATTTCGTAAATATCTGTTAACCATAATTACATGCTTGTGGCTATTTACATAGTTTATATAGTGCTTAAACATTTTTTATTATGAACTTGACAATCACAAACAAATGTGCCCACAGACAACAGATACAAATAGAAGATTATATGTGAAACTATGTATCTATTTCATATGGCTTTTTCAAAAGTGTAAATCCAAATTAGCACAGTAACTACGACACTATCCTGCTTGTCCTCTGCCCTCTTGGAGAACAGTATTTGTGCATCACTTAATAGAATTACATACTTGCCACTAATAGGTTTTTTAAAAATATTTTATTTTTCCCCCAATTACATGTAAAAACAATTTTTTAAATTCTTTTTTTTTAGTTTTGAGTTCCAAATTCTCTCCCTACCTTCCTCCTCCCTGAGATGGCAAGCAACCTGATAAAGGTTGTACATGTGCAATCATGTAAAATAGCTAACAGGTTTTTGCATCAGTTACTTTTCCAGATCACAGGCCATTTTTGAACTTACCCACCATTTGTGGGCAACCAGGTGGCACAGTGGACAGAGTGCTACCTAGATGTTTAGTACACCCTCTTTTTTTCCTCCAGAAGATGAGGAAATAGACCCAAAGAAAGGAAGTGACTTGTCCAAGATCACCCCAAAAGTGGTAGGGCTAGGAAATGAATCCAAGTTCTTTGGCTCCTGTTCCAGCAATTTCCTTTCTTGTCACACACAGGCCTCCAGGAGTTTTGCTTTTAATGCTATAAGCCCATTATTATTGAAAACCTCTCCTAGGAGGCAGCTTCCAGGAGGATGCTGATTTCACAGTCTTTCCCTGCCCTAGCTCCATTCTCCTTCTGCTTCTCAGTACTGCTCAGCCTCTCCCTGATCCCCTGAGTGTGTCTGATCTTACAGTCTTTCCCTGCCCTAGCTTTATTCTCCTTCTGCTTCTCAGTACTTCTCAGCCTCTCCCTGATCCCCTGACTGTGTCTTCTCTTCTATTTTTTGTACTGTTTTGTGGGAAGGGTGGGAGAGAGGGAATTTCTTAGCCATCACCTTCCTAACTTCGTCATTGCTATTAACACCAAATTGATGCCTTGTAGTGACGCACTCACCACAAATCTCTGGCGTTGTCTCCACAGAGCAGTTCCCAGCTTCCAAGAACATTAATTCCATGTAGACAGAGCACAGACTTAATTAGAGACGATTCCCCTGCCAGCCAGCCTGCCTGTCATGTGTTGCCATTGCAGTAAATGTTCTCATAGGGCTCAGGTTTTGTTTTGTTTTTTCCTGATTCATACTTTCAAAACAAAGCATAATTTATTGATGGGCCAGAGTCAGGGGGTCAAGGGATCAGGGTCCTAGTCCTAGTTCTGCCATTTGCTAGCTGTGTGATGTTGGGCAAGCTCTTCTTTCCCTCTCTTGGACTTTTTTTTCCTCTATAAAATGAAGAAGTTGGTCTAGATTAAGGCTCTTAACTTTGGGTCCTTAAGTTTATCTATTTCATATCTGTATTTAAAACAATCAATTTTCTTTGTACTCATATTTTATTATATGCACTTAAAAGCATTATTGCACACGTATAACCTAAATTAAACTGCCTACTTCTACCTCATGGAGAGGGGAGGGAAGTGGGGGAGAGAATTTAGAGGTCAAAATAAAAAAATGTAAAATATTGTTTCTAAAATAATAAGGTAAAATATTATTTAAAAAAAAACCATTTTTCTTAGGATGGATCCATAGGCATCAACAGACTACCAATAGGGTCTGAGCACAAGAAAGATTGAGAACCCCTGGCCCAGATCGATGTTTCATAAACCAATTTAGCTAGTAGCTGAGATCATATTTATGAAGCTGATCATTGCTAGTCCAGGGAACCTTGGAACATGGAGCACCCAAAGAATAGTCACTAATGACTTGATGTTTACTGGTAAAGTGTCCCAGATGTCTGTGTTTAGTGTGATATCATCAGACATTTTATCAATGATTTGGCTTGGATGCTTATATAAAATTTTCAGATGCCACAAGGCTAGAAGAGATAGTAAAGTGTTGGATGGCAGTTGAATTGTGGGTTCACTGAAAGGAGGGGGTGTGGTACTGTGGGATGAAGGCTGTTCTTGCCTCAGAGGACTTGAGTTTCAGTCCCCACTTTGGTGCTCACTAACTAGGTGACTTTAGAAAAATCAGGTTCCCCTCTGAGCTGCAGTTTCCTTATCCATATATGAAGGGGTTGGGTTGGATTGCCCATGAGGTGCCTTCTGGTTCTAGGTCTGTGATTCTAAGATACTCCACTCTAGGCTGGATGTTTATTTGCTGAATACTTTGGGGAGGTTATTTTTTTTCAGGTACAAGTTTTTACTAGGTGGCCCCTTAGGATACCTTCCAAATCTGAGATGCAATATTCACCCTGGGTTGGAGGTGGGGGTCTCTCCAGTAATGGAGATCAGACACTTACTTATACCATAATTCTTGAGTTACTTTTATGGCAAAAAAATCCTCCCTTGCTGGCCAAGTCTGTGATGAAATCTGTCAACCTAAGGCTGATTGTAAGATCATAAGACTATATAGCCTTATGATCTTTATTATACAGATGAGAGAATGGGCTCATGGAGGTTAAATGATGTGCCCATAGAACCATGGTTTAGCCTGTGACAGAGGCATGATTTAAACCAGGTTTCTTCTGACTGCAAAGCCAGTTTTTTCTCCCCATGCACAAAGCAATTCTATACTTGTCCTGAAAGCCTGTCCATGTGGGTAAGACCTCCCCCCAGGAGTGCATATGCCACAGGATGCCTCTTATAGCTCAGGGGCATATTCCCATCTTGGTGAGGCAAAGAAGGGCCCAAAAAAGAGGTAGGGGTAAGGAACAGCCGTGTGACTTTGGGGAAATCTCTTCCTTGCTCTGGGCTGGTGTGAAGGTTTCAAAGAAAAATGAAGGAAGCAAGACTTATATTCATACCAAAAAAAGTATTCTGCAAGTAATAAATTTTTTCATTTTTAAAATGAAAGAGATTTCCATACACAGCGGAAGATAAAAATGGGATTGCTTATGAAACTCCATTTCATGCCACTTACTTTTTTAAAAGGTACACAATATCATGTAATTAATACATCACAATGAAAGTGATGACTTTCAAAACTGTCCCTCTTTTCTATGCTTCCTTCTGTTTCCTTTTGAACATTAAAAGAAAAAGTTTCAATGGCCCTCCTTTTTGGGCATATATTTATTTCTCTTTCTAGGTGGCACAGTGTGTAGAGTACCAGAATTGACGTCAGGAAAACTCATCTTCCTGAATTCAAATCTGGCCTCAGACATTTACTAGCTGTGTGACCCTGGGCAAGTCACTTCACCCTATTTGCCTCATCTGTAAAATGAACTGGAGAAGGAAATGGCAAAGCATTCCCAGTATCTTTGCCAAGAAAACCACGAATGGGGTCACAAAGAGTAGGGCACAACTCAACAAACCTCTTCCTAACCTCATCCTCCCTGATTAAAAACTGAGAAAACTGGGGTGGCTAAGTGGTACAGTGAATAGAGCACCAGTCCTGTCGTCAGGAAGACCTGAGTTCACATCCGGATGCAGACACTTAACACACACACAAACTAGCCATGTGACATTGGGGAAATCAATAAGTCCAACTGCCCTATCTTCCCCCCTCAAAAAAAGAGCCCCCTGCCCTCCCAAAAAAACAACTGAGAAAACCTCTTTTAACGAATAAGCATAGTCAAGCAAAGTGATTCTGAACCTCAACCCTGTCCAAAAACAGGTGTCTCCTTGTACGCTTTGTGTGCATCCATGATTGCTGTGCCAGGACGTGGGTAGCTCTCTTCACCAGACACAGGTCTTCTGGAGGCCTGGCTGGTCAGAGTTCTTACTGTTCATCCTACCCAAGGACTCTCTGAAATCACCTCTTTTGTCGTTTCTTGTGGAGTAATAATATTCCATGACATTAATATGCCACAGTTTGTGCAGCCATTCCCCATCTGATGGACAACCTCTTAGATTCTAGTTCTTTACTTTTATTTTTTTCCCCTTTTGACTCCTGTTTTCAGTATCAAGACCCTTTTTTTATTTATAACAATCCCCTCCCTCACCCCGGTATTGTTTTCATTCTCTTTTTTACCCCTCCTCTCAGTTTCAGATTATTTCCCTGTTGAGTTGTGTGTTTCTACACCAGACTGTGTACATGTGCTTGTGTGTTAAACCCTCTGTTTCATATAAAAATGAGCTTCATTTCATCCCCACTCTCCCAACCCTCTTCCTCCGTGTTTGTATAGTCAAACATGGGGCGACCAGGCAATGCAGTGAACATGTTTAAAACCAACTTCAGATAGTTTCTATCCATGTGACCCTGGGCAAGTCACTTAACCACTGTCTGCCTCAGTTTCCAACTGTGTAAAATGAGAATAATAATAGAACCTGCCTCTCATGGTAGTTGTGAGGATCAAAATGAGATAATATTTTTGTTTTGTTGTTGTTGTTGTTTTGCTTTTTGGAGAGGGGAAGGCAAGCCAATTGGGGTTAAGTGACTTGCCCAAGGTCACATGACTAGTAAGTGTTTGAGGGCACATTTGAACTCAGATCCTCCTGACTCCAGGGCCGGTACTCTATTCACTGCGCCACCTACCCACCCCAGATAATATTTTTAAAGCACTCAACAACCCTTAAAGAGCTATGATATAAATGCTAGTTATTATTATTTTTGTTATATTATTATGTGAAGCTATTATTATTATTTGTAGCTATATGTAGCTAATATTATTATTACTATCATATATATCTTCTCATGGACCCCAGGTGTGAGTTCCATCACCTTCTTCCTCCTTTCCTCATAAGTATAGAAAGTTCATTGAAAAGTTAACCCTCAAAATAGAACCAAATCCACCCTGCCCAGGTCCTCTGTTTTTCTTGTTTAATTCCCTCAATACCCTTTGAAGATATTAAGTTTCTGAAAAGACACTTGATTCTTCTCCCCTGTTAGAATGTTAACACATCATCATACGGCCCCTTCCGATTTCTCAAATAAGTTAATCTTTCTAAATTTCTCTTGACTTTTTTATTTATATTTCAAAGTCCCAACTCATCTCTGGTCTTTTCATCACAAAAGTTCTCTCTTGAAGGACTTGGAAGCCCTTCAGACCATTCCTTGCTTGGAAGTCTTCTGTTCCATTAAAAGTCTATCCCTGCCACTCCCTTCTTCCTCTCCAAGGCCGATTCTGATCTTTGCAGGGAAAGTTACTCTTGGTTATAAGCATCTTTTTAAGCCTTTTGGAATATCATATTCCAAGATGGGATACTGACCATAATTCCTTGAACTGTAAATGTTTGCATCTAGTTGATTTGCAGTATTTGTTTCTTTGATGTGGATTTGGATTTTGACCCTGACATTCCTGGGACTTTTTGTTTTGGGGTTCCTTCTTTCTTGTCTTTCCTTTGCCCTTCGCTTTGAATAGATCTGAACAGTTTTCATATATGATTTCTTCAAGTAGAGTGTCTAGGTTTTCTTTTTTTAAAAAATAATATGTAATATTTTATTTTTCCCCCAATTACATGTTAAAACAATCTTTGACAGTTGTTTTTGATGCCAAATATCTTACATTTTCTTTTTCTTTCAATCTTTTGATTCTGTTCAAATATTTTTTGCTATCTAATGAAATCATTTCTCTTTGGTCTATTCTGGTTTTTAGGGAGTCTGTAACTTGGATGATGTTTGCCATTTTCTTTTCTAAGTTACTTCTTCCTTTTCCTCCAGAGTTTTTATGTCATTTAAAAAAATGTCTTCTTTTTCTTCTAGGTATTCATGTAGTCCTTGTAGAAAATCCATTGATTTCCACTGTATCACTATATGTAGTTGTTATGGAATTATTTGTTTCTTTTGGGAGCAGAATTTTTGGGAGACCTTTAGGACTATAATCATGTTTGATCATAGTTGACATTGTGTTTGATGTACTTAACCTCTGGCTTTAGTTCCTGAACTGAGTCTTTGTGTCAAGGCCACACTTTGCATCTGCTAGACTTTGAAGTGGGGCAGTTGGCTTTGTGTGTTCTTGCCTTAGGTCCCCTGCATTTCTGGACCTGACTTCTGGGCTTTGACCTTGCCCCCTGATCTTTGGCATACAAAGTACTGTATCTTTAGGTCACTTTCTGGGATCTTAGGACCAGCTGAGACCGTGGAGTCCCTGGACTTGGGCTCTTTCTGTCCAAGCTGCTTTGCTGCTCTGGTAGCTGCTGGTTCCCAAGGCTCCCAAGCTCCTCACCACGAGGTTTCCTGACCACCTGTCTTGTTTGCCTGTGCTGGTCCTGGAGTAGTCTGCTTCTTTTCTGACTGCCTACATATTTCTGCATAACTTTTTTTGTGCATTTCAGGGGTGGAAGAAGCCACTCACTGTAGTTTCTCATGGGATTTCTTGATCATGGTGTAAATATTATGTTTTTGCTAAAGTAGTCATAAGGGAGCTGGGTCATCTGCCTCTGTCCAGGCAGTTATCTTGGCCATAAGTCACTATAATAAATATTTAATTCAATTGTGATTTCAGAGTTAATATCTTAGGAAGGATTTTTCTCATGGAAACCTTATTCACATTGGCAAAGAACACCAGGGTTCTTTGGGAACCCTAGGAAATCTGGGAATTGTTAATCCCCAGTGTCCCCTTCCAGCTCCAACATTCACTAAGAACTGTGTTAAGTTTAAAAAAGAAAAATTCAGTTCAACAGACAACCATACTCCCAGCTGGGGAAGAGAAAGTGTTTCCATAAGACACAATCCCAGCTCCTGTGCCACTTAGCTTGGTAGGGAAAGAAGATAAACAAACATTGATGACACAAAACATTGCATGTTAAGGGCATGGTAGAGGTGAAGACAGAATGCTATGTGCAGTCTCAAAGGAAGGTCATTGGCAACAGGGGAAGTCATAGAGACAGCAGCCATTGAGATGGACTTTAAAGTACTTGGTAAGAATATAGCACGCAGTGTGGAAAAGAGAGTATTCCCTACATGGGGAATGAACAGAGAAAAATGACAGAGGTGGGAAAGGACAGAACTTTGAAGGGCCAGAAAGAATTGTCCAGTTTGGCTGGAACTTAGAATTTGAGGGAGAGTAGGGTGAAATCAGGCTGGAAAGACAGGGAGGGACCAAATGTTTTTTTGTTCAGTGGTGTCTGATTCTTTGTGATGCTGTAAATCATATTCTTCATGGGGTTTTCTTGACAAAGATTCTGAAGTGGCTTGCCATTTCCTTCTCCAGTTCACTTTACAGATGAGGAAACTGAGGCAAACAGAGAGTAAGTGACTTGCCCAGAGTCCTACAGCTAGTAAGTATCTGAGGCTGTATTTGAACTCAGGTCTTCTTGACTTAGCCACCTAGCTACCTAGATCCAGGAGTATGGAGAGACTAAGAAACCTGAATAAACTTCATTAACACACACACATATTCTCTCATACACTGCCCTAGTGCTGCAAGGTTTCCAAAGCATTTTGTTCACTACAATCATGCAAATTTCTCACTTTTGTCTTTTTTTAAAACCCCAGTGCTTGGCCCAAGGCCAGGTGCAGAGCAAGCACTTAGTCAATAAAGTAATGCTTGCTGATTGATTAATTGACTGGTTGAATAAGGTAGTATATTATTATCTCCATTGGACAGATGAGAAAACTGAGGCTCAAAGGTCAAAGGACCGACATGACCAGATTTATACAACAACAATTGGTGCAATTCCCAAATGTACCGGCATGGTAAAGAGAGTTATCTAGGAATGGCAGACTGTCAAATCATGGGAATGCTGTTGGGACGGTTTACTTCGATTTCAGGAGTAGTTGTTTGTGCTTCATTTTCCAAGGCGAGACTAGTGATGATTCGTGCATGAATTAGATAAAAGTGAGGCAGCGCCTTCCACAGTCATCAGGTAGCTTGGGATGGACTAGACCTTGGTGTCTTCAGTGTCTGACCAAGCTCTAATGGCATCACAACGCCTGTCTCAGTTGCCTTCAGTGGCCATTGGAACAAAGTGTTCTCATCCGCCCATTCCACTGGGGGAAGTCTTCACATGCTTGGGGTATCCATCGCCTCAATTCACCAATGGGTCTGAGGCTTATCGGTTACCCTCAGCCTGGTTTAGCCTGTCTGTCAAGATGGTTTTACTGGGGTGTGGCCACCATACATGCTAGGCTTCTTGGAACCGTAGCTCTTTCTTGCTATTTTTGTAGCTGATAGGAGAGAGAGTAAGGGTTCTTAATCTTTTTGTGTCCTGGGCCCCTTTTGCAGTCTGGGGAAGCCTATGGACCCTTTCTTAGAATTGTGTTTTTAAGTAAAGGAAATGGTAAATTTCAGTTACAAATTGGTCAAAATAAAGATGTCATTGTTTTCCCATCCAAGTTCACAGAGTTCCTGATATTTATCTGTAGATCCCAGGTTGAGCATCCCTGGGTTAGATTCAGAACTGGTTAATGTCCTGCCTTGATGAGACAGTCATTAATGGGCTGATGTTACTTGTCGGGAGATCCTTCCCTAGAGTGCTCCAGGAATCTTTCCTTATTAAACATTTGATTAATAACATCAGTAAAGATAGAGGTGGCATCTTATCAGGTTTGTAGATAGCATAAAGCCAAGCGGATTTACCATTGTGTGAGATGACAAAGTCAGGATCTAAGAATCTCCTGGGAGGCTAGACCTTTGAGCTGAATATAAGAAGATGAAATTTGATATGGACAAATGTAAAGGCTCATGTTGGATTAAAAAAGTTGGCTTCATAAGTATAATGTAGAGGAGAGGTGCCCACCTAACTGTTTGTCTGAGAAAGATCTAGGCTCAATATAAGTCAAGAGTATGATATTTCAACCAAAAGAATTAATATGATATTGAAAATAATATTGGCCAGACCTTCACTGGTCAACCATCATTCACAATGTCATGTTCACTTCAGTTTAGGAAGGACTATGAGAAGCTGAGAGAGGCAGCGTGGTGTAACTGATACTAGCTGGCTTTGGAATCAGGAAGTCCTGAGTTCAAGTTCTCTGATTTATGGTGGCTGTGCAGCTCTGGAAACATCACTTAATCACTCAGAGACCCAAACAGCTCTCCAAGATGACAAATTGAATAATATGTGTGACCTGTATTGGTGGAGGGAATTCCTCATTGGGAGTTCCCTAAAACAATGCAATCACCAAAAAATAAGCTGAAGAATGGTCATGATGGTAAAGGGACCTCAAGATCTTGACATATGAGGATTGACTAAAGGAACTAGGGGATGATTAGCTGGGAGGAGAGAAGAAGACCTAGGGAGAACAAAAACTTAACCAAAAATTGGAGCAATCCCAAAGTGGAATGGAATGTCCATTAATGGCAGCTAGGTGGCACAGTAAATAGAGAGACTCCTCTTCCTTAGTTTAAATCCAGCCTCAGACACGTACTAGCTGTGTGACCCTAGGCAAGTCACTTAGCCCTGTTTGCCTCAGTTTCCTCAGCTGTAAAATGATCTGGAGGAGGAAATGGCAAACCAGTCCAATAGCTTTGCTAAGGAAACCCCAAATGGGGTCACAGAGAGTCAGACGACCAAAACGACCAAAGAACAAGAAAAGTGGAAGGGCTGCTGTCTCAAGAGGTAGACCTCCTTTGCTGGGGGTATTCAAGGGAAGTCTGGATAACCCCTTGTAAGAGATACTGTTATAGGGATTTCTGATCAGATGCAGGTTGGATTATATGGCCTCTGAAGTCCTTCCAGTTGTGTGATACTGAGGTTTAGGAAGGTCCTACTTCCTATCTCTGCTGTCACTGTCTCCTAGAAACCCTGATCCTCTGGATTTGCAATGTAGAGGTCCTAGAGTAAGCTGTGGTGAATGAATGATAGGGCCTAGAAAAGCCAGGCTTAGACATCTATGAGGTCACGTCTCCCAAGTGTGCCCACATGGTAAAGCTCACCACACTTTGTAATTCTCTGTCTGAAAGTGAAATGTAATTAATAGAAATTAAGTGGTCCACACCTTCTAGTGTTTCTTTCTAGCACAGCCTAACTTTCTTTCAACAATAACCCATCCATATCCCTGTCAGTCAGTCAATAAACACTTTTTTATGCTTAGCCGTCAGGCTAAGTGCTGGTTTCCACAGGACCATAGACCACATCATGGCCTTTGGAGACCAAAGGAGAGGAGTCACCTTGTTGGTATGTTTGATCAAGGCTGCCTTTTAGTGTTATAACAGCAGTGACAACTCGTGGTTCTGCAGGAGGTCTTCCTGGCACAGTCCAGAGTTCTTCCTACTCCACTGTAAACAGACCCCCACCTCCTTTACTGATTGCCTTTCTCTGGTTTCAAGCAGCTTGTATACACACACTCACACCCACACACACCCTCATACCCACTCCATTCCCTAAATACTGGAGCAGAGGGAATGTAATGATAATAATTCCCATTTCTTAAGTGATTCAAGGTTGCCAAAGTGATTTCCTCACTGCGCCCCTGGGAGGGAGGCTTTGCAAATATCATCATCATCATCATCATCATCATCATTATCATCCCCATCCCCATCGCCATCCCCATTCCCATTTTACAAAGAAATTGAGGTTTAGGACATCTGTGACTTCCCAGAATCTCAGGGTTAGAAGGGACATCAGAAGCCACTTAGGCCAGAGGTTCTTAACTGTTTTTTGTGTGTCCTGGACCCCTCTGGCAGTCTGATGATGTCTTCTCAGAATCATGTCTTTAAATGCATAAAACGTAATTCTTAGGATTACAAAGGAAATCAATTATGTTGAAATACAGTTATCAAAATATAAAAAAATAAATAAAAGGCTCACAGACAGGGGACCTTTAAGCCTTTTTTTGTGAAGATCTCCATGAGAAAGAACCCACTACCTCTCAAGACAGTCCATTACCTTTTTGTCAGTCAGTTAACAAACATTTGTTGTTATTGTTGAGTTGTTTTCAGTTATGTCTGACTCTGTGACTCCATTTCAGTTATTTTTTTGGCAAAGATATATTTGGAGTGGTTTGCCATTTCCTTCTCCAGTTCATTTTATAGATGAAGAGACTGGAGCAAACAGGGTTAAGTGACTTGCCCAGGGTCACACAGTTAGTGAGTGCCTGAGGCCAGATTTGAACTCAGGAAGAAGAGTCTTCCTGGCTCCAGGCCATCATTCTAATTAGTTGCCAGGCACTGTACATGCAAGTATAGCTAAGTGCAGGGATACAAAGAAAGGAAGAACAGCCCACAACCTCTTATCAAGGAGCTTTCATTCTAATGAGGGAGAAACATGTAGATATCTAGTTCTCTACATTGACATCTACATATGTTAGATTATATATCTATAATATGTATGTATACATATATCTATATATTATAGATAAATATGTAGGTATATGCAAGTAGATATAAAATAAACACACACACATCTATGATCTATGTAGAGTAGATGAGGGTCATTTAAAAGGGGAAGAAGACATTAGGAATTGGGGGACCAGAAGAGGTCTCTGGTTACAGGGAGACAAAGTTCAGCTGAGTAGAAAGAATTAAAGTTGTCTGAAAATGTAAAGGACTGTCTTAAGAAATACTAAACTTCTGATGCAGCTTCTTAACTGTTCTCAACAATATGGTGATCCAAGAGAATTTCAAAGGATTTAGGATTGAAAAATGCTATCCACTTTGGGAGAAAGAATTGATGGAAGTCTGAATGCAGACTGAAACTTCCTTTTTTTTTTTGCTCTCTTTATTTTTGTAGGCTTTTTTTGGTCTGTATTTCCTTTCACAACATAGCTTATATGAAAGTGTTTTGCATGACAAACATATGTATAATCAGTATCATTTAGGAAGACAGGAGGGATAGAGAAAATTTGGAACCCAAAATTAAAAAAAAAAACAAATGTTAATTGTTTTTACCTGTAACTGGAAAAAATAAAATTTTAATTTTTTTAAGTAGTAAGCATTCCAACATGGGAATTATTTAAGCAGAAGCTGTATGAATACTTGTTGGGAATGCATGGGGTGGAAAGTTGGACTGGGTGACCTCCCAGGTCTCTTTTGACTCTTGAAACCCTGGAATTGCAAGTTACTGCCATTCTTTTGGATTATAGCCTCATCTCACTTTAAAATACCTATTTTCTGGGGAGAGAGGCATTTCTAAACACTTCAGTAAGCATTTATTAAATATTAGAACAAAGATAAATGACTTGAAACCGTTAATTGAATTGGGTACTAACGCTTTAAGGGGAATTGGTTTTTCAGAGCTTTCCAAATGACAGCCCAGGAGGGTGTTTTCCCATGTGTGAACCACAGTAACAAGGTTTATTGTGCAAAAAAAAAAAACCTCATAGTGAGAATAGTTCCTGTTTCTATAGTGCTTTAAATAGCAGCTTTCCTTTCTATAGCCCTCTAAGGTAGGGGTATTATCCTCATTTTACAGATGAGAAAACTGAGGCTCAGAGTGGTGTTTTTTTTTTTTATAACGATTTGTCCAAGGTCACACAGCTTTAAGCATTGGAACCTCCTTGCTTACATAGAAAACTGTCTTCAAGTCATTTAGGAAAAAAACTAAATTTGTTCTACTTGCCCCCAAAGGGCAAAAATCGAAGCAATTGGTGGCCGCTATGTGGCATAGTGAATAGAACACTGAACCTGGAGTCAAGAAGACCTGAGTTCACATTTGACCTGAGATACTTGCTAGCTGTGTGACCCTGGGTGAACCACTTAATCTGTTTACCTCAGTTTCCTCAGTTGTAAAATGGGCATAATAATAGCACCTACCTCTCAGAGTTGTTGTGAGAATCAAACAAGATAATGTTTGTAAAGCGCTAAACACAATGCTTGGCATATAGTAGGTGCTTAATAAATGGCTTGTTCCCTTCCCTTTTTCACCTTTTCTCTATGTAACAAATAGAACTCTCCCTAAAAAGCAGAGGTGAGGTAGTGAGTTCCTCGTCCATGGCAGTGTTCAAGCAGAGGGTGACGACATTCTTGCTTGTATGTAGGTGTGATGACCTAGATGCCTTCTGAGGTCCCTTCCACCTCTGAACTACTGTGATTCAGTGAGCAAAAGTCAGCATTATAAATCGTGCACATGCATGGAATATTGTATCTGATGCTAAGAGCCCCAACTTCAGTTAGGCAATTTTAACCTAGATTTTAGACTAAATCAGATTTTTAAGCTAGATTGGATTGTAAGCATTTCTGAAGTGTATTAAAACACTTCCCCAGATGGGAGGAAATCACCTCATACTCCATGTATCCTGGCTACAGCACCAAGCTGTGTTTCTTCTGTGTTTGCATGTGATAAGAAACACACACCCTCACATGGGACCTGCCTAGTGTGAGTGGAGGATTCTGAGGTTAAAGTTCTCTGCAGCCCCCCACCCTTAGGAGGAAAGGCACTCTTCGAGGCTCATCTGGAAGGAAAGAGACTCTTAAAAAAATCCCGTGCTTTAAACGTTCCAACCTATCTGTACCACATCTTCTCTTCCTGCCTCGTCCCTGGGATCGCAGGGAAGGTTAGCATTCCTTATGATTGTGAGGATGGTATCTGACATTTCCATAAAGATTTTAGGAAGGGAACAAGCATTTATTAATCACGGATTATGTGCCAAACACTTTACAATTATCTCATTTGATTCTCACAACAACCCTGGGAGGTAGGTTCCCATTTTACATTTGAGGAAACTGTAATTAACTTGCCAAGGGTCATGTAGAAGGTAAGAGTCTGAAGCCATATTTGAACTCGAGTCATCTTAACTTTATGTCCAGTGCTCAGACTGCAATTCAATTAAAAATCGTAGTAACTTTATCTTTCTTGCTTTTTTTGGGAGGGAAGCTTAGGTTGAAATAGGTTTTGCCTTGACCTCACTATAATGTGTATCATATTGTTTGTCTTTCCATTTGGGTGGAGGAGGGAGAATGGGGGAGAATTTGGTACTCAAAATTTAAAAATGACTGTCAAAAAGTAAAAAATCATAGTAACTCCCCTCTTCCCCAAATAAGAGAAATCTACCTTGTGCTACATGCACCCAGGAGAAAAATGTGTTCAGGTTTTTTCTTCACTGGCAACATAAAATACTGAATTCTATCAGTCTTCTTTGTTAATGACCTGTTGGGCATTAGCATTTTCCAGTTCAAATTTCTAACAAGTCAGCCAGTGTGAACCTGTTCATGCCAGGGGATGGGCATGGGACAAGCCACAGACACTGCTGCCTCTTGGAGTTTATCTAGCTCAGTTTCTTAATCAATTATATTTTAGGATAGTTGTAGGGAAGGACGGGGTGGGGAGCACAAAGCAGGGACATTTTTCTGATCAATATTCCCCATTTCTCATCTAACCTTTAGTTAAAATAATTCCAACTTTTTTATTTTTTTGGTGCCATTTAAAATAGGCAAAGGGAAAATGCCAAGATCAGGAAGAAGGGATGGAATCAAAGACTAGAAAAGGCAAGAGGAGGAAGAATGGCACAAGGGGGACAATGGGAGGCTTAGCTACATTCCCCTTGGATCCAGAAATTTAATTTGGTATTTTATTTTTCCCCCAGTTACAGGCAAAAATAATTTTTAACATTTGTTCTTAAAACTTTGAGTTCCAAATTCTCTCCCTTCCTTCCTCCTCACATCCCCTCATTGAGAAGGCAAGGAATTCAGTATAGGTTGGTTATACATGTGTTGTCATATAAAACGTTTCAATAATAATCACATTGTGAAAGAAAACAGAGACTAAAAACAAACAAAAAACTCAAGAAAAATTAGAGTAAAAAAAGTATGCTTCATTCTGCATTTAGACACTGATCAGTTCTCTCTCTGCGGGTGGATAGCCTTTTTCATCATAATCCTTCAGCTTTGTCTTGGGTCACTGTATTGCTCAGAATAACTAAGTCATTCACAGCTTATCATCTTACAATATTGCTGTTACTTTATACACAGTACGTTTCACTTTGCCCAAGCAAGTCTTTCCAGGTTTTGCTGAGAGCATTGGATCCTGAAATTTAGATCTGGCTGAGATATTAGGAAGAGACTGCCCGCCCCCATTTTACAGATGAGGAAACTCAGTGTCCAATAAGTTAAGTCACTTGCCCTTGGAGGCAGTAAATAGAGCCGGGATTTGGATGCAGACCTTCTGACTTGAAATTCAGGTTTTTTTCCTTTTTTGCTACTCTGCCTCTTTGACTTGTACACCTTTTAAAATGAAGAAGAAAAATAGTGACTGAATTCTTACCTGGGAATCCTGGGGAGAATGCAGGGCTAAATTCTAGCCTGAATTAGCACCTCAGAGATGGAGAGAAGGAGGGATTGATGGCAGCACCATGGGGAGTGAATCCCTGGGGAGGAGGATTAGGGCATTGTCCTCCACTGGCCACAAAGTGGTCCTGGCCCTTCAGACTATGCCAGCATGTGGGGGCCAATCTAATCCCTCCCTCCTCCTAGCAGCACCCAATGGGCACCAGGCTTACTGTTCAATTATTTACCCCAAAGATTGCTGACTCATGTGTTTTGCAAAGGCAAGTGTTACCTAAGAGGGCTAATCTGGTGGGTTGTCCTGTAATCAGAGCCTCACAAATAGCTAGGGTTCTTTGGCTTCTGGGAAGAATAACGAATTTACTTCACATGATAAGACACTTGGAGGAGAGTTTGTCAATTCTGCCATTTTTTATGAAAGGGCCTTTTTTGGTTTCTAGAAGAGCCTGTGGAATTGCGCTCAACTTTGTGGATAATGATTGAGTCCCACTCATTGTGGGAGCCTAGAGAAGGGAAAGACTGGGGCCCTACCTTCAGGGAACTTACAGTCTATGGGAGCCAGAAGAGGAGCAGATAGCACTTGGGGTATCCTGGGGTCAGTTTGTCTAGGCTACAAGCCAAAATGCAGTGTAGCCATTAGACAAGAACACTTGGGGTTAGGATGCCTGGTTTCTTCCCCTGTTGTACCAGTGACATGTGTGACTTCAGTCAGAACAAGCTAGCTAGGGGACCAACCTGTGCTTGGACCCAGGGCACCTACATTTAGAAGGTAAGAATCAAATGAACAATTAGCACATAATTAGGAAGAGTAATTAATTAAATCAGGAAGTCACAGATGATTACTATCACCTATCTGTGAGCCACAAAGCAGAGGGTCTAAATCTGGAGTCCATAGACCCCTTCTTTTTCCTTACACCTCTCTGCCTATGGAGAGATGTCAGGGGATCTGTGAAGGTGGATGGGAAGCAAAATTACATCTTTATTTTCATTGGCCTCTTTCTGAAATTTAATATTTCTTTCAATTGTTTAAAAACCTTATTCTGAAAAGAAGAGCATTGGCTTCCCCAGACTGTCAAGAGACTCCAGAACCCCAAAATACATCCATCCCCTGTATATATTCACTATATAGAATAACAAATTAACCGAATTTGTCTTAATTATTTCTTATGTTATTTTCATGTTCTAAATTTCATTGACTTAAGGGTCTATTTCCTGATGTTCACTACTTCTTACTCTGGAAGATCACACTGTCCCTGCAGCTTCTTCCTCTGATTGGTCAGTTCCAGCGGGAACCTCTATTTTAAGGAATGTACCTAGATCAGTCATGTTACCCCCTTCATTTCTCTCTAGGCTCTTTTCTTGACTGTCTGGATTTCTCTTTTCATAATGCCCCTACTTGGGTACCTCTCCTTCTCTTTTCATCTGCCTCACAATGTGCACCCTGCCTCCCATTTTGTGTTGTCTTCTCCTATTCTTATTTTATTTTATTTTAATTTAATTTAATTTATTTTATTTTAATTTGCTTTTTGCTTTTTGGAGGGAAATTGGGGTTAAGTAACTTGCCCAAGGTTACACAGCTAGTTTTTTTGTGTGGATGTTAAGTGTCTGAGGCCGGAACCAACTCGAGTCTTGCTGACTCAGGGCCGGCACTTTACTCACTGCGCCACCTAGCTGCCCCTGTCTTCTCCTATTCTAATGTAAACTCCTTGAGGGCAGGTACTGTCTTCCTTTCTGCTTGTATTGGTATTCCCAGTCCTTAGCGTTGTGCTTGGCACCATGGTAAGCACCTAATGAATGCTTGCTGACTTGGGGACTCAAAATTTGGGATTGTATAATTCTAATTTTGTGAAGAATGTCTTGGGAAGATTGTCCTACTGGATTATAAAATCCCAGATAACCAACAGCCCTCGTACTGCCTTTAATCTGTAACCTTTCTGGGTCACTCCTTATTGCCCATGGTTCAGTTTGCTCAGCAAAGGTTAAGGTAGCTAAGTAAAAGTTAAAGATTCCTCTGAACCCAGAGCCCTTTCCTCCCACACCTTCATGCAGAGCTCTCTGCTCACCTACCCGGGACTGTTTGGCTGACTTAGCACAGAGAGGGACTGTGGCCCAGACAGATGGAGAGGAATCTAACTTCATATCTCCACTCTTCATGGAAACAGAAATCTCCTCAACAGCTACATTAGCAATGGGTTCAAGGCTCTTCTCTTTCTTGCTGTCTCATTGTTCACCCCCTGGCTGGATGAATTTTCCTCCAACACAGCCTGGCCTTGGAGTCAGGAAGACGTGGGTGATAGCTTGGTGTAGTAGAGAGGGTACTAGAATTGGTATTGGGAAGGCCTGGGTTCAGATCCCACTTCAGACATTTACTTATCTAGTAAGACCCTAGGCAAGTCCTTTATTCTCTCTGTCCTCATTTTCTTTTCTTTTCTTTTTTTTTTTTTTTTTTGCTTTTTGGAGGGGAGAAGGCAGGGCAATTGGGGTTAAGTGACCTGCCTAAGGTCACACAGATAGTTTTGTGTTAAGTGTCTGAGGTCAGATTTGAACTCAGGTTCTCCTGACTCCAAGGCCAGTGCTCTATTCACTGCGCCACCTACCAGCCCCAAGGGCCTCATTTTCTTCATCCATAAAGTGAAGGTTAGTTGGGTTTGATGACCTCCAAGGTCCAGTCTAGCCTTAAATCTGTGATGCTATGAATTCTAGCCCTTGCTATTTGTGTGATCCTGGGCAAGTCACTCAAGCTCGGTTTCCTCATCTGTAAAATGGGTATAATGATCCTTGCACTCACTACTTCAGGGTAGTTGTGAGGAAAATATTTTGTAAACCTTGAAGCACCAGAGAAATGGGAACTATTGTTATTGTTGTTGTTACTACTCAAGGTCCCACAACTAGTAAGTGACAAAGTTGGGATTTGAACTCAGGTCTTATGGTTCTAAATCTAGAGGTTTTTCTCCAATACTGTGGCTATGCTCCCCTGGCTTAGCTCTAGTTTTCTGGTCTTTTTCCTAAAAGAGTAATGATATAATGGTTGACATTTCTTTATTACAGTTTACTAAGCACTTCAGGTCCATTATCTCACTGGATTATCACAGCAGCTCTCATGAAGTAGGTACTCTAGGCTTTATTATCCCCATTTTACAGATGAGGAAACAGGCTGAGAGAGGTTGTGACCTATTGAGTTGTAGGTCTGGTCTTGGAAGGGACCTCTGAGATCTAGACCAAATGTTCATTTTACAGATGAGGAAACCGAGGCCTAGAGAGGTTGATTGTCACACAGATAGCAAGTAGCAGAGTCAGGATTCGAACTCATGTTGTGTTGACTCCAAACCCAACTGTCCTTCCACTTACTGCACTATACAGCCTTCTCATTGATTTAAACAGGGTCACATAGCTAATAAATACCAATGGAAGAATTAGTTCTACTTGCTTCTATTCCTTATTTTCAAATGATTTGGGAGCTTTTTCCCCTTTAGTTAGCTGGAGCAAGTTCCTTCTGAACAAGTCCCCACCATGTTAGGGTTGGACAAAAGGTTTTGTCTGGTTCAGCTTATGTAGGCTGGGTGGGGAAAGGGGAGGAGGGGCGGTCAGGGAGGAAGACTTGGAAGAGCCATATGGGCAGTGTCCATCCCACTCAGTCTCCTGGGAGGCCCAACATAGGACCTTGAGCACCCATGATGCTTAATAAGCAATTGCAGAAATGTGTCCTGGTGAGGTGCTGGTGTGGAGTGAGTAGATATCTCCAAAGTGGGGGATTTGGACATGAAAAGGGGACTCCCAGATAGACAGTTGAGCTGGCCTTCCCCCAGTCTGGACCCTTTCACAGCCCAACTTCAGTGGTCTCCCATCCTTCTAGGCACTTTACCCTCCAGTCTAGCCTTCACACACTGCCAGAATTATCTTCCTTTTTCAAGATGGGTGTGACTCAGAAACTCAGAAACCAGGTCCCCAAGGCCCTTTCACCAACATAGCACCAAATGTGCTATCAACACATTTCCAGTCTTCTCTTTTATTACTTAGAATTATAAAAAGTCATTAGATGTCAGAACTGAAAGGGCCCCAAGAGACTAGATAGTCAAACCCTTTTGACTTTAAATGGGGAAAGTGAGGCCCCCAAAAGAGATTAAGATCCCATGATGAGTCAGTGACAGAACTAGAACCAGGACCCTTGTCTCCCAGTTCATTGTCAGGTGTTAGACCCACAACCACCCTGTTTAGGTCCTACTGAACCCATAACACAACCACTCAGTTCTGTAGACATCACTATCCCATGGACTCCCACCTACCCATGAGCTTTGTCCAGTCTTCTGTTGGGAATGCCCTCTGTTCTCCTCTCTGCTGATCATTTGGCCATCATTTCTTTCAAGATCCAGATTTTTGAAATGCTTCCTCTAAGGAAGTTTCTGTAACTAATCCTGCCTACCTTTGCCCAGCTCCTCCTTTCCACACACCCTCCTTCCTTACATTTCATGACTTTGTGTACATTTGAGTTGCAGCCATATCCTCTGTCCCTCTCTCCTGCCCCTCCTGGATGACTGTCTCTCTTGGACAACTGTATTAGGTAAAGCTCCAGCTTTGATTCATTCACATTAATCTCCTTCTCAAGGCCTCTCTGCCATTGTTCTTAGGTTGGAGGGGGAGGGGAAGGAGGGACAGGTATCAGTCTGCTCTCAGGATGCAGCTCTCCCCATTCTTGTAACTTTCCCTCTGCCCTCTTGCATTGTCTTTAGAAGGGCAAGGGACTATCCCTAGCCACTTAGCATAATATTGGGTAAGTCAACAAGCGTTTATTAACCACTTACATTGTTCCCTGGCATAGTAAATCATGAATAAATGTGTTTTCACTTATTTACTCAGCCTATCTGCTTATCTTTTCACTCAGCACACCTCCTCTCACCTCTAGGCTCATTTCCTGGATTATTTTCCTCCTTGAGTTTAAGCAGCAGTCACCAGATTTCTACCTGCACTGTCCCCAAGCCAAACCACAGACTCTAGATCCAGAAGGACCCCCAGAGGCACCTAGTCCTAATTCATTTTACTGATGAGGAAACTAAGGTCTGCTGATGGGAAAAAACTGGCTCAGGGTCACTGGGGTAGTCAGTAGCAGATCTGGGAATTGAACCCTGGTCCTACGGACTCCAAATTAATTGTCCTTTCCATGTATCAAAAATTTACCTATTAAGTTCAAGCCCCAATATCGTGTCTAGAAAACCTTCCCTGCCTCTATGGCTCCTACTAAACCAGTCAGCCTTACTGTCTATTACTCTTAAATAATTGCAGGTATGATTAGTCTTCTCTTTCCCCCTTAACTCCCTTCTTAGACTGTGAGTTCCCTGAAGGCATAGACTGGGCCTGTTCCTCTTCTGTCTTCCCCAGACTTCGAACTCCATGAAGGTAGAACCTTGGTTTCTCTTTCTCTGTCCCTTTAGACTGTGAGCCCCTTGGGGGGCCTAGATCTGTTCTTCTGTTTCCCCCCAATACTCTAAGCTCTCTGAGGGCATAGCTGGACAGGTGTTCCTCTTTTCCTATCACAAGCATCCTGTATCACAGGGTTGGAAACACAGGGTTTGTTTGGGGAGATGGGGGAAGTAGGGGACTCAGTAAATCCTTGTTGCTTGTCAATTAAATTACATGCTTTCAATTGTTGCTACTAGGTTGTGTTTTCTATTGTGGGGAGTTAAGTCTATCAAGGAGAGGAGATGGGGATTTGGTCAAGCCCAACTCTGTCACTGTCCAGTCAACAGCCCTGGGCTGTCATAGATAATGCACTTCTGTCTCCAGTGAGGCATCCTTATTGACCACAGACATTTCCTCACCTGCCCGGGAGAGCACTCTCTGGCTCCAGGCCCAGAGCTACTGTGAGTCAATAAAGCTGAGCTTATCTGATCTCATTCACCCATTAGATTGAAGTGGAGTCTAGGGTGCCAGCAGGAACCTTCACCTACTCCTTCTCTCTGGCTAAGGGTGGGACTTCTAAATCACAGAAAAGCTGAAGGTAACAGTGCCTTAAACCCCTGGGATGGCCTTCAGTGAGGCCTGTAAAACCAAACAACCCTTAGAGAAGTTATGGGCAGAAAGAAGAACAGTCAAGCTTCTGCTGACTCCCTTTGTGACCTTGGGCAGGTGCCTTCCCATCTCTAGACCTCAGTTTCCCCATCAGTATAATAAGGGACTTAGGTTAGATAATCCCTAAAGACTCCCTGACCCTGACATTCTATAGTCACATGTCTGAAAGCTTAAACATAGGGGGTCATGGCAGAGGACATCAAGTACAAGCCTCTCGTTTGATAGATGAAAGAGAGAAGGAGACAAAACCCCCAAGAGAAGCAGTGGGAGACTGGAAGTGCCTCCTTAGCCCAGTCACAGAGCCTGTTGGCAGTCTCTTGGCCACTGGTTTCCTTTGTACAGGCATTCTTCACCCCCCAGTCCTCCTCTCCGCCCCGCCCCAGCACAGATCCTAACCCCTCTGTGACTTGGTAGAAGATATTCATGAGTAGCTATGACTGAAAAATTTGTCACCATGTAGCCTTAGCTGCAATGAAGCCTTTCTTAACTTAGGTAGGTCCTTGTACAACAACATACATACTCAGAGGTAGTATGCCTTAGTAGAAAGGAGACTGGGTTGGGAGTCACTGGTCCTGGGTTCAGGTGTGACCTTGAGAAAGTCATTTCTCTCTGTCCTTGAGAAAGTCCACTTCCTTACCTGTAAGATAAGGGTTTGGACCAGATGGTACCTAAATTCTTTCTTAGCCCTAAATCAGGGGTCCTGTCTGGCTTGGTGTAGGATGGGGGTGGGGAATTTATGGCCTTGAGGCCACATGTGACCTTCCGGGTCCTCAGGGCAGCCTTTGGACTGATTCCAAGTTTTACAGAACATCCTTTTATTAAAAGGATCTCAAGGCCTCAGCTCCACTGACAGAGTTTTGCTAACAAGGCATTGAATGTAGGAATCTAAGAGGCAGCTGGTGGTGCAGTGGGTAGGGTAAGGACCTGCAGCCAAAGTAAATCCAGCCTTAGACACTTAGCAGCTGTGTATGACCCTGCTTTAGTCACAACATTGATGTACCTCAGTTTTATCATCTGGAAAATAGGAGTAATAATAGCAAATAGTTGTGAGTATAAAATGGGATAATATTTGTAAATCTTAAAGGGGTATATAAATGCTAGCTACTACTATTATTAAGCTGTGACTACATATCGGAGGGAGATGCAAGGGGGCAAATTAATAAAAAGTAATACTATTTTACAACATTGTAAAAACAAACAATTTCAAAAGATTTAGGGATGCTGATCAATGCAATGACGAACCACAATTTCAGAGAACTCATAATGGAACATGTTACCCCCTCTTACAGATGATTCAGAGTGCAGATAAAGATCTTGGTTGGGTTTTTTTTATATGTGGCCAACAAAAGTTATTTTTGTTTGTTTTGCTTTTTTACTATGCCTGTTTGTAACTGGTTTTGTTTTTCTTGCTTTCTAAATGTGGGGTTGGGAGAGGGAGAAGAGAGAAAGAGAAAAGATGAACCTGAAAATAAAATTTTAAAAAATAATTCTTCTTTTATCTGAACCTCATTGAAAGAGGTGAGAAGAATAAGCTGATTATAATGATAGGGATAGCCTGGACCTGGGTGAGAGAATGCCTTTTACTAGTTCAGCTGAACACTTTCTCTGCAATTTAATGTCTTAGAGAGTAGCCTGGGAGCATCTAGAAATTGTGACTTGCCCAGGGTCACACAGTCAGTACGTGTCTGAGGTGGAACTTGAACTCAGATCTTGCAGGTTTAAAGGCCAGCTCTGTGTGCAGTATGCCAACCTGCCTGAACCATGAGATGATGATGATATTAACATAGTTCACATTTATGTAGCACTTTGCAAAGCACTTTCCTGCTTTTCATTCACTTTAGTAGAGAGGTTCTTAACCTGGAATCCATGAACTTTTAAAATATACACACACACACCTATACATACATATATACATATTTAGATATATGTGTATATCTTGATAACTGTATTTCAATGTAATTTGTTTCTTTTGTGATCCTTTGTATATTATGTTATGAATTTAAAAGCCATATTCCAATACATAGGCTTTACTGACCTGCCAAAGGGGTCCATGAGACAAAAGAGGTTAAGAATCCCTTGTCCTGGGGCAGTTAGGTGGCACGGTGGATAGAGTTCAAATCTGGCCAGAGACACTTATTAACTGTGTGACCGTGGGCAAGTCATTTAACTCCAATTACTTAAAAAAAAATCCCTTGTCCTAGAACAATATTGGCTCTCTGCATTTCTACATTCATCAGACACTTAGGATGTTTCTGCGGTGTGCAGGGCAATGTGCTCTGTCTTGGAGATGGAAAGGTGAGAAATCAGAGATACGACTCCCAATAAAGTACAATCTATTAGGAGGATGAGATGTGTGTACAAATCGCACCAATAAAGGGGAGAGTGAGGTTAGTGCCAAAGAAAGATTGAGGCAAAGTACTAAGAGAAAACTGAAGAGGGAAAGATTACTTTCACCAAAGAAAGATTGGGTAGGGGGAAGCTGATGGGGAAGAAAGGGATGTGGTTCAGAGAATTCAACAAATATTGATTAAATCCCACTAGGTAATAGGAATACAGAAAAGAAATGAAGGAAGGGAGGGAGGAGAAAGGAAAGAAGAAAGGAAGGCTGGAAGGAAGATAGAAAGGAAGGAAGAAAAAGCTGAATCAGTCCTTGTCCCTAAGGGGTATGCATTCTACTGAAAGTTGGGTTTCATGAAGAGGCTTTACCCAAATAGGCCTAAGTGTGACCTTGAAAAAAATAGGTGAAAAACAAGGTAAGACAGGATGAGAACCAGGGATGGTGTCAGGTCTTCCAGATTGGATGGGTTGTAAAGTATGTGGTTTTGTTTTAACAGTTTTAAAGTACATGTACTTAATATTTTTCTTGCTTTCTCATGGTATGGAGGAATTGTGAGGGAGAAGAGGATCTTTGTTTAAGAAAAAAATTTAATTAAAAAATAAGTACATGAGAGGGAGTAGTTGAAGATTGTCAGTGAACCAGAAGCAGCCTTTTAACTTGTGAGTGGCCAGAGCCAAACAAACAGAGTAGGCCAGAGTCAGGATAGTTAGGGCACAAAACAAAAGTTTAATTAATTTCAGAGTGAGGAAAATGATATATGCATACAGAAGCCCCCCTTCCTAAGAAGGAGGGCTTAACATGCTGGACTAAAGGCATCCCGGGCTGGACAATGACATAATCATTGTTAGGTCTTGAGTTACCATTCCCACAGACCCGTGGGAACAGTATTGTCTCAAGTCTTGGGGGTGGTGCCCACCCTGCCAGGTATAGAACCAGAGTTCTGTGACAAGAACAGAAGTGCAGGACCTGGCAGTGAAAAGGAACAGGAATTGTGATCATGTGATGGGTGGCCCCGGGGAAATAGGGGGAACTAGATCCCTCAGTGAACACCTGGTGCTGGTCCAAGCCATACACTTTTCCCGAGGGTGATAGCATCCTGAGCATGAAGGATTATTGTTATGCCAAGTTTAGAACACAGCCTGCTTACTGGGTCTTAGATCTGGGAAACAAGGTGTCTCCAAAATATTTTGACAAGGTAAAGGTTGATTGTTGTCAAAACTATCCATGTGTTATGGGGGCCTTCAATGCTGGGATCAGAGAGTTCACTACACTTTTTCCTGGTAGAAATGGACAACAGCTAGTTGGGAAGGCTATTCAGGCAAAGTGAATGAGTTGGAGAGGGGCTAGACTGGAGATAGGGAGACCAGTTAGAAAGGAGATCATTACAGTGATCTGATACAGAGAGAAGATGACAGCCTTTTCTCTGGTGGTGGCAATGTGAATAGGAGAGAAAGAATGGATCTAGGAGATATTGTGGAGGTAGCAGCTATAAGACTTGGCATCTACTTAGAAGCTGGAGGATTAGAGAGAGAGAAGAGTCAAATATGCCTGAGGTTTGGAGTCTGGGTCCCTTGTAGGAGACCCAGGCTTGTGCCTGTCAGAAATAGGGGGAATTCAGGTTAGGGCAGTTTAGTTCTTGATATGCTGGATTTGAAGTTCTGGAAGAATAATAGAAATTCTTGGAAACATGGGCATGAAACTCTGGGGATATGATGAGACTAGAGATATAGGATTCTAAGTTTGGAGATGAAAGGGACCTTCAAGGTCATCTAGTCCAATCCAGCCATTTTATAGTTGAGAAAACCGAGACCCAGAGAAGTTACTCAAAGTCACACAGGTGGGCAGAGGCAGAGCCAGGACTCGACTGCAGTCCTCCAAATCAATTTTAACACATCAACTCTATTTGGGAGTCAACTATAGAGAACCAAGGTAGAGAATATAAAGAGATGAGAAGGTTTAGGACTGAAGTTTGGGAGACATCCTTGTTTGAGCAAGTGGGAGGAGGAGGAGGAAGAAGAGGGAGGAGGAGGAAGAAGAGGAAGAGGAAGAAGAGGAAGAGGAGGAGGAGGAGGAAGAGGACGAAGAGCAAAAGTCAAAGAAGTGGTCAGAAAGGTAGGGGGAGAAGCAGGAGGGAACCATGTTATAAAAGCCAAGGAAGGAGGAGGTATCTCGAAAGAAGGGATGATCAAGTAGGATGAGAACAGAAAAGATGGCACTGGAATTAGGCCAAGAGGAGACCTAGCTTTGAGAGAGCAGTTTTGTTAGAGTGATGGAGATGGAATCCATCTGACTTCTTTATTTTTTTATCCAAAGCCCATATTACCATTGAAACATTACCTGTTTCCAATCAATCAGAAATTCTAGCTTTGTTCTCTTACAAATTCGATCTTAACTTGCTGTGTATTCAATCAGTTACATTTATCGATCACTCTATTTTTAATCTCATTTTCAGGAGTTATTTTTATAGATAATAATTTATTTATGATAACTCCTTTTTAAAAATCTCATATTACATGCATCTGCTTGGTGCTCCATAAACATTGTACCAAGCCTTTGCCCCAAAGCAGGAACATTCTAATCTGACCTCTGCCTTTACCTGGATCCAGTCTCCAAATTCAGTCACTTTGTAGTAATATTGGAAGGACCATTAGACTGGGTGTAGGAGACTTGAGTTCTAGGAACTGCTCTGCCACTAGCCTCACTGTGTGACCTTCTCTGGGTCTCTGCAGAGGTGAGGGGGTAGATTGGGTGGTGTCTAAGAAGCCCTTCCTAGCTCTAAATTCTATAACCTTACAATTCTGTAAATGGTTGTGTATTACAACCACCCTTTTTCCTGTGGCTCTCCTTGGAGAGAGGTTCTGGAGTCTGTCTCAGCATATCCAGTGCTCTGTTAACCTTGAGGATTGGCATAGTTCAACAGCTACCAAATACGATTTGAAGGATACTGAGAAGGTAATTTAATTGTCCAGATCTCTCCCACCTTAGCTTGCCCCACTTTCTGAAACTCTACCATTTGGGATTAAGTCCTTTGGACCCTGAAGGTGTCTAATGCACTTTGCCCGAGGGTAATATCATCGTATGCATAGAGGATTATTGTTATGCCAAGTTCAGGACACTGCCTGAAACACTGAAGGTGTTTTGAATTTCCAATCTCTTACTGAAATGCACATAGCCCTAGAAGGCACAAGACTTGGACCAGTTATCAATTGTTAAGGCCTTGGGGGGTAGGGATTAGTTGATAGACAATTGTGAGCACGATTCCCTGGGAATGGAACATGGAGGTAAGGAGGGAAGAAGGAGACTGTACATACCCAAACCCAAATTTCACCAAATTTACCGCTTTGCTGAGGGCTGGAGCTTGTCAGCTGTCTGCATGGACTGTGGTTCTCCTCACCAGCTGAGAAGACCCTCCCCACCTTCATGATTCTGATGGATCCAGTTGGTACTAGTGGCAGTTTACTACTCAGCTCAGATGTGGAGAGACTAGAGAGTCTCTAGTCAACAGAGACCAGACCATGAGCAGTCATGTTTATTTCATCTAAACCCAGCCAGTATCTCCATGGCCAGTGTCAAGTCTTGAGATGCTAATATGGAGGAGTGTCCCTTTACCCTTCAGTATGAAGGGGGTCTTCTATAGGTCCCTCTGTGGTGGTGGTCATTGTGTGTGTGTGTGTGTGTGTGCGTAAGAAGTCAGTAGTCAGAGTATGAAAGGAAAGTTAGACTTAACCAGGTAAAAGAATGACTGATGGCATTTTGACCCAGGAGCCTTACAGACAAAGGAAGGTTCTGGAAGCTGGGGCATATCGTTCCTCCCCTACCTTTTATAGCATATAGTTTGACTGGAAGACAGAGGCAGCTCTGGTATTCACCCACAGTCCTTTGGCTTTATAGGGTTGGGCTCAATAAATCTCTTCCACTTGAATTGATTTGATGTGTTCTCTTTAGAAATGTGCTTTTACCCCAGTCTCTGAAATGCCTGTATTTCTGTACCAGCTTTCCCCTTTACTAGAGAATGGATACAGTTTTTCTTCAGTGAGACAGCAAAGAGAGGACAAAAAATGGGGACTTGTCACCTTTGTCCTTCATAAAAAGCTCACCCAGGTGAATATAGTGAGAACGGGGTTATGGCACACTGGGAGGATTTAGGGCAATGGACGTATGGAAGAATTCTGTTCAGAAAACAAAGTAAAAACGGCTCCTAGGCTCTTCCATAACTCAGCAATGGGTAAATCTCCTGGAAGCCAGAGCTGATTGCCCAGAGCCTGGCTGGCCTCTAGCTTGGGAACCATAGCCGTGTTCATGTTCATTGCCTGGAGAGTTGTGCGTAGTGGAGAGACAATTGTTCTGTCTGTCCAGTGGAGAGCTCCTTCCGCTCTGTCCTTCTTCAGTGTCCCTTGGTGGCTGTAAAGGAAGAATAGTTCCTGATACTGGCTCAGGATCCAAGAGGGCATTTGCAAGGGATGAGCATGTGCATTCCCTGCTCAAGGTCCTCATTATGGTGCTAAAATGCCTGGATTTGACCTGTCTTCCCCAAGAAAGAGTAGCAGGTGGGGCTGAGAGGAGCAGGAGATGAATCATTCCACTCAACCTTGTGGAAAAGGGAAATTGCTTTTTCCGTTGCCAGTGAAAGGTGGCCCCAAACACAGAGGCATCATGGCTTAGCCCGGCTTTTACCCTTCGTTAAAATAACACCACCAACAAAGGACTGTGCAGTTGGATGACAAAACTCACCTCTGCTCAGGGGGCCAACGGGCCTGGCTCTGGCTGTCCCTCTCCATCTTTTTCACCCACACGCCTGCGCAGGCCCTGTGCACACAGGCGCACATTCTCCCTCCCACGCTTGGTTGTTAGCAAGCTGCCTGGCCGAGAGACACTCAAAGAAACATACAGGAGAACAGGCTCTTCATTATTATGCAGGAGCAGTCCTTAGAAGCAGCAGGCCACCCCAGACTGTATGAGGCTGATGAAGGAAGCCTCCTTCCTCCCCTCCCCCAGTACAGGCAGCTGGGGGAGGGGGGTGCTGCATAGTACGTATGGATTTGGATTGAGAGGACCTGGCATTTGCAATCCCACGCTCTCTCGCTCGCTCTCTCTCTCTCCCCCCCCCTCTCACACACACATGCACCACGCACACACTCCTTTATACACGTACACATAGAGGCATGTAAACACAAGGATATACATACACATACACGCAATATAGACACAGATACATGTTCACTTACATATATACACAGACCCATATATGCACACACATATACATGCATGCATATACAGTTAGATATATACAGAGACACATGTGCATTTACATATTTCTATATAGACATAGACCCATATGTATGCATATGCATACACAGACATAGACACAGATATACATGCATATACACAGATATATAGACACACAAATAAAACACAAACATACATATATACACAACGTACACATGCATGTATTTTCATACATAAAACATGCACATATATGCACACGGACACAATCAACACATACCCATGCGTGTATGTGTGATACATATGTGTGTACGTGTGTGTATACATACATAAACATGCACAAACACATTCTTCCTCTCTAA
Source organism: Petaurus breviceps papuanus (assembly GCF_028583685.1). Taxonomy (NCBI): domain Eukaryota; kingdom Metazoa; phylum Chordata; class Mammalia; order Diprotodontia; family Petauridae; genus Petaurus; species Petaurus breviceps. The sequence goes on along the minus strand of NW_027185698.1, from coordinate 47,652,434 downwards.
AATGAGAGGGTTGTTCCCTCCCAGCTCTAATGTAATGATTTGGACAGAGAAAGAATGAATGGGGCCTTTTGTGTTCTGTGAGTCTGCTGGTTTCTGTTCTAGGATTACAAAGCAGAGAATTGGTCATCTCACTTGGTCTTCTAAGGACCCAATGACATGGAGTCCACAGAGACTTAGGTTCAGATCCCATCCCTGAATCTGACAAATAATATGACCTTGGGCAAGTCACTTGAAAATCCCCATAAGCCTCAGCTTCCTGATCTACTGTGAAGCCATCTCTTCCATGGCTTCATCAGCCAACTTACCCCTATAATCCATTTATCCTGCGGTCCTTCCCATCTCCTTCAGTCCTGTCCGCTACCCAATTCTGGAATCAAGAATCATGATCAAGTTATCTTTGTCATTGTTCTTGAATGGGAAACAAGCCAGTGCAAAGGAACAGGGATGGGAGATGGGGAGTCAGGTCCAAGGAACTGCTGGTAAACTGGTGATGATGGGTTGTGGAGGGTGAGGAGAGGAGTCGTGTGAAGAAGATGGGAAAGATCAGAAGGGACCAGAAACAGCTTCATGCTGAAGGTGGCCAGGACAAAGGCATGGTGACTGGAGATGGTGTGTTCTACATGAGTAATAGCAAGAAGGCCAATCAAATGAGGTTATGTGTGTAAAGTGCTTGGCAAACCTTAGAGCACTATCTCAATGTTAGCTAGTATAACTCTTATTATCACAGAGCTGGATAGGGAGCTCACTCCCTCATGAGATAATCCATTCCATTCTAGAACAGCCAATTGTGAGAAATATCCTCCTTAAATTAAGCTTAAATTAGCTTTCCTGCTGCTTATTCTTAGTTTTATGCTTTAATGCCAAGGAGGAAAAGTAATTGAGAAGCAGGAGATGTGAGTTCTTTTTTTTTACTCTGCTGGTAATTTGCTGTGTGATTTGGGAACAGTCTCTTCTTCTTTCTGGGCCTCAATTTTCTTGTTCATAAAATGAGAGGGTTGGACCAACTGGCTACTAAGGAGAACTATAACTAAGGGAGGGTGAGTAGGGCTTTGTCCCAGAATGCTGATATAAAGGGGATGTGTTTCTTTCTCACACAGTCAGTTCTGTCACCCTGACTTCTGGCTTCTCTTTGTCCTCTGTGATCCCCAGGTCATATAGTACCACTCCTGAAAGTTCCTGTTCTTCCTCAGGATCCAGTTTTTCCCCACCTTTCCCCCTCTGCTCTCAGGATTTGTGGAATGATGGTCACTGGCAGTGCCACAAAGGCTAGGGATGGACTGTATAACAGACAGGTCATCCAGGTCATCCCCTTTGCTAGCATAACCATGAACTACCCCTTTCAAACTGAACTTGTTCCAGGTACCAGAATTCTGAGTTCCACCCTGCATTAAGATTCCTCTCAGTTCTGGCCCTGACCCTTCTATAGGACACAGTCACTTGTTTCTGTCTAGACCGGGGGGAGAGAGAAATGTTTGGGGGGGGGGGGGGGGGGGGTAGGGAACCCAGTCAGACTGCAGATGGCAGAGTGGGGGATGGGAATGGGATAGCAGTACAGCGCTGAGTGTTGACCTTTGGAGTTTGACCAATGAGAATTTAATTTTTACCCCAAATGCAGGTTAAGTTTTATTGCATTTTCAGCAGCCTTTGAGAACCTTTGGTAATCCTAGGGAATATGTGGAAACTGCTTGCGTATTCATTCAGCAACTTTTTATTGACCTTCTACTGCAGAGAGGATCCCTGTCCATTCTCCTGTCCGCCACTACCTCTCCTGTGGACCGCTGTGACCGTGTCCTACCTAACACCTTTCTGCCTTCCCTCTCTCCCTCTCCTATCTATTCTATACACTGCTCCTTTCCTAGTACATTGCTCAAAACCACCAGTGTGTCACTGCTGCTGGTACTAATAATGAAATTTGTCTTTCTGCAGTCCTTTAAGATGTACAAAGCTCTTATCTCAGAGCTAGTCTTTATCTTTATTTTATGGATGAGAAAACTAGACCCAGAGTAATAAAGTCACTTGCCCAGAGTCACACAACTAGGAGAGATTTGAACATAAGTCTTCCTGACTCCATTTGTGCAGTTACTTTTAGTCATGTCTGACTCTCCTTGGCCCCATTTGGGGTTTTCTTGCAAAGATACTGGAGTGGTTGGCCATTTCCTTCTCCAGCCCATTTCATAGATAAAGAAACTGAGGCAAACAGGGTTAAGTGACTTGCCCAGGGTCACACAGTCAGTAAGTGTCTGAGGCCAGATTTGAACTCAGGGAGGTGAGTCTTCCTGAATCCAGTCCTCATGCTCTATCCGCTGTTCCACTGGTTGCCTTCCTGACTCCTCCACACTTTAGCACTGTCCTGTCTTTCTAGTCCATTCTCTCAGTACTCTTTTTCATGTATCGTACCCTCCACTTTAGCTAAATGGGCTACTCAAACACATCTCCATCTCCCACCTCATCTTTGTAATTTAATCGCACACTTCTTTGTCCTTTTTTCTTCCTTGAAATCTTACTTATCCTTTAAGGCTCAGATTAAAAGTCATCTCCTCTAGGCTGCCTTCCCTGATCTCCCCACCCCTTCTCCCCTAGCAGGAAATTATCTCTCCCTTATTTCTATTACCCTGTGACCCTGATCACAGTGAGAAGTTATAGAGACAGCTTTAAACTCCATGTAAAAGAGAGAGAAAAAAAAACCAACCCCTTACTCATGATAAACAGGTACCCCAGAGTGTAATGGAGTACCCAGTACTCAGTAGTTCATCTTCAAGTGGAGATTGGATGGTCTCTTAATTCTTTAGTAAGGGGATACCTGCTTAGATGTGGGTCAGACTAAATGACCTCCTTTCTACTAGTGTGATTCTATTTTGTTTATGGTTGACTTTTGGAAAAAAAATTTTCCTTCATCTTAGGAAAACTTCCTTAAAAAAAAATACAGCAGCTCATTCCACATTTCTCTGAGGCTTTATCTTCTCCTAAGCCATTGTAAGTACTCTAAATTCCCTCTGCCTCCTTCCTCTATCAAAAGTTCCTCTAGGATACAAAGTAGCTGCTAAATTTACTCAGATTGAAGTTATAAGTATCTGAGAATGAATGAATGACCATGTAAGTGTTTACTACGTTCAAAAACTGTGCTAATAATGGGGAATACAAACGGAAAATTGTGTCTAAGAGCTCACATTCTAATAGGGGGAAATAACAAATATCAAAGTTTTTAGCACTAAGTCAGATACAAAGGCTCCCTGAACCTTAGGGCACAGAAGTAACAATGCATCTTCTTTAATGTCATTTCCATTGATAAAACCATATCCATTTCTGAAGATGAATCATTTGATTGTGTCAAGGACTTTGGTGTCAATAACTCTGTTTTCTAGATTTTCATTAGTTTAATTAATTACCCTTCCCAGCACAATTGAGATATTATTATTGCTAATAAAAATAGTACTAATGCCAAAGAGCCATAAAACTGTGCATACCCTTTGATCCAGTAATATCACTGCCAGCTCTATATCCCAAAGACATCCAAACAAGGGAAAAGGACCTATTTGTATAAAAATATTCATAGCAGTTCTTTTTGTAGTGGCTAAGAATTGGACATCAAAGGGATGCCCATCAACTGGGAAATGACTAAATAAATTGTGGTATATCATTGTAATGGATAAGCAGGATAATCTCAGAAAATCCTGGAAAGACTTCCATGAACAGATGTATAGTGAAGTGAACAGAACCAGAAGAAAGTTGTACACAGTAACAGCAATTCTGTTGGATGAAGAACCGTGAATGATTTAGCTATTCTCAACAATACAGTGATCTAAGACAATCCCAAAGGACTAATGATGAAACACACTATCTGCCTCCAGAGAAAGAACTGATATTGTTTGAATACAGAGTGAAGCATGCTATTTTTCACATTCATTTTTTTCCTTTTGTGTCTTCTAGTACAAAATGACTAATATGGAAATGTTTTACATAATTGCACATATATAGCCTATATCTGATTGATTACTCTCTCAGGGAGCGGGAAGGGAGAAGGGAGGAGGGATAGAATTTGGAACTCAAAACTTTAAATAAAAATATTAAAAATTAAAAAAAATATTTGTACTAAAATTTAGCATATCAACCACACTTTGAATCAGAGACACCCCAATTTGTTCCAGAATTTCAAAAATTACTAGCTATATTACCTTGGGTAAGTTGATAGGTTCTCTATCTGTAACATGGCAATAATAGTATTTGGTTTACCTAGCTAACAGGCTTATTGTGGGGAAAGAATACTTATACCTGTTAGTGCTATAGAATGTGGGTTATTATTATAAGGAATGGATTGGAGGGGACCCATCTCTGGAGGGGATATAGGAATATCAATGACCCCAGACTTTTTAACCTAACTGACTTTGTGGAAGAGGGGTAGAATGACTCATCCTGAGGTAGATTTCAGAGACCCTAGAATGGCTCCAATAACAATGCCCCAGGGCATCACCACTGGCCTCTCTTTATGCTTGATCTTAGCCTACTAGGTTAGCCTCTGGGGCTATATCTTCCAATGTTGTTTGTTATCGTTCAGTCCTTTTCTGTCATATCTGACTCTGTGACTTCATTTGGAGTTTTCTTAGCAAAGATATTGGATTGGTTTGCCATTTCTTTCTCCAGTTCATTTTACAGATGAGGAAAGTGAGGCAAACAGGTTTAAGTGACTTGCCCAGGATCACACAGCTAGCAGGTGTCTGAGACTGGATTTGAATACAGGAAAATGAGAGTTCCTGACTTCAGGCCCAGCACTCTATGTGCTACACCATCTAGCTTCCCACATATCTCCAAGTAAGTAGTCTCTGGTAAAAAGAATGAATGAGGGGCGGCCAGGTAGCACAACGAGTAAGAGCACCGGCTCCAGTGTTGGGACGACCTGGAGATCGAATCCCAGGCTCAGACACTCAGCACCACACCCAGAAATAACTGGCCGTGTAACCTTGAGCAAGTTACTTAACCCCAATTGCTTAAAAATAAAAAAAAAAAGAATGAATGAAACATTTATTATTTTCCATGCTCTGTGCTAAGCACTGTATATACAAATACAAGCAAACAAGATAATCCCTGCCCTTCAGGAGCTTATATTCCTTTTTTAAAAATGAATTTTATTTTTTATGAAGTTTAGTAAAGAATCTTCTTTGTAATTTGATTGGTATGGCATTCAAAGTATAAATTAATTTTATTATATTGGCATAGCCTAGTCATAAACACTGAATATTCTTCCAGCTATATGTTATTTTTTATTTTTATTTATTTATTGCTAATTGCCTAGATTTTCTAACAAATTATTTATTTTAGTTTTTGACATTAACTTTTCCAAGATTTTGAGTTCTAAATTTTTCCTCCTCTCTTCCCTTCCCCTTCCCAAGACAGTGTGCAATCTGATATAGACTATACTTGTACAATTATACTAAATATATTTCCAAATTAGTCATATTGTAAAGAATCAGAACCAAAGGGAATAGCCAGAAGAAAGAAAAAAAAAAAGAGAAAACAATGTGCTTCAATCTTCATTCAGACTCCATAGTTCTTTCTCTGGATGTAGATAGCATTTTCTGTCTTAGCATTTTGGAATTGTCTTAGATCATTGCATTTCTGAGAGGGGCTAAGTCTGTCAAAGTTGGTCATCACACAATGTTGCTATTGCTGTGTACAATGTTCTTCTGATTCTACTCACTTCACTCAGCATCAGTTCATGAAGTCTTTCCAGGTTTTTCTGAAATCTACCTGCTCATCATTTCTTATGGAACAATAAATAGTATTCCATTACATTCATATACCACAACTGCCATTTCCCCTCCATTTCTAATTCTTTGCTACCACAAAAAGAGCTGCTATAAATATTTTTGTACATGTGGATCCTTTCCCTGTTTTTATTATCTTCTTGGGATATGGACCTAGAAGTAGTATTGCTGGATTAAAAGATATGCGTAGTTTGATAGCCCTTTGGGCCTAGTTCTAAATCGTTCTCCAGAATGGTTGGATCAGTTCACAACTCCCCCAACAATGAATTAGTGTTCCAATTTTCCCACATCTCCAACATTTATTGTTTTCCTGTTTTGTCATGTTAGCTAATCTGATAGGTGTGAGGTGGTATTGGAGCTCATAGTCTAATAGCTGAAGACAACATATAAAGGGGAGCTAGGAAGGAAGGAAGGATGTGCAAATGGAAGCAGGGTTTGGAAATGTCTGAGAAGTGACATGGTAGCCTGGTTCTGAGCAGGGCAAGGTAAAAATCCACCTATCAAAGCTAAGGGTCCCTGCAGCACAGTCTGAATTCTGATGAGGAGTCTGATCAGAGGGCAGGTGGCATGGTTTGGCACTAGCAATGAATAGGAAGCTATGGGGCACTTAGAATCATAGACTAGAGATATGAGAGCAGTAAAGGACCTTTGAGGCCTATTCTCTCATTTTAGAGTTGAGGTCCCATTGGGGGAAGTGACTTGCCCAGGGTTACACAGCTATAATGTATATCTTGACCCCAAGTCTAACATTTTTTCCCCTGTACCACACTTTCTCCCAGTGGTCTGTAATATGCATGTGTATCAACCTTATATGAAGATTGACTAAGCCATTCTTTTCTGTAAATTGGCCAGCAGGAGCTAGCCAAATGGAGGGGACATCTGGACTTTAAACTCAAATTTCAATTGAATTATTTTGGAAATACATCCATTTCAGTTTCTGCAAAAACAAAGTGAGTGAAGTTACAAGTTACAAGAGAGTTAATTGGGAGAAAAAAATCTTTGCAAGTTTCCCTATGAAAGGTTTCATATCCAAGATGTATAAAGAACTGATACAAATCTATAAGACTAAGAGCCATTCTTGGCAATAGATTGGATTGGGGGTGTGTGAGAGAGAGAGAGTGAGGAAGAGGAGTCCAGGGTGATCCCTAGATTGTGAGCCTGGGGGGACTGGGAGGATGGTGGTGCCTTCAGTAGTAATAGGGAAGTTAGGAAGAACGGAAGTGTTTAAGCGGAAAGACTTATGAATGAGGAGAGTAGTATTATCTGAAAATAACCATATACAAAAAAAAATCAATAAAACTTAAAAAAAAAATTAGGTGGGTTGAACCAGTTGCTCTCTGGGGTCTCTTTTAGCTCTAAATGCTGTGATCCATTTTCTCTCTTTGACTTAAGTAACTGGGCTGGGATTCAAACCTAAGTCCTTTGACTTCAAATCCAGTATTCGATCCAATCCCACATAGCAATAAATCAAGTTAAGCAAGCAAGTATTTATTAAGTTTCTACTATGTGTCAGTGCTAACACTGGCCTCTATCTTAGATTTCTGTAGGACTTTATGGTCCACAGAGTGCTTTTCCCATAAGTACCCTAGGAGGTAGGTAATACCTCACATAGTAATCAGTCAATAAATGCTTTCTCAATTCATTTTCCTCATTTTGTATGAGGAAGGAGCAGCTCAAGTTAAAGCACCTTATCCAAGATAACGCAGTTATATATATCAAAGACTTCAATTTGTTTCTTATCATTTTAAGTCCAGAACTCCTTCTAGTAGTATCTCTGCCCTAGCCAAGGCCTTTTGACATTTAATGGCATCCCACTTGTCTGAAAATGCTGTAATCTTTCTTTCTCTAAGCCTCTCTAACCCTGAGAATATCTCTGCAGTGTCACTGATGGGGACCTTCGCTACAACTTTACCAACCTGGATAGATTTTTGGATCTTCTCCAGGAGAACCAACTCATTCCAGGTAAATGGATCAGGAAACATTGTTTTTAGAGTTATGATGAATTCTAAAAGAATCCAAAATTAAAGAATTCCAGAAAGTTCTTTAGTCCCAGTGATAGAGAATTAGGACCTGAAGGGGAGATGTAAACCTTATTCTGGCTCTTTCCCTTCCACTGTGGGATGGTATCACTTACCTTTCAGACACTTTCAGTGACTTCTCCTTGCTTTCAAGATTAAATCCAAACTCCTTGTTCTGACATTTAAGGCCCTCTACAATCTAGTTCCATCCTCCTTTGCTGGCCTTACTTTCTATGACTACATACACCCTCTGTTCCAGCTCATTGAGGCTCCTTATCGTCCCCTGAACATATCAGGCTCATCCATGTCTCTGGACTTTTGCTTACACCATTCTTCCTGCCTTTCATGCCCTGTTCCCTCCTGTTTGCCTCCCTAAACCTTGACTATATTTAGTCTAGGAATTCTGGGAGTCTTCCCTCCCCTTACTGATCTCTCCAGTTTCTAAGCTCATATGAATGAAGGAATGAAGTCAACCATCCATCAAGTGTAGACTGAGACCCTACTGGGTACTGCCTGCCTACATTGGCCCTGAGGGTCAGCCTGTCCCTCTATTCATGGGCCAGGCCACTTGTTCCCATTTGGGAAAGTTTTATTAAGAAGACTGAAAAGTATTTTTATGTATTCAAGGGTTTGAGTTGATGGGGAGCCCATCTGGATACTTTACTGATTTTGAGGACAAGAAGCAGGTGTATGAATGGAGGAACCTGGTCACCCTCCTGGCTAAGAGGTATATCGGTAAGTCTTGAAAGGCTTCGGTGTGGGTGCCTTATACTCTTTAAAAAAAAAATTTAACTACTTTACTTTTTCTCAATTACATATAAAAACCATTTTTAAGCTTTGCTTTTCACAATTTTGTGTTCTACATTCTCTCCTACTCTCCCCATCATTGAGAAGACAAGCAATTGAAAGTTATACATGTAGACTCATGTAAAACATATTTCCTTATTAGACATGTTGTAAAAGAAAATAGACAAAAAACCCTACCATACAATATTCTTTTTTATCTTTTTCCTCTGTATATTCCTGCCTTTTCTTCCTTCCTTTCCCTTTCTCTCTCCTGCCATTGTCTTTTTTTTTTTTCTGGAGGGCAACTAGGGTTAAGTGACTTGCCCAAAGTCACACGGCTAGTTTTTGTGTTAAGTGTCTGAGGTCAAATTTGAACTCAGGTCCTCTTGACTCCAGGTCCAGTGTTCTATTCACTGTGCCACCTAGCCGCCCCTCTCCTGCCATTTTCTCTGTCCTTTCCTCACCTTTTTCTTTCTCTTTCCTTCCCTCCTTGTTTCTCCCCATCTCTCCTTTACTTCCTGTCCCTTTCTCTCTCCTCTCCTTTTTTCTTTCTCTTTTTCCTTTTCTATTCTACCTGTCCCTATGAGTCTACCTCTCCATCCCTCTCCCATCACTGACACTATTATTTCCTCTCCTGATCCAATCCCATACTTATTCAGAACCCCTTTGACAAACTTCTGTAGTCATCTAGCCTATTCTTGGAGACCTTGAGTGATGACAAATTCAGTATCTCCAAAGGTAGCCCATACCGGCCAGTCATTCAGGTAATTAGCATTTATTAACTGCCTAGAATATTCTAGACACTGTGCTAAACTCTGGAGATGCAAAAAAAAAACAGGGCAAAAGATAGCCCTTGTCCTCAAGGAACTTACTTTTGGGGGAAACAACATTAAAACAACTATATACAAACAAAATATATGCAGGATAAATTGGAGATGATCTGAGAGGAAGACAGAAGCATTGAGAGAGATCAGGAAAGGCTTCTTGAAGAACTTTGGCTGATCCTTGGAGGAAGCTGGGGAAACCAGGAGGTAGAGAAGATGTCAATTGGTCTAATTGTTAGCAACTTTTTCTTCCATTCAAATTAATCTGCCACTACGACGTCCCCTAATTCTCCTAGGTTTGCCCTCCCAGGCCACAGAAAAGCAAGTCCATATACGATTGTAGCTCTAGACCACAAAGGTCATTGAATCCAATCTCCTTATTTTACAAATGAGGAAATTGGGGCTTAAGTTTTGAAGGGATTTACCCAGCTCACATAGGAAGTAGGTATCAAAAGCAGGATTTGATCCCAGGTCTTTGAACTCCAAAGGCAGGGTTCTCTTCTCACTAAGAAGATGCAAGCCAAACCCCTTTCCTGCATGGCAGCCCTTCAGAGCCTTAAAGATAGGGATCGTATGATGGAGACCTGGAAGGGAAAGTGCTAGGAAAAGGATGAAGTTCGGTAGGAAGGATTATTCATGTCTTATTGATGCTTTTGCCTTTCCACTCAACTGTTACTACCCCAGACTCCCTGGGGAACCATCCCTTGTAACAAGGAAAGGTGAAACAAAAGCAGCCATCCTCTCCCCTTGCTTCACCAATAGCAGCTTTGACAACATTCTGCACATGCAGCCTGCCTGCCCGCTCTCATACTGATGGGGGAGGAAGCTGCCTTTCGTCACCTGATGTAGGAAGGTAGAGGTCATGGCACTAAGGTTGGGATTAGTTTACTTTTCAATTTTAAAATACCAATGCCAGGAGACAAGTCAGGTTGGGAATAGTCAAGTGGGTCAAATAAGAATGTGGGCCAGGAAAGATCATCTGAACCCAGGAGGTTGGGAGAAAAACTTAAGACTCTTTTAAAGAAGTTAGCAGAATTACTTCCAGATACCCCCGTAACTCAAGCTAACAAAGCGACTTTGGTCAGGTCTGTTCTCTTCCCTGTGTCTTAGTTTCTTCCCCTGGAATTTGAGGGAGTTGGACTAGATGGTCTCTTAAGATCTCTTCTCTGCTCTGACGTTCCATGTTCTAAGGCCCCTCCCAGCCCCTACATTCCAAGTTCTTTGTTCCAAGATCTTTCCTAGCTCTGACATTCTTTGTTTTTCAGTGTTTCAGGATAGAGGATCTCCAGGGATATTTAATAAATATTTAAAATTTACTTTGATAGTCATTCAATTTTCACATGCAAACAGATGGTGATTAACTAGATTCGCTCGCTCTCAGAAGCTGGGGGATGACACACCAGCACTCTCCAGGGAAAACGGTTGTGAAGTTAGCATAGGATTTGGAGGCGTTGTAGAATCACTGAGAATCACTGGGGGTGGCAGCGTGTGGGCTGACATGTTCATCATCCGTTCCTCTCTGTGAAGCCTGAGCTGACAGTAGCCTTGACATCCCTCGTGGTCTCTTTTACAGAGAAGTACGGGTTAAACCATGTCTCCAGATGGAATTTTGAAACGTGGAATGAGCCGGATCATCACGACTTTGACAATGTGTCCATGACCATCCAAGGTATGCAAGCATTTTTTCAGATGGCAGAGGAATGACTGGAAGACAATGAGCACAGTGCTTGCTCTAGGCACAAGATAGGGACCTTCTGTGCAAATGCATTGACTTTAATTATAAATATTCTCAGTACAGGAGACCTGGGTTCTATTCCCAGCTCTGTGACACTGGGCAAGCCCTTTGCCTTCTCTGGACTCAGTTTCCACCTCTATAAAATGAGAAGACTAGAATAGATAGGATAGTCTCTAACTCTGGTTCTTTGACTCTGTGGGGATGCTCAGCTCTTTGCTAGACTTTGTGAGGGAGCTGACATAATGACTTAGAAAGGCTTTTTACATGCATTGTATTATTACATTCCCACAATACCCCATGGAGGTCTTCAGGCTTATTATCCCCATTTTGCAGGAGGGCAAGTTGAGGCAGTTAGGTGGCACCATGGATAAAGTGCCTCAGACACATACTAGCTGTGTGACTCTGGGAAAGTCACTGAACTTCTGTTTGCCTCAGTTTCCTCATCTGTAAAATGAACTGGAGAAGGAAATGGCAAACCACTCCAGTATCTCTGCCAAGAAAAACCCAAGTGGGGTCACAAAGAGTCAGACACGACTGGACAACAACAGGCTGAGGTTCAGGGGTTAAGTGACTTGCCCAGAGTCACACAGTTTAGCAGCTCAGCTGAGGAGTCTGATGACTCCAAATCCAGCATTCTTTTACCGTAATTCTCTGCCTTTGGTATCTGCTGGTGAGGATGGGGGTGGAGGGGTAGGGACATGGGGGGAGATACAAGACACACAGCTATGAAATGATAATGAGAGAAAAGCACAGAGCAGTGGATGATTGGGAGCTAGAGAGTGTGCTGCAGACCATAAGGTCTATGGGAGGGCCGAGAAGGAAGAGATCAGTGTGGAATGGAGAAGCCTGGGGAGGCTTCATGGACAGGGGGTAAGGATAATAATTTACCCACAACAACGTGTATAGACCAAAATGTTATCAGTCAGTGTTTACTGAGGACAGTGTTGAAATGATTGAATAAGTCAATGGATTAATGAATAAGTGAATAAATTAATGGTTGAATGAATGAGTTAATAAAAGAGTAAATGGGTAGTGAATGAGGCAAGTGAGTGAGTAAATAAATGAACAGTAACTGAATAAATTGGGCAGCTACGTGGCTCAGTGGATAGAGTGCTGGGCCTGAAATCAGGAAGACAAACCTTCCTGAGTTCAAATCTGGCCTCATATACTTACTAGCTGTGTGACCCTGACAGATCACTTAATCCTGTTTGTCTCCGTTTCCTCATCTGTAAAATGAACTGGAAAAACAAATGGTAAACTGCTCCACTATCTTTGCCAAGTAACCCCCAAATGGGGTCATCCTGAGTCAGACACCACTGAAAATGACTGAATAGCAGCAGTAAATGAATGAATAGATAAGTGAAAAACTGCAGTTTTGGGATGTAGGCTTCCTGAACTATTATGATGCCTGCTCAGAAGGCCTGAGGAGAGCCCACGTGGGGCTGAAGTTTGGAGGTCCAGGTGACTCCTTTCATCCGTTCCCTAAGTCCCCCATTTGCTGGAACCTACTCAGTCACTGCTACAATGGGACAAACTTTTTCACGGGTGAGAAAGGTGTGCGCCTGGATTATATCTCCTTACACAGAAAGGTAAGTGGGTCCCAGATGGATTCCTCAGGGTTCTGAACTGGGGACCTAAAGAAACCATGAGATTTCTATCAGCCTTTTACACCTTAGTATGAATTAGATCCTTGCCCTCCATTGTGCCTTTGTTTACACAGTAATAAACTGTCCACCCTCACACATCTTCATCTTTTAAAATTACTCCCTTCAAGGCCCAGCTCAGGTAAGATACCCCTTCAATGAAGTCATTTCAGATCTCCCCAGCTTAAAATGACTTCATATCAAATTAATCATAACACTTTGCCTAAATGTCTCCTTTGGTCTTATTATGTAGATTTTATATTTTTGCTGTTGTTGTGGTGGGATGGTGAGCAAGGCTGTTACTCCCTCTAACCCCAAGTCTTGTATGGGTAGGGCTACTACTTGAACAAGTCAAGAAGTATTTATTAATCTTCTGCTATGTAGCAGACACTGTGCTAGGTGCTGGGGATTCAAAAGAAGGTAACAAAAAGTTCCTACCCTCCAGGAGCTTACACTCTGATGGCTACTTCTGAGCTACTCTGTACAATCTTACTTTGGAGGAATGGTTTTCCTTTCTAACAAGCCAGAAGAAAACAATAGGAAGGGAAGTGACCAAACCTCGACCTCTCTCAAAGCCAGCTCCCCAGCTCATCACAGCTTACACCACACACACACACACACACACACACACACACACACACACACACACACGACTTATTTGACCAAGTTTTTCCCTCTGCACTTAGAAGTTGTTTATACACACATATGTATAGATACACACATATGTATAGACACACACATACACACTACAGATGACCCATTTGTTCACTCTGAGTCCTCAGGAAGAACTGACCTGGGAAGTATACCAAGTTGTGAAATTTGCTTCTTTCCCTCCCTGGGCATTCCCCCATCATCTCTCTCTGCCAGTGATCCACACAGGTTAACAATGCAATGGTCAACCACATTGATCACACATGAAAACAGAAGAGAAAAGAAGAGAAGAAGCAGGAACTAAAGAAACTAAAGCTAAAGAAACTCTCAGGAAACAGGATCTAAGAAGGCAGAAAAAGAAGATGAAGGGAGTGAGCATTTATTAAGCTCCCATGATGTGCCAGGCTCTTGCTTTTCCCACTATTACCTCATTTAAGAGAATGGAAGGGAAAGAGAGGAGTGGGGGGGAGGGGGGCAATACCATCTTTGGTCTCAGCAGCCTGAAATGGTGCAGCTCCATGTTTCCTGTTCATGGTTTAATTGCACAACTCCCATCCTAGAATCTGGCTCTAAGACTTTTCTGACTGTCAGGCTTCCTTAGAGTTCCCATGGGTACTTCCCTTGGTTCCCAGCTCATTGAGCTGGCCGCCCCTTCACACCTGCCAATGTGTTGGCACTCTCTAGCCTAAGTGATGTTTCCCCACAGCTTACCTTAGGATGGGAGGGGCTGACTTGTCTCAGTCTGGGCCAGATCCGCCAGCAGGTAGGGATAATTCCCACAGAATCAGGTGGAATCACCAGGTGATTTCTCTCTCTGGTTTAGCAGGAGTACATATCTCCTTGGCAATCCAAAGTCTTTCTTCTCTCATAGACTGTAAGTTCCTTGAAGGCAGAAATGGCCACTGGGCACAACTCCTTGAACAGAGGATCTGGTGAAGTGAATGAGGGGGATGAGGAGTGACCAACCCCCTGGTTAATGCCCCTGTGGTCTGATAGCCTAACCTGGGATTCTTGCAGGGTGGGGGCAGCTCTATCTACATCCTGGAGCAGGAAAAGGAAGTTGCCCAGCAGATCCAGAGCCTTTTCCCCAATTTCACCAGTGTCCCCATTTATAACGATGAGGCTGACCCTCTAGTGGGCTGGTCCCAGCCCCAGATCTGGAGAGCAGATGTGACCTATGCAGCGATGGCTGTGAAGGTAAGTTCCCCTCTGCCTTCCAGGCTCTGTCTTTGTTGAACCAAGATACTTCTCTGAAGCATTTCAAGGATGTACATCCTTGTTCACTACAATGTGGCCAGCACTGGTTGCTGCAAAATCCAGGGGAAAAGCACAAAGAAGGTGGGAGGGATAGGAAAATAAGCAGAGTTGGGGGAGAGGGAAGAGGAGGGAAAAAAAAGGAATCAAGAATTTATTAAGCATCTACCACATTCCAGGCACTGTGCTAAGTGTTTTACAAACACCCAATTTGACCCTCACAATCCTGGGAAGTAGGTGCTGTTATGATCTCTATTTCACAGCTGAGGAAACCGAGGCAGGCAGTAGTGAAATGATTTGGGACACAATTAGCAAGTGTCTGAGGCCAGATTTGAACTTCTCTTCTTGACTCCAAGCCCAGCACTCTAACCACTGGACCACTTGGCTGCTCCTAGGTTGAAGGGGAGAGACAGGGAGAGGGGAGAGAAGAGGAAAAGTAGAGAGACAGAGAGAAGAGAATGGGGAGCGAGATAGAGCAAAGAGAGACAGAGAAGTGAGGCTGGCAAAGGGGCGATAGAGAAAGAAAGAAACTGGAAAAGGCTCTGGCCTGAGTCAGGAGAACTAGGATCTGTCATGCTTCTGACACTAGCTAATGTGTCAGACCTTAGGGAAGTTTTTTTCCCCTCTCTCTGAGCCTCAGTTTCCCCCACTTTTAAAATGAAGGGATTAGATTAAGAGCTCTCTGAAGTCTTTTCCAGCTCAGATTCTTTGTGATTCTCTGGGGCTTGAGAAGGGGGATAGAATCACCTACTTGTGGGGGTACCCAGTGCCGGGGGGGGGGAGTTCCATCTGTTCCAGGCTACCCCTCCTTCTAGGTCATAGCCCAGCATCAGACTCTGCTGTCAGAGACCAACAATACCCTGAACTATTCCCTGCTGAGCAATGATAATGCCTTCCTGAGTTACCACCCACACCACTTTACCCAGAGGACACTGACTGCCCGCTTCCAGATGAATAACACAAAGCCACCCCATGTGCACCTAGTCCGAAAGCCAGTGCTCACTGCCATGGGGCTGCTGGCCCTGCTGGGTAAGGTCCATTGAACTCTGTAGATCCTGGGCAGGAGGCTCCCCAGCCCTGGCCTCTGCTCTCTCCTGTCTGCTTCCCTCTAGTGTCCCTCTGCCTTTCAGCTAACCTCACTCCTTTCTCCCTCTCTCCAACATTATCTCCCCTTCAGGCTTTTCTTTTTCTTGGTCTTTTCCCCTTCTCTCATCCCCCCCTCTCATATCTGCCTCTTCCTCAACTCTGATTCTCTCCCCCTCTGTCTCTTTGTCTTTCCTTTGTCTCTCCTGCTCTTTGTCTTTCCTCTTTCTCCCCTTTCTTTCCCTTTCTGTCTCCCTCTCTCCTTATCATTTTCTGTCTTTTTCCTTCCTCCCATCTTCCTCACTTCTCTGCCTCTCGATTCTCTCTCCTTTTCCTCTCTGCCTTTGTTTGTTTTTCTTCCTCTTTGTCTCTGTTTCTGTCTAACACATACATTCTTTATTTCTCTTTCCCCACACTCTGTTCCCCCTCCATATTTTTTGTTTTTCCTTGTCCCTCTCTTTCCCTCTTTATCTCTGGTGGGGACTGAATATACTCTCCCTGACGTAGGAGTAGGGGGTGAAAGAGGATCCAGCACAAGGACCATGCTTAGCCTAAAGGAATGATATTCTGAAGTTGAAAGGAATGATGGAGGAATGGCTTTCCTGGGACCCCTCCCTTCACACCCCATTGATAGATAGGTAGCCTCTCCCATGCATTGAAGCAGGAACCAAGCCAGTCCCTTAACACACAGGTGTTGGTCTGGTCTCCTGTATTTACAGGTGAAAACCAGCTGTGGACAGAGGCTCACTGTGATGGGCTATTGGTGGACAGCAATCACACAATGGGAGTACTAGCCACCTCCCATGGGCCTGAGGAGCCATCTTCACCAGACAGCTGGCAGGTCACAGTGCTGGTATATGCCAGTGATGACAATCGGACATCTGCCAACCTCAGTACCATCACCATCTGGCTCAACAATGTCCCACCAGCGACAGGTGAGAGCCTGGGACCAGAAGGGACTTGGTGAGCTTCAAACCCCACTTTTATCCTTCACTCTCTTCCTGTTCAAGAAACTTCTATGGGTCCCCATAGCATATAGAATAAAATCAGGGTACCTTTGTTTGACACCTAAGTAAGCATTGTGGTGTATTAGACAGATCCTGGGCTAGGTTCCAGTCCCAGTGGTGACATTTCTTTGTCATGTGACACTGGGCAAACCATTTGCCATCTTTGGGCTTCAGGTTCTTTAAATGGGGATAATCCTTTTACTGCCTACTTTACAGGTCTGTGGTACAAAAACACTTTGTAAAATGTAAAGAACTATGGACATGAGAACAATGCCTAGGATTATTTTAGGCCCTCCTAACTTCAGTCCTATAGCTTTATGGGAGTTCTGTCTCCAGTTCTAGTCTATGAACCTGTAACTCCACCCCACCCCACCCTGACCACTATATGAACCTTCTCCTCCAGCTCAACCAGCCTCATCACTGCTTCTTACATAAACCTATTGTCTTCTTTAACTCCTACCATCCTTCAAGGCCTTCTCCAAGTCCCACCAATTTGAGGAAATCTGCCTCTCATTGCTTCATCCCCGAGTGAGCTCTCTCTCTCTCACTCTCATCTGTCTCTCTTCTCTCCCCCTCTTTCCTCTCTGTCTCTCCCTCTCTTCCCTCTCCCCTCCCCTCCTTCGATCTTTCTCCCCACTCCACCACCCTACCCCACCCCAGACTGCCCACAGCAATTTGAGGTATAGAAGCATTTTATCGTCTGGTTGTTTCAGTCATGTCTGATTCTCCATGACCTCACTTGAGGTTTTCTCGGCAAAGATACTGGAATGGTCTGCCATTCCTCCTCTAGCTCATTTTACATATGAAGAAATGGAGGCACACAGGGTTAAATGACTTGCCCAGGGTCACACAGCTAATAAGTGTCTGAGGTCATATTTGAATTCAGGAAGATGAGTCTTTCTGACTTCAGGACCAGAACTCTATTCACCTTCCTCTCAGAAGGCATCTACTCCTACCCAAACCTGGAGCAAGACTCTCAACATCTTTCCTAATGGGAGGACATCCACACAGCCATCTGAAAGCTCATTGATGTGAGGCCATCTCTGGAGGCACCTCTTTTACTTGTGGAATGCTTGAATTGTGGGAAGATTTCTCCTTACCATCAACTGGGATCTGCCTTTTTGCATCTTCTGTCCCACTGCCTTGGCCCTCTGAGGCCACACAGAGCTAGTCTGAGCTCTCTTCCCCATTCAGATACTCAAAAGCAGGGACCATGCCCTCACTAGAATTCTTAGAACCCCCTTGGCCTCAGCCATTCCCCTTCCTTCCCTACTGTGTTTCCAGTCTCCAACTGCGACTCACCTTCTCCCCAACTCAGCCTCTCCTCTTATTGAATCATCTGGGATACATTTCTCTGCCTCTCTCCAGACCTTGTCTACATGACCTACTATATGGACAATAATCTCACCAGCCCTTACCTTGAGTGGAAGAAACTTGGCTCACCTGTCTTCCCCACCATAAAGCAGTTTCAGCAGATGAGAGAGACTGAGGTATAGGAGAGAGATTGGGTGGGTGGGTGGGGAGCATGGAGGAAACAGGACTGGATGCTGAGAAGGGATGATGAAGCAGCATGGGAATAAGGAATGGCAAAAGAGAGAAGGGGCCAGAACCATATTGGGAAAGACATGGCAAAGGTTCGTGGGTGAGGGATGGCAGGAAGGACATGAGGCATTCAGGGATAAAGTGAGGGATGTGAAGGTCCAAGAGAGAAGTGGTACCAGAATGACCCTAGGTCTGGGGGGATATGGTCAGAGAGATGAAGGATTTACACTTGTCCTTACTCAGTGAAATGAGCCATAGAATTAGAGCCAAGAGATATGGATTCTAGTCTCCTTTCTTTGGGTCTCAGTTTCCTCCTCTATAAAATGAAAGGAGGAGTTGCATGTTTTCTAAGGATCCTCCCATCTCTGACATCCACAATCCTGTTTCATGCTTCGAAGTAGTTGAAAATGCCATCCAGTTCTGTGTGAGGGCACTGTTTAATTCCTATAACCAGCTCCTGATGTTCTGTTGTATCTCTGTAGGATGCTGTAGCCACAGGCCCATTTCCATTTCCTGAAAATGGCCAGTTGATGCTAAAGCAGGAGCTTCCAATACCTTCAATCCTTCTCCTTCATGTGTGTTCGAGGCCACACCTGCCACCAAACCAGGTATATCACTGGGGTTCCCTGCCCAAAGACAAAGGCACAATGTCCTACCTAAGACCTCTTCTAGGCAACCATTACTGTCTGGTCATAGCCCACTCTATACAGCAAATCTAAGAGTTTGAGGATCTGGATTCAAGTTCCAGTTCAGCTACCAGAAATTGAAATGAACAGGAAACTCTCTTAAAATCCCAACCACCTCAGAAAAGGGAGCCTGTTAAACCCCTAAGAATTTGGGGGGGGGTCCTAGGGAACAGTGCAGAAAAAGGCCCCATGGTGAGAACACAAGTGGGAAAAAATAAGGGAAGGATAAAGGAGGAAGCAGACCTTTCTGGAACAGAGGGCCCTTTTTAGTAGTGAAGTCTAAAGAGGGGGCAGGTTTAAGGAGAAATGAGAAAGCTTTTATTTTATACATGTTTATATTGATATCCTAATGGGATATCCATATGGAGATGTCCAGCAGACAACTCAAGCTAAGGGCCTGGAGTTCTGGCAAGAGATGGGGCTAGAAATGGAGATTTGGGCATCATCTGAATACAGATGATCATTGATCATCTCCATCATTGATGAAGGGAGATAAGGCTAAGAAAGAGTTAATAAGAGGGCCTGGGATGAAGGCTTGGAAAAACCCATATATCAAGGCCAAAAAATGGGTGATGGACCAGTGAGATAGACTGACAAGGAACCATCAACACATAGGAAGGAAAAAAAGAAGAAAGCAACATCATGGAAGCCAAAGAGAGTGTATCTAAGAGAGAAGGGGGAGGTAGACAGTGTTGAAAACAGAGAAAATGTGAAGAAGCATGAGGGTTGAGAAAACAGCAATGGGCTAAGCAATTGGGGTCATGGAAGTCCTTGAAAGAATGGTTTCAGTTGAAAGGTGGGATCAGAAGGCAGATTTCAAAGGGTTGAAGAGAGTGGGTAATGATGAGGAAGGAGACATAATAACTTAGAAGTTGGCCATGAAATGCGAACAAATATAATGTGATAGCTTGAAAAGATAGTAGGCTCAAGTAAGATTTATTTTTTAAAATTTTATTATTAATTTATTTTTAGCATATCAGAGTAGCCAAGTTCAAGTAAGGTTTTAAGAAAAGGCAACATCTAGGCTTTTATGTCAGCAACAGGAAGGCATCTACCCTCTAGGCCAGGAGATCTAGTCTCTTGACTCTTCAAACTCCAAATGCAGTGCTATCTCCAGAGGAGAGGGGACTTATTGGTGGTAAACTGGCTTCATTCACACTAACAAGGGTTTCTCTCTCACCTTACTCCTGGATAGGTGAATGGCGTCCGAATCTTACCTCTCACAAGAGGGCAGATCACTGTGCTCTGGGATGATAGCTGTGTGAGCTCAAAGTATGTATATGTGGTCATATGGGGCCCCTTAGGAATGTGGGATCTCAGAGCTGGGAGGGACCCTGACAGTCTTGGAGTTCAAACACCTTAATTTTACTGATGAGGAAATTAAATCTGAGTGTCACTGACTTACTGTGATGCTATAGACACACTCTTTAATTGAGGCTGAGGGGGATAGCTCAAAGAGAATATTCTCTGGGAGGATGCATGTACTGATTTCTATTTTTATCTTTTGTCATGGAATCATAGAATGTCAGAGGTAGGAGGGACCTTAGAGATCACATCTTTCAATTTTCTTTTTTTTTCTTACAAAGGAGGAAACTGAGGCACAGAGAGGGGAAGGGGCTTGGCCAAGGTCACACAACTTGTTAGTAGAAAAGCCAAGAGTATTACCTCCACTGCTGTTTCTGTAGCAAATTTGTGGTTCACAAAGTGATTTCCTCACAACAACCCTGTGAAAGTGAGGAGTCTCAACCAGTACCTCTTATCCCTATTTATTAGATGAATAAACTGAGGCTTAGAAGCAAGAATACGTCAGGGTCACATAACCAAAAAGTGTTGAGATAGATCCAGTCAGGGGTGTGCTGAAACCAGCTCAAACCAATACCTGATTGTTAAATTTTCAGCGTAGGCATTTATACGTTGGAGATTGGCAAATGCTGCAAACATGCCTTGATTTATTGTTTTGTTGATTATCTAGATTTAGGAAAGAAAGAAAATAATTAATAATTGATGCAAATCAAATTTAAAAGTATGTTGTGCTTCATTTTTTTTTCAGAGAGCCAGTTGCTAAAACATTTACCATCACACCCCTGACCCAAACTCCTATCTCTTGGCTTCTGATCTAGGACTCTTTCATTTAGAGGCAGGAGAGAGATTTGGATTTGAAGCCAGAGAGATGTAGATTCAAGTCCCATTTCTGACACTCAGTAGAGTGCCAAGTCATGGGACTATTCAATAGACTGACTGGGTGAGTATATTTCAGACTTTAGTCTTACTTCTGGAAGGCTCATAGAATCACAGAGCTGAAAGGTAACTTAGACACTACACTGGTTGGCTTATGATGGGGAATCAGAGCCCCAGGGAAGAAAAGTGGCAGATATTAAGTATCAAGAACTGTGAGCCCCGCCTCCATCTATCCTCATACACTGTTTCTCTGTATGCCCACAATGAATCACCATCGGCATTTCCTCCCCCAGCTTCCCTTCAGTTCTCCAGTTCAGTAAGTTAACTTCCCCCTGGTCCCTACAATCCAACAGAATTGGCCAGCCTCCATCCTGAGCTCCCTCTGGCCCAAAAGCCCCAGGAACCATTTTTCTCCTTCTTATACTGGCTCAGAGACCAAAAGTGAGTCCTTGGATTGCCAAACCCAAGACACCTTCCATTATACGACACTGCCCCCTTCTGTCCTATGGAAAGGTCAGTCACTGGAGCAACATTTAATAATTTTGAAAGGGGAGGGAAGTTGACCTGGGGAGAGGATTCATATTGGAAGTGAAAACTAAGCTGAGCCTTGACTGAAGCTGCAAAAGGTGAATCAGACACGAGGAAGGTGGAGTTTTTCAGGGCGTCACGTATATAGGGAAATTCAGGTAGGGCAGTCTGACTGGAATGAGAGTATGTGAGGAGAAGTAATGAGAAATTAGACTGAAGAGGGAGGTTGCAACCAGATTTCGCTGGGCTTTAGATGCTCACTGTAGAGTCTGTCTCAGAGTGAGGGGATTGGGAGAGCGCTCAAGCCAACCAGTCTCTAAGGTAACTTTCAGCTCTGTGATTCTATGAATCTTCCAGATTCTATGAACATTCCAGAAGTAAGTCTAAAGTCTGAAATATACTCACCCAGTCAGTCTATTGAACAGTCCTTTGACTTGGCACTCTACTGAGTGTCAGAATTGGGACTTGACTCTACATCTCTTTGGCTTCAATTGGCTCTCCGCCCTAGTCCATGAAACTATGGACTGGATCTTCATTCTGACGCTTGTCTTAGTCCTATCCTTGATACACTATCAGGGGTGGGGAACTTGTGACCTCAAGGCAACCTAATCCTGACCCTAATCTTGACCCAAACCCCAAAGAAGCAAAGACAAATTGTAGAGAAATGAATTTGGGCTCTATGATACTTCCTTGCTCAGGAGACTTCTGTGGCTCCCTATTACCTCTAGGATCAAATATAACATCATCATCTTGGCATGTGAATTTCTTTGTAGTCTGACTTGAGCCTGTCTTTCCAGATTTTTATCTATACATTCTTCCCTTTCATGCACATCTCGTTCCAATCATATTGACTGACGTGTTTTTGTCTCCTGTATATGACGTTCCATCTCTCACCTTCACGTCTTTGCCCATGCCTGGGATTTGTGTTCTCCTTGACGTTCCTAGTTGTTAATATTCATCCCTCCCCCCCCAATTATATTGTATTTCTTTATCTTTTTAAATGTTATATTCCCCCCAGACTATGATAAGCTCTTTGAGGACAGATTCTATTTTTGGTTTGTATTCGTATCTCATAGTTGAGAGTAGGTACTTTTAAAATGTCTATTGAATTAGGTTGACGAATGGGAAAACTTTCTGACAATTAGAGATGTTCAAAAGTAGAGTGGGCTGAAGAGAGAAGATGTCCCCTTTGCTGGAAGTGTTTAAGAAGAGACTGAATGTCTGCTTTTCAGGATCCATTCTTGTCCCAAGATGGGATTCTTGGTCAGGTATATGATGTACTCTGGGGCAGTTAGATGGCCCAGTGGATAGAGTGTGGGGCCTAAAGTCAGAAAGATTCATCTTCCAGAGTTCAAATCTAGCTGCAGACACTTACTAACTGTGTGACCCTTGACAAGTCACTTAACCCTGTTTGCCTCAATTTCCTCATCTATAAAATGAGCTGGAGAAAGAAATGGCAAACCATTCCAGTTATTTTTTTACAAGAAAACCTGAAATGGCATCATAAAGAGTTGGACATAACTGAAAAACTACTGAACAAATGGGATGTACTAAATGGTCTTAGGTGTTTTCCAACTTTGAGACTCTAAGCCTGATTCAAACTGGGGGGTCTTGAGGCCCATAGCTGTTCTCCCTCTGTTCCCCCATAGGTGTCTGAGGACATATGAGGTTGAATTCTCCCAACATGGACATATTTACAGAGGGATCAACAGAAAGGAGTCGACTTTCAGCCTTTTAGTCTTTGCTCCAGGTAAGGCTCCAAGGCCCTGGGATGCTTGCTTCCCTTCTCCTCACAGCATCCCCAGCCTAACCTTGTTATCTCTTCCCAGGCTATTCCTTTTGGCCTCCCCTCTTTTCTCCCAAGACTTTCCACCCCCATCCCTAGCCTCTCTTTCCTTGAGATTTTCACAATCATAGCATCCAAACTCCTTTCATCCCTATACAGACGATGCCAAGGTCACAGGCTTCTACCGGCTCCGTGCTGTGGATTACTGGGGCCGCCCAGGCCCATTCTCCATCCCCGTTTACTACAAAGAGGCAGCTGCATGAGGTGGGCAATGATCCAGGGAAACAACCCTGGAGACCTAGCCTCCACAGGCTAGGGATTCTGGGGTTGATGCTCCTTGAGGGGAGATACTTGTGGTGCCCAGTATTTGAATTGGACCTAACGTCAGAGGAGCCAGGCTAGAGTCCTAGCTTTCATACTTTACAGGTATGTGCCCTTTGGCATATCTCCTTGGGCCTCCGTTTCCTCATGTGTAAAGTAGCAATAATATTTGCACGATTGACCTCATGGAGTAATTTTGAGGAAAGGGTTTTGTCAGTCTCACAGTTAATATTCTATCAGCCATCAGGTAGGGAAGCTCTTGGGGCCAGGTCCGTGATGATAGTCCCTCCACACAGCCGGAGCAGCACAGTAGTACCAGACTTGGCCTCCCTGCTCTTTTCTTCCTTGTTGGTCTTGGAAAACTGATTCTGAAATGCTCCTCCCTCCTCTCTTCTCTGTGGTTGGGGTACCTTGTACACAGGCTATGCTGGTTGGCTTTGTTATAAAGGGAGATTTAATAAGGGGGGCATTTTTAGGGGAAATGACTGATATAAACGTAAAAGAGAACACTATAACTTTGAAAACTTGTTTTTAAAAGCAGGGTTGTGTGAGCAGACACAGGAGAGGTAAGAAGTAGTCAGAGGAGAAAACAAGAGAACATGTGGTCATCCATGGTGTCCAAATCCCAGGAATCGTGGCTGGACTCTGATGATTTCAGAGCCTAGGCAAGGGATTTCAGTATTCTTCAACCTGGAGTCAGCTGGATGACACAGTAGATAGAACATCGACCCTGGAGTCAGGAGGACCTCAGTTCAAATCTGGCCTCAGATACTTTCTAGCTGTGTGACCCTGGGCAAATCACTTAACCCCAATTACCTCTTTTTAAAAAAAGTATTCTTCAACCTCCCCCTCCAAATATTCCCAAGAAGATTTCTAGACTAGAGGGCAGGCAGCACCATAACCTAAACATTTACAATGAGAATGGTGTTCTTGAAATTACCATGTCCTTTGGGAATTAAAGGATTAAAGGGGAATTAGATTGTCATTCCTCTGGAGGTATGGGAGATTGCACTCATTTTGTGTGAGTATAGAGAATGCTTTTACTAACAGATTCTCATCATCATTATTTATATTGTTTCATGTCTTGATTAAATGCTTTTACTATTGGATTTATGTCTTTTGAATGGTCTGGCAATAGAGAATAGATGGTTGGGGGCTCAGGTTGTGAGGGGCATGACTGAGTACCCCAATTAGCCAAATAATCTCTGCAATAGCAAGGGATGCTATGATTGCATATTATATAGTATGTTCATGTTTTATCCCACTACTAAGACTGTGACCTCCATGAGGTCAGCGACCATGTCCCATCTAAACTTTATTATATTCTTGCTAAATTTAAATTGACTTGCCCACAGAGTGGGTAGGTTGGTCATGGCCTTTCAAATCGGAAAATATTGTGCCCTTATTTTATAGATAAGAAAACTAAAGCTTCCAGAGGTTAAATGACTTGGCCATGACCATGTCTTCTGATTTTCAGTCCAAGGCTCTTTCTCCTCCATCATGCTGATAAAACAATGATGATAAAAATAACCAGCTCTGACTGCCTCAGCCATTATTGCTTCAGATTGTTTTCCTGGTCTGTTTCCTGGTCTTATTAAAGTGTGTGTGTGTGTGTGTGGGAGGGGCAGATGCATCATTTGGGGACTGGGGCACAGAGCCCTATTGTTCTGAAGTGTGTCCTTTGCTATCCCTGGAGAAGTCCCTTTTTAAATATCTGAACCAATTTGATGATTCCCCAATTGCTCTGTTTCCATACTGTTGGGAAGACTAAAATAGAATGGAGTGTACCTAGTCTCTTATTTGGAAGGGAAAAATTGGGGGGATAGTGGGACAGAAGGAGGTAGTGGCGAGTGCCCTGGGCTCAGAAGACCTTAGTTCTACCTCTAACACTAACTTGCTGTGCAATTGGGAGTAAGTCCTTTTTTTTCTCTCTGATCCTTAGTTTCACCAACTCTGAAATGGGGGGAGGTGTTAGACTAAGTGATCTCTAAGGGTCTCTCACCTCTGACCCTGAGTATCTCTCTGTGTGCCCATGCTGACGGGATAAGGTAGAATGTCTGATGGAAGCACCAGGAAAAATGCCCTTACTTTGTAAATGAAGGTACATAGAGGGAAATGCCTAAGACACTAGGATTTGAACCTCATAGGAGTGACTGAGCAATGGGCATGAGAAGGCAGTCATTGCTACCAGCCACTCTAGGGAGGGTATCAGCCTCTAACCTACCCTGAGGCTTCCTGCAGGCAACAGAGAACAGCAGAGAGGGCCTGAACCTTTGGAGTAGTCTAGTTCCCTAGACTGGGTCTTCTGCTGGTAACAGAAACCAGATGCGATGACCGTTTGGCAGAGCCATTAAGGCATTCTGGGTGGTTTTCCTTTTGTCTGTTACTCTGATACCCTTGTGCTGTGAGTCTGTTATTCTAATGTCACACTTGTGCTGTGAATTACCCAAGGTGTCCTATGCAGAGAACACTTGAAGCCCTGGGCAGAATGAGGATGTCCCAAGGTCAGTGACAGTTGAACCTTAATGGCCCCTTTGGGACCCATTCCTGTTTTCTTGGGTGTGCCTGGGTCAGAGCTCAAAAGACCTTCATGGAGAATAGGGGAG
This sequence comes from Petaurus breviceps papuanus, assembly GCF_028583685.1. Classification (NCBI taxonomy): domain Eukaryota; kingdom Metazoa; phylum Chordata; class Mammalia; order Diprotodontia; family Petauridae; genus Petaurus; species Petaurus breviceps. Next base: position 47,626,027 of record NW_027185698.1, on the reverse strand, counting down.
AGAAACACCTACTTCAGAGAGTAGAGGGCTTATAATGGTGGGAAATGTCCTTGCTGGGATGAGGATGGCAGGCCCAGGGCTGAGAGGTTGGCATTGGAGGAGAGAGAACCCATGAAAGGAGAAGGTCTTTTGTGGACAGAGTGTGTGTGTATATGTATGTGTGTGTGTTCACACACACATAACATCAAAGGAGTAACTGAGTTTATTTCTTCTTCCACTGCCCTGGCCTCTGTTCTTTCCCAGCCAGGTGAACTGGGGAGGGAGGAGTGAAGGACAAAAGCCTGAGGGCCAAGAAGCCGGCTCTCTCCATAAAACCTCCTTCTCCCTACTCATCTCCCAGGAAGCCAGATGCCGGCCTGCATTTGTGTGGGTGTTTAGCCCCATCTCTGCCTTTTCAAAAATCGTTATGCTGTTTCTACACACATTCATGACTCCAGGGGTAAACAGGAAAATGGAAATTTAATGTGCTTAGAGACCCCAGCACCAGGTATCTCTGGCGGCGACCAAGCTGCAGTGCAGTCCTCAGCAAGCTCCTGTGGGAGGAAGGGGGAGGGAGGGGCAGAGGGAAAGAGGGAGAGAGAGAGGAGGGAGCGAGGGAGGGAAGGAGGGAGAGAGAGAGGGAGGGAAAGAGAGAGAGAGAGAGAGAGAGAGAGAGAGAGAGAGAGAGAGAG
>NW_027185698.1:47604210-47625256 GCF_028583685.1 Petaurus breviceps papuanus | reverse complement strand
GAGAGAGAGAGAGAGAGAGAGAGAGAGAGAGAGAGAGAGACTGAGAAATGGCAGAAAACGATTGTGGCCACAGTGACATGGGCAGTCCAGTTGAGACTCCTCACTCTGCACAGGGAGTGTGTGCATGGCTGAGCTGTGTTTTAATCAGGTTTCTGTTAAAACATCTACATTGACTCCATGATACATGTTACAGATCTTTCCTTTATGGGCGCCTGTGCTGTTAGGAGCAGGCTTTCCATCCTCTCTTTTCCGGATGTTTTCAGCAGACAGCCCTGAGTATCCTGAATTACCTAGTCTGGCTGGCCAAGGGGAAGACGAGGAGGGGGGGGGGTGCTACCCCAGACTCAATGGGAGGTACTGACACCAGCAGGAGATAAGCTGCCTAAATGCTAGGAGGAGGTTGGGGAGAGGAGGTAGGCAGCAGTGACTCACCCTAAGCCAATATGGGATTGGAGACAGATTTGCATGGTACAAGAAGGGATTCCTATGGTCCTCCGTCCCCGCTCCCCCAAACCCCAGCTTGTTGTTGAGGATTATATACAAAAGACTTAAGAACAATGTGAGCGAGTGTGGAAGTTTTAAACCACTCTTGGAGGCTTGTTCCTCTATGGGTCAGACTTGAGAGCTGTTCCCACAGAAGGGGACTGGAGGGGGGGGGGGGGCACGCAGATGCCCCGAGGGAGCCAAACTGCAGAGAGCAAGTGAGGTAAGAGCTAAGTGACAGAAAGCAGAGGGAGACAAGAACACTGCCCCAAATCTGAGGGCAGTGATGGGGGCGGGAGCAGAGGAGAATCAGCAGTTAGAGTTGAGCAACAGGAAGCAATCTGGAGAGGTGGCTGCCATCTGTGCAGAGCCTAGGGCAGCTGCAGTGGCAGCAGAGGATTACAAATGCAAGCACCCGTGATACTGCCTGGGGCATCCAAAAGGAGGCAATGGGAGCCCTGGAGGGGAGCACTGAAGGGAGGAACAAGTCCTGACCATCGGATTGGAGCCCTCCCCAGGACTAGACTTGTACGTCCTGAGGCTCTGCAGCTCTCTGGGGAATGAGTGCTCGTTGCAGGCATTGTTAACGTTTTGGAGATATGGATGTGAATTGGGTAGGTTTCTATTGAGTTCTAAACAAGACTTTTCTTGCTTGGTGCCCTGTAAGCTTATTCCCTTGTAAGGGGAGCCTGTGGCTCTTTGTGGCAGTGTCCATCTGAGTGGGTCAACAAGTCAGACACAAAAGAGCACTAGTCAAACCCCATTTTGCAGATGAGAAAAATGAGGATGTCCTTAGAGTTTATGTGACCTTCCTGAGATCACACAATAAATGGCAGAGCCAGAATTGGAACCCAGGCCTCCTGAAGTCCAAATCTATCCATTTCTACTACATCAGAGGTGTCAAAAAGTCAGCTACAATACTCCCAACTACAGCCTGAACCAGATTAAAATGTAATTGGGAAATATTTATCAAAGTAAATGAAGATAAAATATAATATAGATAATGTTAATATGTTAAAGCAAAAAAAAAAGATCATGTTAATAAAATATAAGGTGGCCTGCAGGAATTCTTATATAGAGTTTAATTGACCCCATTTCTATTTGAGTCTGTTATCACTTTACTGCACAATGCTATATATTAAAGAAGGAAATATGCTTTCATTAAGTACCTGCTGTGTGCCAAGCACTATTCAGCCGGAGGCAGGTGCTGTTATTTTCATCCTCGTTTTACAGTTGAGGAAACTGAGGCCGACAGAGGCTAAGTACCTTGCCCAGGATCACATAGCTAGTTAAGGTTACATTTGATCTCTGGTCTTCCGAAATCCAAGTGCAGCATTCTGTACACTATGGCGCCACCTAGTGGCAGCTAAGAGCTTTCAGGTTTACACTCTTCCTCAAAACAGAAATTATTCAAATTTTATTACTAATTATTATTTAATATATTATTTGATTTAAAATTCTAATTAATTAAAAATTATATAAGCAACATATTTATATGATTATTGTAATTATATGATAATAATTATTGATACTTTATTATTAATATTATCGAGTTGAATATTAATGTTCCCATTGTATGGGTGAGGAAATGGAGGCTCACAATCCAAGTTCACATTCCTGTTTTTGTTGGATCAAAGTTTTGAACCCAGGACTCTTGACTCTAGGTTCAAAAGAAGACATGGGAAGTGGAAAGTGCACTCAATTTAGAGCAATTCAGATCCTGGCTTCAGATCCAGGCTCTGTCACTTACTGCCCGTGTCACTTTGAGCAAATTACTTCTCTACGGCCTCACTTTTCCCATTTGTGAAATGGGGATGATGATAATAATAACCAGCCTTCCTTACCTCTACCCCACAGAATCCCTAGTTTCCTTCCAGTGTGTCCCCTTTGTGAAGTCTTCTCTCACCCCACCTCATTCATGCTTTCTCTCTTCTCTAATTATCTTGAATTTAGCCACCTGTTTACATGTCTTATCTCCAGAAGGATGTGAGTTGCTTGAGGGAAGCATATATTTTTCATTTTTTTCCCTAGTGCTCAACCTGGTGCCTTACACATAGTAGAAACTTAATAAGTGCATGTTGAATTGAATTATTGACATCACAGGGCTAACAGGAGGAAAATGCTTTAAGATTCGCAAAATGATGTATACATTGGACTTTTTATTTCTACTATAACATACTGTCTCAACTAATTTTTGAGGTGAAAGACTATTAGTCTATAGATAGGAAAACTGAGGCCCAGAATGGGGAAAGTTCTTGTCCAATGTAATAACTTAACATTTGTATAGCACTTCGCCTATGTAATCTCACTGGATAAGCCTGTGGAATAGCTACTATTGTTATAATAACCATTTTACAAAAGAGACTGAGAGGGGTTAGGTAATTTGTCCAGTCACTTGTGCAGTGGATAAAGTGTTGGGCCTGGAGTCAGAAAAACTCATCTTCCTGAGTTCAAATCCAGCCTCAGATACTTACTAGCCCTGTGACCCTGGGCAAGTCACTTAACCCTGTTTGCCTCAGTTCCCTCTTCTGTCAAATGAGCTGGAGAAGGAAATGGCAAATCACTCCAGTATGTTTGCCAAGAAAACTCCAAATGGGGTCATGGAAAGTCAGGACTGAAAAACAACTGAACACTTCTAAGTACTAAGTGTCTGAGAGAGGACTTGAACTTAGGTCTGACTCCTATACACCACTCTGTCCGCTGCCCCACTTAGCTGCCCAGATTGTACAGTGAGTCAGTGAAAGGGCTGGGACTAGAACCCAGGTCCTGAGGAAAGGGGAATGAGTGTAGGGAAAAGGTTTACTCTTCTGTTTTGCCCTGGCCTCCATGGGGGTCAGCCCTGGGACTCCATTCCACACCTTTAGTTCCTGACCTCAGGACTGTCAGAGATATACACACCTGTCTGAAGCACTGGCTTGAACTGTCCAGACAAGCAGATCTCTTCCTGCTTCTGGCGGATGATGCGCTGGATAGAAGGGGGGAGGCCCCGAGGACTTCGGGAGAAGACAATGGAGTAGCCGTCGGCACACGTCCCGTCCTCCCTCAAGACCCGGCAGGCATAGGTCAGCGCGTAGTGGGTGTAGTCTGTGTCCACCACCCAGTAGTCATCCCCTGGACCCAGAAACAAAGGGCAGTTACTTAGCGGAGGCAGGCATCAGCTCAGCCATGTCCAGTGACCAGCCCCTTCCCCAGTGGGCCAAGATCTGTCTTGATAGATAGATAGATCTTGATAGAAGATAGATCAAGCCTGGCTCCTGGGGGAGCCTGCAGCAAGGAAAAGGTGAGGGGTAGGGGGAATGGGGGGGGGGAGGAAGGGGGCAGTGGGAGACCCACATTTGAAACAGAGAATGGAACAGGCTAGTGAGATGGGGAGTGGAGATGCCTGGGTTCTTTCTAGTCCTGGCTGTCACTAACTCACTGGCTTGGGCAGCTCATTTGCAGTAACAGCTGAAGAGGAGCATCCCCCAGGGCAGGCGAGAAGCCCACGATGAGCCCGGGTGGGAGTGGGGTGGGGGTGGGGCTAATGCCGCCTCTACAAGCTGCGCTCCTCAGAACGTCAGCCCTGTCCAGCTCAGGTCTGATCACGTCTCCTCCCTGCTCAACAAGTTTCAATGACTCTATTGCCTCAAGAATAAAATAAAGATTCCTCTCTCTTTGGCGTTTAAAGCACTTCACAAATTGACTCCAGCCTGTCTTTTCACACTGCTCTATTTCATATCCTAACCCAGCTGGCTGACTTGCTGGCCCTTATACATGATATTCAATCTCCCACCCCAGTGCCTTTTCTCAGTCTGTTCTGAATGCATGGAACACTCCTCTCCCCTCTCCTCCAAACCCCCTCATCCCCACCTCCCTTCTCCCTCACTCCCTCTCTTCCCTTGGCCTCCAAGTCCCTTTTCCCCTACTCTCCCTCTTCCCCTCTCCCCCTCTTCCCTTCTCTCCCAAGTCCTCTCTCCCCTACTCTCCCTCTTCCCCCCTACTCTCCCTCTTCCCCACTCCCCTTTCTCCTCTCCCCCACTTCCCTTCTCTCCTACCTCCTTTCTCCCCTACTCCCCCTCTTACCTTCTCCCCCAAGTCCCTTTCCCCCTACTCTCTCTCCCTTTCCCCCCACTCCCTCTTTTTCCTCTCCTCTACATCCCTTCTCTCCCACTCCTCCTCTTCTCCTCTCTCACACTCCCCTCTCCACCTCTTCTCTACCTTCTCTCTCCCTCTCCTCCCATCTTCCATTCTACCACAATCCCCTCTCCCCAAACTTCCCTTCCCCCATTCCCCCTCTACTCCATCTCTCCAACATATCTTAGAATCCCTAGCTTCCTTCAGGGTTAAGGTTAAACCCAAGTACCACTTCCTACATCAGATATTTCCTGATTCCCTACTTATGATTATCCTCCCCTTCCCCAAATACCTTTGTATTTACTTTGTATTCGGGATTTATCTCTTATACAAGTCATTCCCCACCACCATCCCAGTAGAATATAAGCTTCCTCAGGGCAGGCATTTTTTTTTCATCTTTGTATCCCAAGTACCCAATACCAGGCCCACAACAGGTGCTTAATAAATGCTCATGGAATGAATGACATTCCTTTTCCCCACTGTGATCATGCTAACACATTCGTGCAAGGGGCAGACACCCCTACTGTATCTTGGTAAGATTGGATTGGGGAGAAGAGGACTGTATACTAAGTGCCACCTTAAAATTTCTGGACTCCCTATGATGAGGATCTTGGAGTTTGTTAAGTCTTGCTATAGATAGGGATAAAGGATCCCACTCTTTCCCCTTCTCCAAACAACTCTCCAACCCATCAGCACCACAATCTGCACAAGTCAGACAGCCTATTGAAAAGGAGTTTTCTGAGGTCCTTTTCTGAGGAGCCTGGCTGTTTCCTGGAAGAGATGCTGAGTTCAGGGTCACCTCCCCACTCCTGAGGTTAAGCAAGGCCCTCCAACTCCACCTACCTCCACTGGACAGGTAGCTGGCCAGCCCCTGGTAAGTCATGTGCATTTTTGCTGGGGTGGTTGGGTCAGGGACTGTGTACTGTGCTGCCATGTCCGCACAGATCACCCAGTACCTGGGAAGAGGAATGAAGACCTTGGGTGAAGTCTGCAACTAGAACCATGTAGTCAGTTAACCAACAAGCATTGGCAGAGGTATCCTTGAATCCTGAGTGAGGAACAGACTAACAGTAAATGAGACCTTACCCTCAGGGAGCTTCTAGTCTTGGCAGGTGATAGAGGAGGAGTTAGGAATGGAGACAAATTAATATATTATATAATATATTAAAATATGTTAATATATCATAATAAGATAAATTAAATGCTGTAGGGACTCAAAGAGGGGAATGATCCTTAGGGGCTAGAGTAGGGACGGGACTTAAGATGATGTGGGGGCAGGATTTGGTTTGATTCTGTCATCTCATATGTATACAGAGCTCCCAAGCTCTTCAGCTGGTTGTCTTCTTGGAAGAGACCCTGCTAAACCTCAGTTTTTCTATCTGTAAAGTGAAGGGGTTGAATCAGATTCCTAAGGTCCTTTCTAGACTTAACGTTCCACAAGCTATGCCCTGGGGACTCTCCTAGCTCTGACATTTTATACTCTGTGTTCTAAGATCTTTCTCAGCTTGATCCTCTGTACTCACTCAAGGCTCTGGATGACCCTTCTCCCTGCCACAGGATCCCATAAAATGTTGGGGCCTTGGAGATCATCTAGTCCAGTGTTCTCATTTTATATATGAGGAAACTGAGGCTCACGGGTCAAAACTAGAATAATGGATGAGTGTTATAAAGTAAGAGATTGAAGTTCAATGTAAGGAAAAACTTTCTGATGACTGGAGCTGTCCAAAAGTGAAATGGGCTGCCTAGCCCTCCCTGAAGTCTTCAAGCCAAGGCTAGGTGATGCCTCCCTGGTGTTGGAGAAGGGATTCTTCCAGGGCCAGGTTAGACTAGATGGTCTTTGAGGTTCCTAAGATTCAATGATTCTGTAAGTGATTTGCTCAAGATTGCACATTGTGTTCATGAGAGAGCTAGATTTCCAAACTCTCATTTTAGGGCTTTGATTGGGAAAGTTGCTCATGGTCCTTCTGACCTCCTAGGGATCTGTGGAGTAGGGAAAGTGTGTTTAGAATGTCAATGCCCGAGTGCCAAAGCTGGAACCTTTGGCCTTCAGTCTTTCCTTCTCCTCCCCATCACTTATTTACCCAAATAGCTTCACACGCCCCTGGGAGGAAGCTGTCATGGTGCCATCCATCCCAATGGTGTACTCTGCAGAGATGTTGTCCTGCAGAAAGAGGCCTTCTGGATCCTTCTTGGCCAGCGCATACCACTTCCCTGCATACTGGAAAGCAAAAGGAGCAAGGCATCAGCCAGAACTAGAACCATTCCTGTCTGACCTTAGAAGAGTCTGCCTCTTATTCAGGACTTCTCCCTCTAGCATGATACTGGGGACCCAACTTTTTTCCCCCAATCCCTGCTTTAAAACCAAGCCTGCTCTTGCTAATTATTACAAATGATAATAATTAGCAATGCTATAGGGGAAGTAGTTCACATGCTCTCTCTGGTTTGCAGATGATAAAACTGCTCAGAAATGTTAAGTGACTGGCAATCACAGGATGTACATTGACTTCTGGAAGGGAACCAGGAAATCATTCAATCCAACCTTTCTTACAGGAAAAAGAAACTGAGATTCAAGAGAGGAAGGGGTTTTTCTATCTTATGGGACAAGCTCAGAGGGAGGCAGGACTGAGATTCCAGAGGACAGGTGCTAAAGTGTGCCACCCATCTCCTGACAGAGCAGGGACGTCACATGCATTTTTAGGTGTGGACAATGGGGAGCATTGTTTTGCTTGACTATTTGGATTTGTCACAAGAGCTTTGTTTTTCTTTTTCCCTTTCCTATTTGGAGGTTGAGGTAGAGGAGGTTAAAAAAAAAAAAGGAAAAAGGAAAGCAAGACGGTCACTGAAACATCTTAAAAAAAAACACACACACACAACAAAAGAGAACAGATGGGATGCCAGAAGGAAACACAGTTAAACTGGACAGCTTTGAAAGTCACATACTGAATTTACTATACACATAAAAGGAAAAGTGAGCTACTCATGGTAGATACTGGCAGTCTCATACACAGTCCTCTTTTTCTGTTCTACTTTGTATGGGAAATGCTTGTTTTATTTAGTGTTTAAGTCCACAATAACTTTTTAAAAGTTGAAAAAAACACCTTACTATGCAACAAAACAGAGGGGTTTTTCATTCCTTGGTGGCAGATGACACAGTTATTAGCTATTGCTTGAAGCCTGGCATAGGGGAAGGAGTCCTGGGTTAAAAGTCAGTAGTAAAGTCTCTATCGCTGACTCGCTGTGTGGTGCTGGGAAAACCTCATGTCCTCTCTAGGCCTCAGTTTCTCCATCTGTAAATTGGGTTGGGGTGAAGAAGTGGATTTGATGATCTGTGAGGTTCCTTCCAGCTTTAACTTCCTGCATTTCTGAATTATCCAGGCCTTTCTATCCTTCAGCGGGGCTCCTCAGGGCTTATGCCAGCTCTGCCAACAGGTCCTAGGGCAGGGACTCCCAGAGGGTGTTTGGGTAATGCAAAGCACTTTACAAATGCCATTTTATTTTTATCCTTACGACTCCCCTGAGAGGTAGATGCTATTATTACCCCCATTTTTCAGATGAGGCAATGGAGGCACAAGGGGCTTAAGTAACTTGGCCAACGTTACAGAGCTAAGAAAAGTCTGAGGTTGGATTTGAACTTGGGTCTTCCCGACTCTAGTTCTAGGGCTCATCTGCACCACCCAAGTGCCAATGGGTCTGTTACTGGCTAAGCAGAGGTGGTCACTGTTCACATGGGAGCAGGGGGAGCAGCTAAATGGGCCTGTAGAGGAACCCCAGAGGTTGGAGTGGCACTTACTCTTTTGGGGTCAAAGTCAGCCTTCACAGGGATGGTGTCCACAACACAGGTCTGGGCCAGCCCAAAGGTGGGCAATGCCAGCAGCAGGCAGATGTGCCAAGCGAACCTCATCCTGCACACAGCGGGCCTGAGAAAAATAGAGCCAGTCCAATGATATAATAACAGTAACACATATAGACAGCACTTCAAAGTTTACCAGTGTTTCTCCTGAGAGCAACCCTACAGAGCCAGTGGGGTCAGTGTTATTCGTCTCATTTTGGAAAGGTAGACCCTAAGGTCCCAGAAGGAAAGTGACTTGCTTACAACTGTAGGACAGTAGTAAAATGTTAGAGCCAGGATCTGAATCTTTGGACTACTGACTCTAAGTCCATTTCATGCCTCAGGCTGGGAGTTCCAGGGCACATGACAAACAAGATAGAGGTCTAGACATTTTCTCTGATCCTCTCAAACTTCTCCAAAACAGAAACTACACAACCAAAGATAAAGCGACTTCAGCTGCCTCCCTGATCTGGGACGGTGGTTGCAAAAGTTGATAGAAATGGGGCCGATAACCTATTCGTTAGAATTCCTGTGGGGAGCATAGTGACTTAGAAAAGTATGAACACAATTCATTATTAGAATGAATAAATAATAAAATTATCAAAAATAACACAAATGATTCATGTTGACATAATGGTGCTAATGTTACTATATTAACATCATCTATGTAATATTGTATTTTTAGTCATTTTGTTAAATATTTCCCAATGACATTTTAATCTGATGCAGGCTGGGTGCCACTGCAATGCTGCCTTTGAGCACATATTTAACACTTCTGGTCTAGAACATCCAGAATCCAAAAAATGATTAAAACAAAACAAAACAAAGAAACAAGCAAACCAAAAAATCCACATCTGTGAATGGACCCCTACCCTGAGTTCCCTCAGTACCCCTCACCCACCTCTCAGCCTACCAGCAGAGAGGCTACCCTAGGTGTTACGACCAAACCCGATCCCAGACCTTTAGCCTTTCTTCCCATCTCCAGTTCAGTGCAGATCCAGGCTCCAGCCTGTAGAAGGGTGCTGCAGACATAACAGCCAGCCAGTGTCGCAGCAATGTTTCAGGATGTGAAAACCTACTGTGTTCTGTGCTGCAAATGATTTCTGCAGGACAGCAGAGAAATGGAGAGACAGGGACAAGATGTGTGTTTGGGCTTAAAATAGATCCCAGCTCCGCATCTCCTTGGCAAGCATACATGAGGATTTTGGGGGGGGGGGGATTTTGTTTTATTTTTTCTCAGTGGGAAGAGGTGATATCAAGAGAAAATGGATTTTCATTCATTGAAAAAATTAAATTGAGTGCCCTAGCGATTAGGAAGCTTAGTTTAGCTGAACCAAAGAGTACCTGGAGGGGAGTAAATAAGGCTGGACAGATTGGGAAAGGCTTTAAAGGTCAAAACCAGAGAAGTTTATATTCGAGCCTAGAGGTAAAAGAGAACCATTGTAGTTTATTGGGTATGAGAGTGATCTGGTCTACTGGACCTGGACAGATCCCTCAGTCTCTCTGGGACTAACTTTCTCATCTTTAATCTCTCTTCTCTCTCTGAATTCCCCAATCCCATATCTTCACTATGTTCACTGCAAATCCATCCTTTTCACAATGCTGGCAGCTCAGAAGCCGAAGGAGAGGGGAAGGGGGAAGGGAACAAACATTTATCAAGTGCCTACTGCGGGCCAAGCACTGTGCTAAATTTTCACAAAAATGATCTCATTTGAAAGTATACTTCCTCCCCTGCACCTGAATTCAGACAGTACTTCCCTCCACCCTCAATCCCTGGAAATATATATAACTAACAACCTAAACCGAACTCCAACCAGTGATTCTCCCCTTCCCCAAAAGAAGACTTTCCCTCCTCCCAGTCCTCCTCAGCCTCTCATTCTTAACACTCCTCCTTTGGGCTTTCTGTGTCTGGGGAACCGGAAGAGTCTGGGTCTTTATCTCTGATACCAGTAACTTGAAATTTAGCTCCCTCTGACTTCCTGAAACTATAGTAATCTTCTGTCTAGTCTCCCTAACAGGCAGCCATCCAGCCAGTGCTTAGAGATCTCTAGCGATGGGGAGTTTATTATCTTCTGACTCACTATTATGACATTTTGCATTTCTGCAACTCATCCTTTCTAGGCCCATCATAGGTTCTATGCTCTTTGAAAAGATCATATGATCAATGAGTCTGTAATCCACTGGCCCAGGCCCTCCTTACCTGGTGCTAGTTTCTCTTGACTTCAAACTCCAGGATTATTTCACTTTCCCCCACCTTTCAGCTCCTTAAATACTATGAGGCAGTTAGTCATTAATCGCCCTATTCCCCCTTGGGCCCCAATTGGGACAATCCAAGGTAATCTAATTTTAGGTTGGATTAGTAGAGGCATAATGTCTAGAGAAAAGAAAGGGACAGTCCCATCATCCTCTGTCTTGATCAGACTAAAAGGAAAAAAAAGTCTCGATCTGCACTTTGAATGCATCAGCTCTCTCTTAGGAGAGGGGTACATGTTTCATCATGGGTCCTCTGGAATCATGGTTGGCCATTGTGTTGATTAGAGTTCTTAAGTCTATCAAAGTCTTTTATCTTTACAACATTGTTACTGTATACATTGTTCTCTTGGATCTGTTTACTTTAGTCTGCATCAGTTCATACAAGTCTTCCCAACTTTCTCTGTAACCACCCCTTTATAATTTCTTACAGCACAAAGTATTCCTTTGAATTTACATGCCATAATTTGTTCCAGCCATTCCCCTATTGACAGGTGGGGGCACAGTTTAAGAAAACAGTTTTGTCAAACAGCTTTGAAAGATTTAAGAACTCTGCCTAATAGTAATCCCAGAGGATGGATGATAAAAATTGTATCCACCTGCTGATAGAGGGTGTTGATAGATTCAGATGCAGAATGAAATTTTTTTTGAGACAGCATCAATAGGAGAATTAGCTTTATTTGATCATGAATATTTTACATCTTTCTTTTTAACTTATTTCTTTCTAACTTTCTCTTTTCCTTCATTCCTTCCTTCCTTCTTTCTCTCTTTCTCTTCCTTCCTCCCTCCCTCTCTTCCTTCCTTCCTTCCTTCCTTCCTTCCTTCCTTCCTTCCTTCCTTCCTTCCTTCCTTCCTTCCTTCCTTCCTTCTTTCCTTCCTTCCTTCCTTCCTTTCTTTCTTCCTTCCTTTCTTTTTCTCTCTTTCTTTCTCTCCTTCCTTTTTTCTCTCTTTCTCTCTCTCTTTCTTTCTCTTCCTCTCTTCCTTCCTTTCTTTCTTTCTTTCTTTCTTTCTTTCTTTCTTTCTTTCTTTCTTTCTTTCTTTCTTTCTTTCTTTCTTTCTTTCTTTCTTTCTTTCTTTCTTTCTTCCTCTCTCTCTCTCACCCCTCCTTTCCTCCCTCCCTCCTTTCCTTCCTTCCTTCTTCCCTCCCTCCCTTCCTTCCTTCTTTTCCTTCTTCTCTTTCTTTTTCACGGGAAAAAGAGAGACAGTACATTTTTGTTAATTAAAAAAAAATAATTTGAAAAAGAGTCTGGGGAATCCAAAGTACATACAAGCAGGATTTATCTCGTTGCCATCAGTTGCTTTGAGGTGCTAATTGCCCCTAAAGCCATCAGTTAAGTAAGATGACATAAATGCCACTCCCTTCCCAACTGAAAACAGATGGTTATCTACTAATGGTAAAGCAATTAATGGTACTTTATTAACTTTCTCACCCCTTTTCACATCTTTAACAAGGTCAGGAGGACAAACAAAAGAAAAAATAGAAACCAAAAATCCCCATATTTTGGCTTTTGGGGAAAATTGGAAAATTTCCAACCAAATTAGAAATTATGTGTTGACTCTGTAAGCTCCAAGGCCAGAAATCATTCTTACCCTGCAGGTGGCTGTGAAATTTCTATTTTTTCACTGTTCTACCTCCTCCCCACTGAGAGGCAGGATGGTGTGGAAGAGTGAGGGCTACACTGGGGGCAGAGGGGTGTGGGGCTCCAAGGCACCAGGTCCTAGTTCTGGCTTTAATATCTGTTGTGTGCATCTATGCAAGACTTTCCCTCTCTGGGCCCCAATTTCCATCTCTCTAAAATTGGCACAATGATTCTTCCCCTATCTACTTCATAGGGATATTTTTTGGAAAGTTCTCTAAGTGCTAATGGGATCTGTCAAAGGGCTTTAGAACTGGAAGGGCCCTTGGAGACAGTCTCCTCCAGTGTCTCCATGTACCAATGAGGCAACTAAGGCCCAGAGAGGTTAAATTTGGCCAAAATAGTACAGGTTATGGTAAGTAGCCAAGCTACCTAAGATTCCTGAAATGTAGTGTGCTTTATACTAAGTGTTTGGTCAAATGGAAAGAGTATTGAATTCGGGGTCACTTACTCCTTGTGTAATGCTAGACAAGTCCATTGACCTCTCTGGGCCTCAGTTTCCTCAAATGTAAAATGAGGCAGCTGTACTATTTGTCGTCTAAGGTTTTCTCCAGTTCTAAATCCATGATCCCATAAGGGAAGAGGATAAACCTTTGTACAGCACTTATTATGTACCAAGTACTGTGCTGAGCCTTTGCTTCTCCTAACACCCTGTGAGGTGGGTACTATTTTTACCATTGTGAAAGGCAGCTAGGTGGCGCCATGGTGCATAAAGCGTCAGGAACTCATCTTTCTAAGTTCAAAACTGGCCTCAGATGCCTAGTAACTGTGTGACCCTGGATGAGTCACTTAACTTCCAGTTGTCTCAGTTTTCTCGCCTGTAAAATGAACTGGAGAAGGAAATAGTAGATTAATCCGGTATCTTTGCTAAGAAAATCCAAAATGGAGTCAAGAAGAATTGGACAGAACTGAAAAAAACGACTGAACAACAACATAGTTGAGGAAACTGCCTAGGGTCACACAACTGAAGAGTGTCTAAAACTGGATTTGAGCTCAGGTCTTCCGATTCCAAGCCCAGGGCTCTGTCTACTGCACACTTAGCTCCTCTCTCACATTATGTTGCTGTTGTGGAAGGTTCTATATAACCCTGAGGAACTTTTCTGAGGCTCTCTGAGCCTTAGTTTCTCGTCTGCAAAGTGAGGATAAAAATATCGGCAAGCCCCGCCTCACAGGGCTATTATGGAGAAAGTACTTTGCAATCAGCCTTCGAAGTGACAGACACAGGACTGCTTCCTATATTCAGCCATTTGCTGAATGAGGACCCCCATTCTCACAAGGCTTCTCACCCTGGCAATCACAGTTGAGGAACGTGACCTTATAGGGATTGGGTGTCCTCCATCCTTGAGCCTTGCATTAGGACAGACTCATCAGATTGTCTGTCTTTCTGTCAGCCTGAGCCAAAACCTGACATGGCCAGCCTTAATCCGATGAGATTATAGATGCACTGACCAGGGTTAATCTCGGCCTAGATGTGGGAGTGGGGGAGGGGATGGGAAAGGAAAGGGGATGGGAGAGGGGAAGGAGACTTAGTGTGAGGTTGGAGTGCAGGAGGCCAAATGTCCAGGGCATGGGGGGTGGTCTTTCCTGACCTATTACTGCATCCCGGAAACCATTCTGCAAACCACTGACTCTCTGAGGATCCCAGGAGAGGAGAAGTGAGGAAGAAGAGGAGAATTCACAAAGCCAAGCCCACCTGCTGCATGGATAATCTGGAGAGAGCAAAGACCTCAATTTTCAGCTTTCTCTTTTTCTTCCCTCTCCCAGAATCCCTGCCTGTCATTTTCAGTGAAGGAATTAGGACCATTCAATTTAGAGAAGAGAAAACTGGATTCCAGTCCTCCCTCTGACACTAATTCTTTGTGAGGCCCCGGGTAAGTTCTTTTCTTCTTTTAAGACCTCAGTTTCCAGAAGGGGTGGCTAGGTGGCGCAGTGAATAAAGCACTGGCCCTGGAGTCAGGAGGACCTAAGTTCAAATTTGGATTCAGACACTTAACACTTACTAGTCATGTGACCTTGGGCAAGTCACTTAACTCCAATTGCCCTGCCTTCCCCCTCTCCAAAAATAAAATAAAAATAGAGAGAAGAGGACCTGAGTTTAAGACCTCAATTTCCCTTTCTGGCTCATAAAAGACCTACCCTACCTTTCAAGGCTCCTTGGGAGAATCAAATTAGATGAAAAGATAGAAATGGGAAGGATTCTTATTAACCAGTACAATAGAAATTCCTTGACAGTAAGGACTATTTTTTTGTTTTGTCTTTGTGACCCCAGCACCTAGCACACAGCTTTGCAATAGGATTAGACATGATTTCATTGGCTAAAGAGACCTCCCTCTAACCTTGCAGATAAGTACTTACTCTGCAATTTCTATTCCCAGAAAGTTGTTGGGACTACTGAGAGGTGAAGTGATTTGTTCAGGGTCACACAATGTTTCAGAGTCCAGTGCTCTAAACCCTTGCCTTATACACAGTAGATACTTAATAAATGGTTATTGGATTGTGCTAGGTGTTAAATTAATTTTAAATGTTGACCAGTTCAAAATGGGTACATAATTAAAACATAAAGGACAATACCATAAGCAAATTAGGAGAGCAAGGAATAGTTTACCTGTCAGATCTATGAAGATGGGAGAAATTTATGACCAAATGAGAGAGAGCATCATGAGATATAAAAATGTATCATTTTGATTATGTTAAATTAAAAAGATTTTGCACAAAAAATCCAATGTCACCAAAGTTAGAAGGAAAGCAGAAAGCTGGGAAGCAATTTTTATAGCAAGTATCTCTGATAAAGGCTTCATTTCTCAAATATATAGAGAACTGAGTCAAATTTATAAGAATACAAGTCATTCCACAATTGATAAATGGTCAAAGGATACAATAGTCAGTTTTCAGGTGAAGAAATCAAAGCTATCTAAAGTCATATGAAAAAATGCTTTAAATCGTTATCAATTAGAGAAATGCAAATTAAAACAACTCCGAGGTACCACTTCACACCTCTCAGATTGGCTAATATGACAGAAAAGGAAAGTGATAAATGTTAGAGAGGATGTGGGAAAATTGGGACACTAATACATTGTTGGTGGAATTGTGAACTGATCCAATCATTCTGGAGAACAATTTGGAACTATTTCCAAAGGACTATAAAACTATGCATACCCTTTGATTCAGCAATATCACTACTAAGACTGTATCCTGAAGAGATCATAAAAAAGGGAAAAGGACTTACATGTACAAAAATATTCATAGCAACTCTTTTTGTGGTGGTAGAGAATTGGAAACTGAAAGAACACACTTTTAAAAAATGAATCTTAAAAATTGTCTTTACTTGTAATTGGGGAAAAATAAAATATTATTTAAAATAAAATGTTTACTGATGATCCTTGTATCTTGGACCTTTTTCCTTCCTCCTACAGATTAATCTCTGTTTTGATGACCCTCCTTGGGACTTATGTCCTGTCATACCTGACTCTAAGAGAGCACCAAATCCTACTCAACTAATATTTTAAGCCTTCAAACTCCCAGATCTATGGTTTGGACCTTGAGGTCTGACAGGAATCAACAAATTACCCTAGTGACTGGGGTAAAAACTCACTATTCAATGAAGATTTCTGGGAAACTGGAAAGCAGTCTCGAAGAAGCTGGGTATAGACAAACATATCATATCACATACTAAGATAAAGTTCAAATGGATAATAAATAAAGGATAGAATATATAATATACAATAAATAATATATATTATATCTAATATAATAAATAAAGGATATAATAAACAAATTTGAGGAGAAATGGGAAAAAATCCTGACCTTTCAGATTTATGTATTGGGGGAGAGTTAATAATAAGATCACATATGATATTGTAATGGATAGTTTGATTATATAAATGGACAGTTTGATTATACATTTTTTGAAAAAAAAATTGCACGAAAAACACCCAGTGCAGCAAAAGTTGAAGTGAAACAGAAACAAATTTCCCAGATAACTGGGAAAAATCCTTGCACTGATTTTTTTTTCTGATAAGGGTCTTATTTCCAAGAACTAATTCAAATTTGTAAGAATAAGAAGCATTCCCTAGTTGATAATGATCAAAGGATATGAAAGGTAGTTTTCAATGGAAGAAATCTGAGCTATCAATAACCATATGAAAAAATGCTCCAAATTACTAATAATTAAAGAAATACAAATTAAAGCAATTCCAAATTTTCCCCTTGCACCCAACAAGTTGGCAAAATTGACAGAAAAAGGAAACTAATATATGTTGAAGAGGCTATGGGAAAACAGGCACACTTATGTATTGTTTACAGAGTGATGAATTAGTCCATCCATTCTACAAAGCAATTTATGATTATGCTCCAAAATGTAATGATGCCCAATAAACTCTGTATACTCTGTTACCCATTGATACCACTACCAGGTTTATTCCCCAAAGAAAGCAAAAGAAGAAGAAAAGTTATTATATTTATAAATTGTACTTTTAGCAGCTTTTTTGGTGGCAGCAAAGAACTGAAAACTAAGGGAGTACCCATCATTTGGGAAATGGCTAAACAAATTATGGTAAATGGATGCAATGTGTTATTGGACTAATAAATTATGAATGGGGTGGTTTCAGAAAAGTTTGAGAAGATGTGTATGAACTGATACAGAGTGAAGTAAGTAGAACCTTGTAGAACAATTTATATAATAACATAATAAAAACAAATAACTTTGAAAGATTTAATAAATATGATGAATACAATGATTCCAGAAGACCCATGATGAAGCATGCTATTTCCTGACAGAAAGGTGATGGACTCAGGGTGTAGATTTGGACTTTTTTTTTAACAGGGCTAATGCGGAAATTAGTTTTCTTTGACTTCATATTTGCTGCAAAGTTTTTCTTTTTCCTTTTTTCTCGTAATGGAAGGGTGGGAAAGATATATTGTTAATTGAAAAGCATTTAAATTTAATTTAAAAAAAGAATCAATGAATTAGATAAGGGGGAAGAGGAAATGGGAAAGGAGAAAGAGTAGATTGTTCTTATACTTAAAGAATTCCTGACTGAGAAATGTGTTTGCTTATAAAACTTCAGGCTACAATTGTGGTGTATTAGAAAGCTTTTTGGATTGAATGCCTATGAACCTGGGTTAGAATCTTGGCTCCAACACTTACTGATTATATGAACATGGGCATTTTATTTAGCATCCTAGATTTAAAACCCCAAAAGGACATTAATCATCTAGCTGAACTCCTGCATTTCCAAATGAAGAAACCAAGACCCAGACTGATGCAATATGATTTGCTAAGTTAGTAAATGGTAGAAATAAGAAGAAAGGTCCTCTATACACCAAAATATCTGTAGCTCAAGCAAGTCATTTAATTGCTGTCTGTCTCAATTTACTAAGTTGCAAAGTGGGGACAAAAATAGCAACTGATTTCAGTTGGAAGGAACAAACGAGATAATATTTGTAAAGTAACTGGCACATAGTAGACTTTATATAAGTACTGGCTATTATGATGATGATGATATTGCTACAAAAGTGTTATAGAAAGGGGAACTGCTATTATTTGAAAGAGAAAATAAATGGGGGAGCTACTCAAAGCACTGAGGAGGAATCTCAAAGGAAGTCCTCAGCCTGGAGATGCAGGGGGAAATTCTGACTTTAGAGTGTGAAATGACTTGAGAGACCAACAGCCTCATTTTACAGATGAGAAACCTAAGGAATGAAGAAATTGAGGGATTTATCTAGAGTCACAAAGCTGATTGGTGTCTGAGATGGGATTTAAACCCAGATGTTGCTGACTCCAAGTCCCCCACCCTGCCACTTCACCTAATGGGCTGAGTCAAGGGGAAATAGCATATGAGTCACACAAAATAGTGGATGCTAGTGCATGACACTCCTTCCTGAGCACTTTCCCAAGGAGTATCTTGCCAAATGTGAGCTAGTGGTGGTGCACAGGAAAGAGCCCTGGTTTTTCATTTAGGAATCCTGCATTTAAGCCTCCACCCTGACACTGACTTGCTGGGTGATCAGGGAAAACTCTTTCCCTTCTTTAAGGTTCAGTTTCCTCATCTTAAAAAACAGGGCTAGTGTTCCAAAGGGTTTCCATGAGCACAGGCACTTGGTAAATTGTAAAGTGCCCTGGAAAAGGCAGCTGTTTCTGTTCTTGATCTAGGGACTGAGGGACCAAGTTCTGCAGTCCAAGGTCTTGGACTGTTCTGTTCACTCTGACCACCAGGGGGCAACCCACTCCTGCCACACTGTGAAGATGCTTGAGGGTATAGAAAGTTGTGATCCAGTGATAAATGTCTAACTCAGTATTTCTTCCCCTCTTTTCTCTTCTCCCTCTTGTATTTCCTTCTGGAAATCACCTCCAGTCATCCTGATCTATATCTGGCCACTGGACCTAGATAGCTCCAGAGGAGAAAGTGAGGCTGGTGAATTTACACAGTCCTGCCTCACTTAAATCCAATTCACTTGAGTGTCATGGCATCACCTTCCCGATGTCATGGTCCTCTTCAAGAACAAAGGACAAACAGCAGCAACAACATATTTCCTTCTATATTCTATTTCCTGCCCACCCCCACCTTTCTCTTCCCCTTCAACCTCCTATTCTCCTAGAGCAGGAGTTGTTAACCTAGGGACCTATGGATAGATTTCAAGGGGGTCTCCCATGGGAAAAAACATCACATCTTTATTTCAATCTAATTGATTCCCCTTGTAATCCTACTTATTTTGTTTTATGCAAATAATCCAAGATATTTTTTTGCAAATGATCCAAAACCCAAATCCAAAATCCAAATATCCAAAAAATATTCTGAGAAAGGGACCATACATTCCACCATAGTCCCAAAAGGTACAGGACTCACAAAAAGATCAAGAACCCCTGGTCTAGAACTTGGCTGCCCAGAGAGGATGTTGCTATAGACAGACAGATACTGTTACTGTTGTTGTTTATTTTTGCTTTCTTTGTATTTAATTAGACAGACCTATGAAGTCATGGATAGAGGGAACTCCGGCTACCAGAGCAATTCTCCAACTAATGGTTCTTAGAAAGTTACTTGAGCCAGCCAAGTGACTTGCCCAGAGTTGATTTTGGTAAATGTTTAACAATCAACTCTTCAAAAGAGGGGGAAAAATTCCCAACAACCTGCATATGTATTCACTGATATACTTTTAAATGTAATCTGCACTATTAACATTTTCTTCCTCTCCTTATTAGATCTAGACAATCCACAAAGCCTCAATTGGCAGTGTCTGCTGATTTCAGAGGCATCAAGCTCACACTGAAAATTGACCAAATTTGTTCTCTCTGGAGGATCAGAGGTGTGAGTTCCAGCACACTTTTGGCACACAACCAGCATGTGTCAGGGGTAAAACGTGAACTCAGATCTTGCTGACTCGCTCTCTTTCTCTATGACTCCACAGGTGTCTCTCTGGGGATTTTTGTCTACAAATAATAAATTTAATAGTTCCTAGTTTTGTAGCATTTAGTAAACTGGGCTTTCCTTCCAGGATGTCTAGGAGTTCTGGATAATCCTAATGTACCAGAGGGGATAAGCCTCAAATCACTGGCAGAACCAAGAGCCCCCACTTTATAGGTGGGGAAAATGAGGCTCTGAAAGAAATAATTTGACTAGGGTCCCAAAACTAGGAGGTGGAAATTGGACAAGGACCTAGATCTTCTGACTTCCATTCCAAAACCTCTTTCCTATACTTCCATTTCTTCTTCTCAAGAGCGAAACCCTTCTGCCCTTTCTTTCTCTGCCTGCAACTCCATGGAAGGGGGAGAGGAACAATACATTCGTTCTGCACAGTCTTGGCAGGCTTCAAACAATAGCCAATAACAACTATTATATATATATATATATACATATATATAGTGCCTTAGTGCTATACATATTAACTTATTTGGTCCTACAAGGTAGAGACTATTATTATCCCCATTTTATAGATGAGGAAACTGAGGCAGACAGAGATTAAGTGACTTCCAGTGGAAGCTAATAATAGTCTGGGGTTGGATTTGCACTCACGTCTACCTGACTCCAGGTCCAATGCTCTAAGCACTACACCACTTAGCTATCCTTCAAAGTCCAAATGAATTATTAATCCTACAAAACCAGAGTGTCCCCCACCCCATCTCCTCCACTGGCTTGGGGGAATGTCACCTCCTATCAACCTGCATTCTGAGCTCTTAGAGATAACAACAATTGCCTTTTGATTACTACTCAGTACTGGGTCTAAACTACATCATTTGATCTTCACATCAACCCTGAATGTGGGAAAGGTATCATTATCTTCATTCTGGAGGTAAGACTCAGATAGGTGAAGCCACTTTCCCAAGGTGCAAAAAAAAAATGAATAAATGGATAAAAGAAAAAAAATATTAAGCCAAGCACAGTACTAAGTTTTGGGGATGAAAACTTAAGAAGCCAGTCAGTTCTTGCCTGTAAGGAGCTTACATTTGAATAAAAAAAGACAATGTATTTTCATTGACTAGAAAGCTCTGCCTCCTGGCTTCTCTGGTTCCCTTAAAGTCTCAGCTCAAATCCTACCTTCTGCAAGAAGCCTTTCCCTTAATGTTAATGACACCTCCTTGAGATTAGCTCCAAGTTGTCTCTCACACACATACAGACAAATATGCATATGGTATATACATAAACAGGAGATAAACACTTATACATATGTATGAGTGTATATATATCTATCTGTCTATCTATCTATCTATCTATCTATCTATCTATCTATCTATCTATCT
>NW_027185698.1:47595451-47604200 GCF_028583685.1 Petaurus breviceps papuanus | reverse complement strand
TCTATCTATCTATCTATCTATCTATCTATCTATCTATCTATCTATCTATCTATCTATCTATCTATCTATCTATCTATGTATCATGAACCCTTGGGGACTAGGGAGCTCTTATGAATTCTTTTATTAAGTTCTTGGCACATAGTCGGCAAATCTGTAAATAAATCAATGCATATTAACTTGAATATAGAGAAATGGTGGCTAAGGAGGGAAGTTTTTGTCTGGAAAGGGGAGTGGGGTCATTGGTAAATCCATTGACGAACCATTCCTGAGGCAATGGAATAGGGGGTGGGGTCCGTCAGGCAGCATGCATGCATGTGACCTCGGAGTTCTGAGCTGAATGCAAATTAAAAAAAATCAAGTTAAATCAACTTAAAGAAAGTTGAATGCATAAATCTCTCCTGGGTGTGTTCCCTGTAGGGTCTGTAGCAGGGTGGAACATAGTGGATCCAGGACTAGGAAAATGTCTCCTGGCTTCCAGTTCAAGGCTTGCTGCTTTCTACTACTGATTCCTAGTCACTGTTGTGATGAATCCAGCAGAAATGGAGCTGTGGCTGGTAGGGTAAGTTGAGGCAGGGTGGAGTCAGACTGTGCAGTCTCACTCATCTCACAGGATTCCTTTTTGTGTACTCCACACTCTTGTCAAATTGACCAACTGCCAGGATTCTCCTTACCTGGAATGAACTCACTTTGTCCCTCATTTCTATCTACTGAAATCCTTCCCTTCTTTCTAGGCTGGATGCTGCCTCCTCTGGGAAGCTTTCCCAGTCCCTCCCCTCCTGTGAACATGGTTCCCCCTTCCTACAAGGTCTCACAATTAAGTGATTTGCTCCAGGTCATGCAGAGAGTGAGTGGCAAATAACACCTGCCCTGGTGTTCCCAGCTAGATGCCTATCTCCAGACAGTTGGCAGGCAGAGATAGCCCAGTGAAAGGGGCAGGCCTTCAGGGTAGGTTGTTAGGCTGAAGTACTGAGTTAGCACCTTTTTCCCAGCTCTTTAGTCTGGCTTTATCTTTCATTGAAGCCTAGGCTAGGTGGGCTAGACCAGGTTAGATCTAACCCTCTACTACCAAGAGAGTCTGTTCTGGTGCTGGTATCTCTAAAATGAGTTGGGGCTTAGAATCATCACATGGGGGCTCCAGTGGGTGGGTGGGGAACACTGATCTTAGTGAAACAGGACATCGTTTAATGCAAAAGCACCGTCTGTGTTTGTTTAATCAGAGCTGGCACTAACTCCCTCTGTGAATACAGGTTTGCACGGGCTTTGCATCTTAAAGTCTGGGAGAGTTGCCTGGGGAGCATGTGACATTTCAAGTGACCTGCCTGGGTCACCCATGTCCTTGTTAGAGACAGGACTTAAACTCAGGTTTTCCTGGCTCTGAGGCTGACCCAAAGTCTACTAGGCCTCTCTAATATTGTTACTTTGACATCTACCGCTGCATATGAGGACCCCTCCTCCCCCTCCCCATCAAAAGCAGACACTGCCTTTCTTTGAATTGTATGCATAAAATCACAAACTTTCAGAACTCGAAGATAATTTATAGGAGCTGGAAGGGAACCTTAGAACACAGAACCTTAGAACACCTTAGAGAGAATCCAAACCCACCACACTGTCTCAAACATAACAACAAAACTGAGAAGGACCTTAGAACACAGACCATCAACGCTTTAGAGGTGTTAGAGATTTTTTAAAAATCCCGTTCAGAAGAAATGGAGGCTCTCACAGCAGAAGCGGCTTGTCTAAGGAAGAAGAGTAAGGGTTAGAATCCAGGTCTCTTATTTCAAAAGCCAATGAGCACTGACTAGAAGAGACACTGAAGATAATCTAGTTAAATCCTCTCATTTTACAAGTGAGGAAACTGAGACTGAGAAAGGGGAAGCCACTTGGCAAAGGCCACAGAGATAATAAGTAGCAGGGCTGAGATCCAAACTAGCTCCTCTAATTCCAGATCAGTCCAGTTCAACAGAAATTTCCTGCCTCCAAACCCAGGACTCTCACTTGTACCAATTCCTTCTTCCCTTACACTGGGTTTTTCCCCCCACAGTACTGAGCTGTTCCTCCCCACAAGTACTAAACTTCTTCCTTCCCCACAATAGCTCTGGGAAGTTCTAGTATTCAGATCTGGGGAATCTGGGAGAAGGGGTTGTAGGGGGGAATAATAATATTTTGAGATTGTTCTGTCGTTTCAGTAACGTCCTTCTCTTTGCAACACTGTCTGGAGTTTTCTTGGCAAAGACACTGCAGTGGTTTGCCATTTTCTTCTCCAGCTCATTTTGCACATGAGGAAACTGATACAGACAGGGTGAAGTGACTTGCCCAGGGTCACACAGTAAGTGTCTGAGGCAGATTTGAACTCAGGAAAATGAGTCTTCCTGACTCCAGGCTTGGTGCTCATTCCACGATCTAGCTGCCCCAGAGGGAACACCTGATTTGTTAATTTGGTGTGGGAGAAACTTTCAGAGAAAAGGGGAGAGAGGCTGTCAAGATATGTGCCCATATAATCACCTGCCTGTCTGTAAAGTATGCTTGAAATGCACTCCACCCCTTCATCCTTCAAGGACCAGCTGAAATGCCACCGCCTTATGGAAGCCTTCCTATTTTGCCCCTCTTCTAAACCAGAAATTTTCTCTCCATACATAACACTTTATACCTCTCCTATGACCCTACGCAAGGACATGAGGTATGTGGAAGGCATGAGCATGGGGGACAGCTGGGGAACAATCCCCAGTCTGACTGCAGTTTATAGGGCATAAAGGCAGGAGAGGAGGTTGGAAGGATCGGTTATATATATTGTGCTCGAGGATCAATAGGTAATATTTTAAACTGTAATAACAATAACTGATAATCATTTATACAGTGTTTGAGAGTTTTCAGAACACTCTATGCACATTATCTTATTTGGACTTCACAACAACTCTTTGAGAAAACCACAAGTATATCATGCCCATTTTATTGATGAGGAAATTGAGACTCAGAGACAAGATGATTGCCTCATGACCACACAGCTAGTATGTGTCAAAGGAGAGATATGAATCTGGGTTTTCCTAATTCCAAGTCTTACCCTGCTGCTACATGAAAAAATGGAAAAGATTTGCTAAGAATTACCATAATAAATGATTTCCTCCATTAAACACATATTCCATAGCAAATCACATTTTGATAGGCATAAAATGGACTGAAGAGGCCATGGTGATCACAATTTATTGACTTTAAAAAACACTTTGTTCAATAAAGCAAAATGCCGCTTTACCGGCTCCTTTCCAGCCAGGATGTTTCCCATGGATGTCAAAATTGCTCCTTGAAAGATGTAACGAGACGCAGTGAATAGGGCACCGGCCCTGGAATCAGGAGGACCTGAGTTCAAATCCGGCCTCAGACACTTTAACAACAACAACAAAACTAGCCACGTGACCTTGGGAGAGTCACTTAACCCCAATTGCCCTCCAAAAAGCAAAAGAAAAAAAAAAGAAAAAAGGAGAAAAAGAAAAGAAAGATATAAGGAGAGAAGTAATTTGGATGGCTCTCCAATCATTGATGTCATGCAAGAAATAAAAGTGAGAGTTGCATGCTGCCCCAAGGCTTCACTTCTGTTCTACAAGACATTACATAGTGTCCAGGGCTGAGCCCATTCAAAGAGGGTGTCCTATAGACTGGGAGGTTCTCCAGATGAGTCTATTTGCAAGTAATATTGTACTGGTTGCATCGAAGCTAGTAATATTGTAGAAACTGTTGAGTGAGACCAACAATCTCAAAAACTAGTAGAGTCTAACTATCCACACAGGAAAAATCAAGTGGATGAAGAATGTCTGTTATCCTTTGATAGGGAGTTGGATGAATAGCCTCCAGAGCACATCCATCAAGATATTACTCGGATAAATGTTGTGTATGATCAATGAGCCTAGAATTGAATGAGGTTCTGACCAGCGCTGTTAATGATCCTGAGCTTCGTTCAGAAACAAAAACTCATCTTTTTAGCATTAAAATGCTGCGGGTGATGCTACATGACATGAGTCATGGAATACCACAGTCTCTGACAAATTCAAGTTGTGGGTCACCCAAAGGGCAATGGGGAGGCACGTAGCCAATGTGAGTAAGTTGGAGAAATGGTACACAGGATGTCCGATGTGTGACTGGAAAAGGACCAGTCATAGGCCAGTCATGTAACAGGAATGAAGAGTAACTAATACTATCTGTGTAATGATAAGATCTAGAGGAAGGCCCCTAGCACATTGGGTGGACCTCTTTGGAGGATTAATAGAGAGACATTGACCATAACTGCCCAGGAAGAGAGGGCACAAATAAGTTACATTTGTACTGGTGGTGATACAGGCACACATATGCATATGTGTGTACACACACATACACACATCGATGAAATCACATACCTACAGAAATGTCAAAGTCTTCCCGACCTGAAGACCTCCTCTGGTACTCCCTTGTGGGATGGAGGTGACTCTGCCTTCACAAGGACTGTGCCCGTAGAGTGCAAGCCTTGGCAGATACTGGTAAGCTGAGAAGGTTTGGGGATAGGCTTGATGACAGAGGATGCCTCTATTGTTTGAGGAACTCCCTGGGTAAGCAACTTCCTTCTTGCTACACTCTAAGATGGAAAGCTGGGAGAACAGGCTGGATGTGAGTCATGGGATACCACAGTTCTTTTAGGAATTCAAATTGCAGGTCACCCAAAGAGTAATGGGGGAGGATGTGAGTAGATTGTGGTATGTGGGGAATGAAGAATCGTGTCCTCAGAGAGAAGAAAGTGGGCCAGACATTTATCGAGAATGACAGGTGAGTGATAGCCCATGCCGCCCCCTGGTACAGTGTGTCCAGAGGTGGTGAGGCAGGCTCCCGGTGCACTGGTTGGACCTAAAGGGAACAGACCCCAGCCCTCAGGAAGCTCACAGTCTGGGAAACTGGGGATGGAGACCAAGAAGTTTTTGTTTTTTTTGTTTTTGTTTTAAGCAATCGGGGTTAAATAACTTGCTCAAGGTTACACGGCCAGTTATTTCTGGGTGTGGTGCTGAGTGTCTGAGCCCGGGATTAGATCTCCAGGTCATCCTGACACTGGAGCCAGTGCTCTTACTCCCTGAGCCACCTGGCCTCCCCTCCAAGAAGTTTTATAGGAAGATATAAGAATCGACTAAGCAATGTAGTGTCAGTTAAGAGCATTGACCTCGGAGTCACAAGAGCCTGAGTTCAAATCTCGCTCCTGCTTGCCACCCAAACCAGACCAAAATGGCATTGAGAAATATTTAACAAAACAAGTAAAAATACAGTGCAATATGAATAATGTTAACATGTGGTTTTCAAAATCAGTCTATGGCTGCAGGGATACGTGTGCATAATTTATTAGTCACTGTTTCTTTTTGATACTGCTGATGCAGACCACTGTAGAGAAAGCCCCCTCAGGGATATCACAGATCCATAGAAAATCACTCCAACACTACGACCTGTCCTCTTCCTTATGGTGGTGTGTAGGTGATCTTGCCTTCTGGAAGGACCTCTGACCTCAGACATCAGAGCACAGGTTGGGAAATGGGCAGAGGATCACAGATTGAGAACTGGAAGGGTCCATCCATTTTGACTCCCTCATTTTGTAGATGAGGAAACTGAGGTGTAAAGAGGCTAAGTAGACTGTACAAAGTCATACCATGGGCAACTGAGTGGCCCAGTGGATAGAGAACGTGGCCTGGAGCCAGGAAGTCTTATCTTCCTGAGTTCAAATCTGACCTTAGACATTTACTGTCTGTGAGACTTTTGGGAAAGTCACTGAACCCTGTTTGCCTCAGTTTCCTCATCTGTAAAATGAACTAGAGAAGGAAATGGCAAATCAGCCCAGTATCTCTACCAAGAAAACCCCAATGGGGTCACAGAGTCACACACGACTGAACAATAACACTCAATATACTCTCTCCTAATGACACTCATGCTTCTTTCAGGATTCCCCTTTTTCTTTTGGATATCACTTTTACAGAAACCTGCTGTCATCCACAGAACTAAGGGCTGCCTTATTTGCAATTTTTTTTTTAACACAGACCTATAAGGAATGCTAGTCTATTTCAATCACATCATTTTACAAATGAGGAAACTGAGGCCCAGACCTGTGGAAGAGATATGAGCACTAAGTTGGTGTGGAGCCCAAGTTAGAGCGTAGGTTTCCTGATTCCAAGGTCAGGGCTCTTCCCCCTCTACCACTCTCTAATGGGGAAGGGTGTGTGCTTCAGGCTTCCTAAGACAGCAGGAAGGCTGGAGTCCCTCACGTTCAGGCAGATCTGGGGAACAGGGAGGGAAACAGTTTGGATTCCTCCAGGTCTTCTGCAGATGAAGCCTTTGGCCTTCCCCAGCCCAGAGCAGAAAACACTCTTAATCTACAGCAAAGCCAGGCAGACAAGTTCAATTGCTGCTAATTCCTGAAACGTGCTAAATGCAGCACAGAGTGGCTTGGCTGGAGAGCTGCCTGAAATGAACAAAGGCTGCAGGAAGTAATGCCTTCCTTGGCCTGGAATAGCCCAGGGAAAGCCCCTGAATTTCTCGGCCCCGAGGTTCTTTTTAGTGAAAGTGGAAGGAAAGGGCCAAAGATCGCCTAGGTGTATTCCGTGAGTCTTTGCTGATGCCTGGGGCCATCTGAAGCCTGAGATGTGTGGGAGGCAAAAGAAAAAACAAAGGCAGCTTTTGTCTTCAGGGAGCTGATAATCTTCAAAGGGAGGGTGGAGTGGAGACCCAAGAGAACCAGACCCCTGCTCTCAGGGAGCTCACAGTCTGGGGAGGGGGCAATGGAGAACCAAGAGAAGCAGACCCCTGCCCTCAGGGAGCTCAGTCTGGAAGGGGGGGGGCCATAGAGAAGACCCTGCCCTCTGGCAGCTGGGATGGACTCTACATACTTGTCTTTATATAGAGTCTAGTCCTGCCTGTCCACATACTGACTTGGTCATCCTGGGTAAGTCATTTGTTCTTGAGACAACCCTTGAAGACTGCAAGTCAGAGAAGTCACTGATCTGTGTTGGTTGAGGGAGTTCCCTATGTCAGTGAAATCACTGGTCCCTTCCCTATCCTCAGTTCTATCCCTAGGACAATGATGCACATTCGCGGAATGAATGTTTTTTCATGATTCTTTTTATTTTATTTTATTTTAAGCAATCGGGGTTAAGTAACTTGCTCAAGGTTACACGGCCAGTTATTTCTGGGTGTGGTGCTGAGTGTCTGAGCCCAGGATTTGATCTCCAGGTCATCCCAACACTGGAGCTGGTGCTCTAACTCGCTGAGCCACCTGCCGCCCCTGTTTTTTCATGATTCTTAGAGTGCTTTTAGAGTTACAGAGATCTGTGAATCCAATCTTCTTATTTTACAGATAGGGAAACTGAGGCTCCACAAGGAAGTGACCATCTTGAATGTGGGATCCTACAACAGGATTATATTTTAAAAATTATATATAACCCTATAAGTTGTGCAGATGAGGAGAAAAGTTCAAAGAAGGGAGTGATTTGTCCAAGGTCACACTGGTAGTAAGTGAGTAAGTTGACCCTCAACTAGGTCAATCTTCCTTATACCTCATTTGCTTCTTAAAACCCTGGGGTCCTGAGTTCCTTTCTAGTGGTCCTTCCACTTTGCCCCATTTGATGATAATATAAAAATGATACTATAAGTGTAAGACTTTGAAGACCCAAGTTCAAATCCCACCCTAGACACTTAATATCTGTATGACCCAGACCAAGTCACTTAACCTTTCTGTGCCCCAACTTCCTCATCTGTAAAATGGGTATAATTATAGTACCACTTTTCCAGGGTGGTTGTGTATATAAATTGAATTAAAGTAAAGCCTTTAGTAAACCTTAAGAGTGCTATGTAAATGCTAATTATTATTATATAATATATAATTATTTTATATAATTTTAATATGTTAAACATAATTATTAAACATATAATATTATTATAATAGCCCATATTCCTATCACATTTGTACATTCATCTTCAGGTTGAACCCTCAAGAGGAAAGCAGGGTTGGAGATTAATATCTCCATTTTAGGGGAGAAAAAAACCCAGAGCTCATAGAGATGAGGTTACTTGCCCAAGCTGATGTGATGATAATGATGATGATGATGGAGAAGGAGAAGGAGGAGGATAAATGATGGAGCTAGCACCTGAGCCCAAATGCTCATCATAGAATTTTGAATCAGGAAAGGGACAGGTGTTCTCATACCCTTCAAGATCTTTGATTCAATTCAGTTCAATTCTAGAATCTTTTATGAAGTCCCTACTGTATTGAGAGCTCTGTAGCCGGTTCTGAAAGGGACACAGTTCATAGAAGACCAACTCTCTGCCCTCAGGGAGCTCACAGCCTGTTAGGGGAAGAGACCCCTGCAGATATGCAGTCCTATAATAAACAACATTATATGGTGACTACATTGGAAGGAGATCAGACTTGGCTCTGGGGAAGTACAGGAAGTTCACAGGGGTGAAAGGGGATTATAAAGTAAGAACTGACCTCCCTTTGCTCATGACATTGAAAGCAATGCAGAACAGCAGACATAAATGCCAAACTCTAAAAAAGTTCAAATTTGCCTATTGGTTTTCTTCTTTCTTCCTTTCTTTCCTTTCTTCTCTCTCTCTCTCTCTCTCTCTCTCTCTCTCTCTCTCTCCTTCCTTCCTTCCTTCTTTCCTCCCTCCCTTCCTTCCTTCCTTCCTTCCTTCCTTCCTTCCTTCCTTCCTTCTTTCCTTCCTTCCTTCCTTCCTTCCTTCCTTCCTTCCTTCCTTA
>NW_027185698.1:47589917-47595351 GCF_028583685.1 Petaurus breviceps papuanus | reverse complement strand
TCTTTCTTTCTTTCTTTCTTTCTTTCTTTCTTTCTTTCTCTCCTCCTCCTCCTCCTCCTTCTTCTAGTTCAGATTAATTAGTTAATTTCATTCTATGTTTCCAGAATGAATGCTTGGATCCTGGGATCTTCTGCATGGAGACTTACTCCCCATCCCAAAGGATGGTGATAGCATCACTCTAACAAGGCTGCTATTGCTGATACAAGGAGCTTCTCTGAAGTCTTGCTTTATCTTCCTTTTGATCATATGTACTTGTTCAGTCTTGGACATGGGTGTGAGCTAGTGTGTGTGTGTGTGTGTGTGGTGGGGGGAGTGAGTGAGGTTTGGGAGGGAAAAGTCAACTTCGGGAAGGTCATGGCAATTGTAATGGCAGTGAACTGTGATCCATTTGCCCAAGAAATTAAGGTCCACAAAACGCTTTCCTCACCACTGTCCAGATGGGTTTTTGTCTTTGTGTCCCTAGCACAGGGAGCAGTACAGAGTATTATTAATGCTTATTAATGGATTGCTGGAAGTGGAGAAGGCTTTCTAGAAGCTAGGAGGGGCTGAGTTGACTCATCCAAAGGCACACTCTTTGTGTGACAGTTACACATATGAATTGCAATTGAGCAAAAAACTGATTAAATACCTAAATATTCTTTGTATCAAGACAAGACTTTGAGTAGTTGTCCCTTTCCCATCTGGGAAGGCTTCATTACAAGGTCAATCTTGAGCCTGGGGGACTGGAGAGAAAAGGGGAATTTTCAATAAGATTACTTGAAATCCCTTCTAGTTCCAAATCTAATATACTTACAACAAAGAGAAATCAGAATCCCTGCCCTCAGTGTGCTTATAGTCTAGTTGATGGCATGGGGTTGTGGACTAGACCCATTTACCAATAACTAAAGTAAAAAACTGGGTTTTGAAGGATAAGAATAATAGTAATTGCCATTTACAAGGAACCCTAGGTTACAATCTGGATAGCTGGGTGGCATAATGAATAGAGTACCAGCCTGGATTCAGAAAGACTAACTTACTGCATTCAAATCTAGTCTCAGATACTTCCTACCTGGATGACCCTGAGCAAGTCATTCAAGCCTGTTTGCCTTAGTTTCTTTACCTGTCAAATGAGCTGGAGAAGGAAATGGCAAACCACTCCAGTATCTTTGTCAAGAAAACACTCAAATGGGATCACAAGGAGTCAAACATGACTTAAAAGCAATTGAACAAGGGCTTGTGCCTCGTTCTGGATGGGAAGGGAGGGGGAACCATTCATGCTAGAGAAACTTTAGGGTCAAGGCAAGGAATTATGGGATACATTTATAGGATTTAGAATGGAAAGAGACTTCAAGTGATCCTGTAATTCAATATGGTTTCCCTGCTCTATTTTATGTGAAGAAACTGAAGGTCAAAGAGGTTAAGTCTCTGGCAATTCAAAGTAGGATCTCTGATTGCAAATCCTATTTTTTTCCCATTATACCACACTGCCCCTGTTGAGGGGCTGGTAAATTGTTTGTTTGGATTGGGGTGGCTAGGTGGCAATTATGGGTTGACTGTATGCATTTGAGTCTCAGAGATTTTTGGCACAGAATCCTTGCCAGTCCAATGAGTAGAAACACATAGGTTCATAGTGCTGGGAAGGCACTTCAGAGGTCATCTGTGTCAACACCCTCATTTTACAGCTGAAGAAACTGAGGCCCAAGGACCCTGTGATATACCAAAGGTGGATTAGAGTGCTGGGCCTGGATTTAAATCTGGTCTCAGACACTTCCTAGCTGGGTGGCCCTGTGCAAGTCACATAACCTCTGATTGTCTCAATAACCTCTATTATTAGCAAGGGGTAGTAACTGCACTCACCTCCCAGGGTTGTGAGCATTGAGTGAGATGTTTGTAATGTAGTGTGCTTAGCACAGTGCCTGTTATATGATACATTCTTAATAAACACTTCTTCCCTTCCCCCTTGTCCCAGAGTCATACAAAGACATGAACTCAGCTCTTCTGACTCCAAATTTAGCGTCCCTTCCATCATACCTCAGTTTCTGCCTCCTGTCTTAAACTCATCTCCATCAGTCTGGGTATCCTACAAGGTTCTTCTTAGACATAGGGGGTTGGAGCATTAATATTTGCATAAAGTAATTTACATGTAATTTGCATAATGTCGTCTCAGGCTAGGGCTTCATCATCATAATAGCTCCATTAATATTACTCTCTAAGGATTATTTCAAAAGAACAGATGTAATTGTAAATTATAGAAGTAAATCTAAGCCCAGAAAGGAGAAGGAATTTAGCCAATCTCTTAGCTACTATTTGTCAGAACCAAGATTGCAATTCAGGCGTCCTGATTCCCAGGTCACCAGTACTCCTTCTATCCTACCCCACCATATAGGAACACTCGTATGCTTGGCAGGTATGTGGAGAGAGGCCTTGGGAGACTGAAGCCTGGAAGGAGGGATTCAGAATTGGGGGGGGGGGTGCAGGAAAACCCCTGAGGTCATTCACTGAGGTTGAGGGAAAAGTCTCAGATCAGGCTTCTCCCCCATAAAGACCGAATGGTATAGTGCAGCTACCCTGTTTATTTGATCTCAGGAACCCTTTACACTCAATTATTGAGGACCTGAAGGGGTTTTTGTTTATGTGGTTTATATCTATGGACAGTTTACCATGTTAAATTTAAAACGGAAATATTTCCAAAATATTAATTTAAAATAAGCCTGTTACATTAACATAAACGACACATTTATAGGAAAAATAATTATATTTTCCAAAGCAAAACTATTTAATGAGAAGAGTGGCATTTTTTAAATATAATCTGGCAAATCTCTTTAATGTCTGGATTAGTAGAAGGCAGTTGTATTCTCATATTTACTCCTATGGTCAATCTGTTGTTATGTGTGTTAGTTGAAGTAAATTAAGAAATTCGGTCTCATACAGATATGTAGTTGGAAAAGGGAGTATTTTAATAGGCAAATGACATCATAGAATTATTATGAAATTAGTTTTGACCTCGAGGACCTGGGATCACATTTCGAGATCGTTGATAGTGCTGGGCTTGAAGGGTCAGACAGTCTAAAACTGTTCTCTGCCATTTACTATCTAGAAAACCATGAGCAAGTGAAGTAATCTCTGTGAATCTCAATTTCCTCATCTGTAAAAAGGAGATGCTAATAATACTACTTACGCAATAGAACTTTCTACCCTCACTGGGTTGCATACATAGTGCTAAATTTCCTTCTTTCCTTTCTCCTCTTCTCATCCTAACCCCCGTCATAGGATTTTGAATTAGAAAGGACCACAGAAGTCATTTGGTCCAAATCTGTCATTTCATTGGCAGGGAAACTGAGGTCTAGAGAGAGAACGGACTTTCTCAAAGCCACAACGGTAGTACTTAAATTGACTGACTGGGAGCTAGGGTTCTTTCCAAACTTTCCCCTCTCGCCCCATCTTCCTCCTCCTCTTGTACTCTCTGGCTGACAGAACCCGGGAGGGAGCTATGGCCAGCTCCGGGCAGCAGGGGGTGACCTGCGCCTTTGCGCGGCACTGGGGGGACCTGCCGCGCTGCCCGCCCTGCTCTATAAGGGTTAACCTGCGGGAGGGAGGACGGAGAGTCCGAGAGAAAGAGGGGAGGGGCGGCGTCTTTCTATTGGTGGAAAGTTTTGTAGTGGGGCGGGGCAGGGCGGGCGCCGGGGCCGGGTCGCGCTCGGCCAGAGCCACAAAGCCCCGCAGGGAAGGTTGCTTCTCGCCCGCTGCGTGCCTCCAACTTTTCCCTACATTCTCCCCACGTCTGCCCAGCGCTTCCCGGCCCGGCCTGCCCCCTCTCCCTAGGGCTTGGAGCCCCGAACCCTCTTCTTCGGCGCTGCCGGACCCCTCATACCCCTCCCCCCCCAGCCGACTCCGCTCGGGCATCCCCGCCACATCCGTCCCGGGGCCGGCTGCGTAGGGGAACCGGGGCCCGGCGACTGGGCAGGGCAGGGCAGGGCAGGGTGGCCGGTGCGTGCGTGAGTGTCCTGCGGCCCCAGGGAGCCTCCCCCGCCCATCCGCGAGCTCTTCCACCTAGTTGGCGCCCTCCGGGCGGTGAGACCCCGGCGCAGTGCTGTGCCTGTGCCCGGCGGAGAGCCTTGGGTCTGGCCGGGGGCGCCGCGGCCGACCGCCGCAGGTATCTCTGGGCGCGCCCCGGGGGCTCCTGCCCTCCGCCTGCCCAGCCCCGCCCCGTACCGTCCCCACCCCCCGCCGGGGAGGAGCTGAGCTCCCGCCGACTGCTGCCCCCGCCCCCTCGGACCCGGCCCTAGCCCTGGCCCGGGCCCCCGGGAGGGAAAGGCAGGCAGGCCGGCAGGCAAACGAGTGGACCGTGTACGCCAGGTAGTGAGTGCCCCCGCTGAGCCGTCCTCCCTCCTTTGCTCTCCCAGCCTGCCTTAACCCTGTTTGGGAGAGCGGAAGGACCGAGGCTACAATGAGGAGCTTGCTGCCCACAGGGAGAGACTGAGGAGGCTGGATTTACAGCGAGAAGGGTGGGAGAAAGCCCTAGGAATGAACAGGGACGGACACCCTGGCGGGAGTCTGTGAGCAGCGGAGCGGGCGTCCCAGCAGCTGGAGGTGAGTCCCCTACCCCCACCCCCGTTCCCCGGCTCTGGGGTCCTGGAGCCGGGCAGATTGATTCCTCCTGTAGTCCGTGGGAGCTCTCTGTGCTCTCCTAGCTCAAGCAGGTCCCATTCCCCCGATCTGTGGGACTTCTCGATTCTCCACTGTTCCAGGCAGTCTCTGGACCGGGAGGAGGCTCTCTTCTATTCTTCAGCCCAGGCAGGTGCCTTCTTGTCAATGGGAGGGGGTTTCTTGGTTCTCCCCTCAACCCCTAAGCGGAGGTTCTCCTTGGTGAATAGGGGCTTCCGATACTCGCAGAATTCCTCTGCTTAGTGAGGATTTTTGATTCTTAGTGGGAGGTCTCCCTTGGTCAGTAGGGGTGAAGTGTTCCTTTTTTCATACTCTAGGCAGACCTCTGTTTCAGTCAGTGGTCTCCCGGCTCTCCTCAACTGCTTCCCTTCCTAATCACTGGAGACCCTTGGTTCTCCACACATAGCTGAGCAGCTCAGGCCTTGGGTGATGGCAGGTGGTTCTGGGCAAGGAAACTGGGAAAGACCAGAGAGCCCAGTGGGGCAGCGATTCCCTGAGCCAAGAGAGAAGAGGTGCTGGGCAAAGGGAACCTTTACTTTTGGAAAGGGCAGTTTTGCACTCCTTTCTTGCCCCCCGGGCCATTTTCTGATTCCCAGCATCAGTCCTCAACCATAATACGAAACTTGAAAATATATGTCTCTGTCCCCTTCTCCCCTAGTTGTAGTCAACTAAAATACTCTATTTTGTTATGGGGGGTGGGGTGGGGGAGTTATATGTGTGGGTAATAACATAATCTTTGTTTAAAAAAAAATAAAACAGCCGTGGACAGTGGTCGTTTCTTGAGTAGTAT
>NW_027185698.1:47589020-47589817 GCF_028583685.1 Petaurus breviceps papuanus | reverse complement strand
CCCCCCCCCCCCCACGTGGGTTAGGTCTGCCCCTGGCCTGGGGGCAGAGCCTCCCAATATTCCCCCTCCTTCTACCCCCATGTCTTTTTCTTCACGTTCAAGAACTTCTGGGGCAAATTTGTAAGCTAATGGCCGGGTGCGATTATTCTCCTTGTTGGACGGGCTGCCTTCGTGTTGTGTGTCCCCAGGGCACAGAGTGCTTACAACTGGGAGTTTACAAGGGCCAGGAATTCAGACAGTGTTTAGAGAGTGAGAGGTAGAGGAGCCGAGCATAGTGTAATTAATGTAAACCCTTTGTCTGGCTTTGATACCTAGAAAGATTCCCCCCCCCCCCCCATCTCCCTTTTCCTATTCTTTCTGTTGTTTCTCTGGGAGAAACAGGAGCCCAACTTCCTTTCTGACAGGAGCCAGCAGCAAGTGCAACTTTAAATAATGGGAGGGGGGGGGTGGTTAAGGGGAGGGGAGGCGAGGCTAGGCAGCAAGCGCTGCTAAGAATAATTCAACCTTCAGATAATGCAGCCCGGAGCCAGGCTGTGCAGGGGGCTCCACAGTGCTTCCCTAGGCAGAACATTTCGACCCAAGATGAATGGGAAGACTTAGTTCTACAGTTTTGCTCCTGGGCTTTCTCATAAGACTTCCTTGATCTCTTACTGCTTCTGGTGCCGGTTTTTTTAAATTTTTTTTTATTTTTTGCTTTTGTTTTTGGTTGATCTTGAGAACTTGTCATCCTCTTTCTTTCTTTCTTTCTTTCTTTCTTTCTTTCTTTCTTTCTTTCTTTCTTTCTTTCTTTCTTTCTT
>NW_027185698.1:47559422-47589010 GCF_028583685.1 Petaurus breviceps papuanus | reverse complement strand
CTTTCTTTCTTTCTTTCTTTCTTTCTTTCTTTCTTTCTTTCTTTCTTCCTTCCTTCCTTTCTAAAGCCCAGCCAGAAGAGAGACCTGGGCCTGCCTGCCTGCCCCCTTGTAAGTGGAGAAGCTTCCATTCTTAGGGACCTGGGATTGACAGTCATTGAAAACCCAGATTTAGGGCAGAGCAAACTTTGGAGGGAAGGCTTGGGTCTTTGTTTTGTGATATTTGATTCACCCTGGGTCTGGAGGATGGAAGATGTTGAGTTCTCTCTTCTCTTTTCTCCCTTCTCCTCTCCACCCCCCCCCACTCCCCTTTCTTTTTTCCAGGTTTTGAGGCCGAAGCACATTTGTACATGAGGAGGACCTAAGCTCAGAGATGGAAGTTTGGTTTGCTTTACTCTTCTTCTTGGGGATTTTCTCGGTGTCTGATTCCGCCCGAGGTAAGTAGGCTGAGCTCCCAGGAGGCAGGC
This sequence comes from Petaurus breviceps papuanus, assembly GCF_028583685.1. Classification (NCBI taxonomy): domain Eukaryota; kingdom Metazoa; phylum Chordata; class Mammalia; order Diprotodontia; family Petauridae; genus Petaurus; species Petaurus breviceps. The sequence continues at coordinate 47,588,546 of NW_027185698.1, read as the reverse complement.
AGTTTTTGACCCTTCCCAGTTGCTTGATAGTGGTTTACCTAGTTATTTCATTGTCTGTATGTAAACTGGATTTCCTTTCCAAAACTCTAAAATGTCTCTTTCTGTTTCTGTCTCTCTGTCTCTCCTTGGATTGGTTCTGCATTCCCACTGCAGGCATATAGACTTGTTCACTGATGCATAAAAGCAGGCCATGTTCTTGCTCACACACATTTTCCCACCTGGCTCTGGGCTGTAGGGTGTGACATCATTAATTAAGACAAACTAGTTTTCTCTTTTTTTTTGTTTCTTGAAATACAATTTCTTTTCCCTTTCTTTTCTTTCCTTTTTCTTTTCTTTTTTTTTTTTTTTTAGAGAAGACCATAGCTGCAGGTGAGTTCTAGGGAATGACTTTTTAGTGAGGGGTAGGGGAGAAGCCTTGGTTAAACAGCTTCCAGATTTTGGGTGTCATGGTTGAAAGCAAACAATAGCATTACTAGCTGCCTGGCAGGGCCTCCCTATCCCCCTCTTCCCCTCCCTGCCAGGCCTCCCCTTGTGTCTTCCCAGTAGCGGGCCAAACAAACACATCCATGGACTGTCCCAGCTGACAGACCTGTGACAGTCCTCAACAGCTACTGCATATTTGAGCTCTGGTCACCCCAGGCCAGGCACTCAGATTTCAATAAGCAGGTGACCCTGCCAACCTACCCCCAAGACAAGAGTTTAAAAAAAAACAAAAAACAACAAAGACAAAATAAAACCCTAGCCCTGAAGGAGGGGTGACCAAAGAGAGCTTAGCCCCCTAAAGGAGAAAAAAATGGAGGAAGCAGTAGCCCACTCTGGGGGGCTACCTTCACCTTGCAGTAGGGGAGGGCTTTCTACTATAGTTAAGTGAGTTAGGATGGCAGCTCCCCCCTCCTCCCCTTCACTACCTCCCTCCAGGCAGGAGGATGAAGAAATAACAGTGGCATGGATTAGCCATTCAATACTCTCTTGGTTAGCTGTTCATTTAGACCAGCTAGTATCATCTTAGAAACCCATGGGCTTGCAAAAACCCACTTCCTTTCTGGCAACAAGAGGTCTAAGACAGCCTCCTCATAGGCCACAGTGCCTCGAAGGCCAGGCATCTGGGAGATGAGTGAGGGGGAAAGCAGCATTGAGGCATACAAGGAAGCAGTCTGAGAAGTCTGGATTCCAGTCTGGATGGGGCCTGCCTCCATTGTGGGGAATGGAGGGAAGAAGGTGACCTCATGGATGTATATTATTCCTGCAGCTGGTCCCAAGGGCCATTGGGGGAGGGGGTGGATTGCATGGGGGAGAAGTTCAGCCATCAAGTCACTGTGGGTTGGGCCCCACAGAATAGAGATTTTTTTTCTTAAATCTTCCTTGCCTGATATTCTCTCTTTGCTCTGGGCTGAATTCTCCAGTCTTTGTGGGTCATGCGCTCATCTGGTTCGGGAAAGCCGTGGGTGTCTGAGTTACAGTGAGGGGTTTACAGAGGTGAAACTTTGGTAAAGAGGAAGAAACGGGAGAACTGGAGTGTTCCAAGTGATTCTGGAGCCCAAGGGAAGGAAAAGCTCACTATAGCGGAAGTTGGCCAGGGCTGCATGAAGACCTCATGGATGAAAATTGCAGTTCTTTCTCCAAAAGATAAAAATATCATGTATATTCAGAGAGAAAGCGAGGGAATGCACCCGCTGAGCCCTGGCTTCTAGGGCCACACAAACACAGATAGGATGGTGGAGGTTAACATAACACATCTTCTTCATTTTATCCTTAGGGGAGAAGGGGGAAATAGTTCCTCGGCCGCTGAGGATAGGTGTTGTTATTGGAAATGGAGACCCACAGATTGAGTCTATTGGACAGCAGTGAAACTATTTCCTGCTCCCGTGTGCTGGTTTCATAGCCCGTCTTGGAGAATGTGTTTCAGAAAGCTGGAAAGGTGACCGTGGTCATAGAGAAAGCAAGTTGTTCCCCTGCACAAATTGGGAGAGATATCTCTATCTGTGTAATTGTGATCTGACCAGAAGCACCTGATAATATGATTTGTTCAGTGCCATGTCTAGAGCTATGAAATACTATGTTTTGACCTGTTGGAATGGTTGGGGCCACATCTTATTTGGAGCTGTTATTATGATCCCCAGTGTTATAGCAGGGTCTGGCTGCTATTGGAGTGTGGGGGAGGGCATCATTGAGTGACCCTGGCTAGGACTAGTGGAGAAAGGTTCACATGGAGTATTTTTAGGGGTGGGAAGAAATCTCTCTTGAGAACTGGCTGTGTTTGTCCCAATGGTATATGTCCCCTGGAAGCAAATGGGGTTTGCAATTTTGCTGGGTCAGAGGACTGGATACCAGGTTTGGCTTGGAGACTCCTGGGAGGCATAGCTGGGGAGAAGAGCTGGACACTGGCTGGCATCCCCATGGTTCCCCCGGTCTCTTTTCCTGGGGCTCTGTGCTCCTGGGGTCAGGGGGATGAATTAGTGTTAGCTCACCCTCTGCCTCCTCTCGTACCCCACCGTTTCCTGGCTTGTGGTTCAGAGTCCCCTCCAATTGGAGCGGCGGTTTCCAAGCCCTTCCTGCGCCTTGAGTGACCGTATATGGCAATGTTTGGGTCGGGCTGCAGCAGGTCCAGCAGGATGGCCCAGGCTCGGCCCAATGCCACACATGTCCCTGCCCCCTCCTTCCTGCCCAGGGAGGGACTAGTCCGGTGGGTGGGGGCTGCCCACAAGTTTGGGATCAGCGCCACCCAGACAGGGCAAGGGGTGCTCTAGGGGAATTGATATTCCTTTGGAAGGGAATGGGTTAATCCCCCTTCCCCCCCACCCCCACCCCTGAATTGGCACCGAGATTTGGACTTTGATTTCTCTTTCATCTTCTTTGATCTAGCTTGTCCCTTGTGCCCTCTCTCATTACGGGCCAGTTGGGAAGCCCACCAAAGTCCTGTCCAGTGCCCAGCCCAAGAGAAGCCCCTTTATGGGGGGAGGGGAATGGGTGGGAGTTTCAGGGTTGGAATTCAAACCTCGCTGTTCAGGAGGGAGTTATTCAGTGTCACTGGGCCTGGCATGAGACACTCCTCTCTTTGAGCTGCTGGCACTGGTCAGGGTTTGGTGGGCAAATGGGGAGGCTGAGTGGCCGGTCTTCTCCTGAGGTTAACTTTATAGGATAATAATAATCACTCTCATTTCTGTAGTTCAGTAAGATTTTTCTTTTCTCAAGATAGCCTTTACAGGAGAAGGTATATTATTAATCCCATTGTACAGATGAGAAAACTGAAGCTCATATTGCTTAAGAGATCTGCCTCCAGGGTCATGCCCAGTGAGAAAGGATTCAACTTATACTCAGATCTCCTCATTTCAGACAGGTGGTCCTTTTATGAGACTGACCATACTAGAAGAGAGAGAAAGATTCTGAGTAAGATTCTTAACAACTCTCTGAATGGCCCAGAGACTCCTTGTTATCCTTAGCTGGCTTTTGACTCTGGTTTAAAGCCAATAGAATGCAGTCTTATCAACTTCCTTTTCTCTCACCCTTCTTCTGGGGACTCAGTTTCTTCTCAAGGCCACCTCTCTATGGGCATACTGGTTCTCAGAACTCATCTTTTAATTTTAAGCTCTGCAGGGTTCAAGAGGCCCACATAGACAAAGGACCACATGGAAAAGAAGTGAAAGGTTTGGGGGAAAGTTTTTTCTTTTTTTTGTGTGTTTGTCCCAGAAATAGGGGGAAAAGGAAAGAAGTTGGGAAGGAATCAGCTTTTCTTGAATTTTTGGGGGGCTTGTTTTCCTTAAGCCTTCATATTTCTTTCCCAAATGTGTTAAGTTTGTGAGTGGGCCAAGTTGTGAATGTCATACATGTTATTAAACCAACAAAGTGTCATTAGACCTGGAAAGAGGTACTAAGAAAATAAGTGTTGCATGTTGTTAGTTTTCCTTTAGATTTCTGTTGAGAGAGAGGGGGGGGAAGGAGAGAGGGAGGGAGGGAAGGAAAGAGAGGGAGAGAGAGAGAGAGAGAGAGAGAGAGAGAGAGAGAGAGAGAGAGAGAGAGAGAGAGAGAAGAAGCTGTTACTTTCAGAATTTCTTTATTTAAAAATAAAACATCACAATCAACAACCATCCTCCCTAAATTCTCCCTGAGTTTGTGAATTAAAAAAAAAACAACTTTAACTTTTAAATACTCCAATATTTACCTTCTTTTCATTTTTTGGAGCCATTCCAGTTTCCATTCTTGTAGAGAAGATTGGAAAGATTCAGTTCAAAAAGCTTTTGCAAGGATATTGGTAAAACAGAAGGTGTTCCCTGTTCTGCATGCTGGGAAATGCTTCTAAGGTGTGAACTTTCCCTGTTGAATGGTTTCTGATCCTTTTGGGCTTCCTCTGTTTTTTTGCATTCAAGGACAAAAAGATTTTTTCTCTGAGTTGTACCTGTAGTCACAAGTATGGTAGACCACAAAGAATCCTAGATTGAGAGTTTACAGATAAGAAAATTTCAATCCAGTATCACCCAGGAAGTGAGCATCAGAGGTGGGGTTCACACCTGGCTTCCCTGCTACAGAAATAGGTGCTCTCTCTTTTCACTGAATTTACACCAAGCCTCTCTTGCTTCAACCTCTTATGGCCAATGACCTCTCAATTTTAGAAAAGGACTCAAGTCACCACTTTGATTTTATAGGGCAAGGCAGGGAACATGTAGCCTGAAAGTTACATGTGGCCCTCTAGGTCCTCAAATGTAACCCTTTGATGGAATAGATTCAGGGGAAAGCATTTGAGGACCTAGAGGACCCCATGTGCCTCTAGGCTATAGATTCCTCATCCCTCTTATAGGGTGTCTTAGTCTATTGAAGTAAGTTAAAATAGACCTTTTTACCTGTTGTGAAAGCAGCATTTATCTCCCAAATATCATAGCACTGTCTTTATTGGCAGTTTCTTCAGATTTTCTGGCTTCAACTACGTAGGTCTCTCCACCCCTTCTCAGAGCCCAAACCTTCTACTTTCTGTGATGGTCTTTGAAATGCTGTGATCCAAAAAATCTCTCCTTTGGGGTCATCTGCCTGGTGACGAACATTTTCAAATGGTAGGACTGACCAGACTTGACCCTTAACTGGCATGGGTTTCCAGAACTTAGGATGGCCCCTGTACAGAGATGAGACATTGTAGGATGATTCTCCTACTTGTAAGACTTTCCTGAGCAGACCTTTCAGTAAAATGGTAATCCCATAAATTTAGACTGTACCTTCTCTGAGGGCAGGGATTGAGTCCTACTTCAATTTAATTCAGTCCAGAAGCATTTAATTAATTGCAGTCTACTTGTCAGGAATATAGAGGCTAAAATGAAATAGCCCAACCCTCCAGGAGGGGCTTACATTTTGGCTTCCTAATTCCCAAAGGATCCGGCACACAATAAGCCTCTTAGTAAATGCATGTCAGATTTAAATTTGTGTTGCTTTAAATGCTCATCTTTGGTGGCTAATATTACTGGAATGACCGACCAGATGAGCTTTTTAATAGCAACAGTAATAGCTAGCATGTATACAGATAACGGTCTTAAGATTTTCATAGTTCTTTACAAAGATTACCCCTTTTGAAACTCCTAACAGCCCTGTGAGATAGGTGCTGTTATTATACCCATTTTACATATGAGGAAACAGATTGAGAAGAGGTGAAATGTCTTGGTTGGGGTCACGAAGCTAAGTAAGTGTCTGAGGCAGGATTTGAACTCAGGTCTTCTCATAGAAGTGGTACCAGATTGTGATGTTAGAATGGAAATTTCCTCTCAAAGGTGGCAGATTTGGGTGGGAAGAAAACTCTTAGCCCGGAGGCTGGATGGTAGATCGAGGTGGCCAAAGAGGAGGGCAGCTTCGGCAACTGGGCCTGCTAAAACCTCAGGGGATGGGCTTTTTGAACGGGAGTTTGTCCAGTCTGGGTTGGGGGAGGAAAGCCTTTTCTGATGCTTGGGGAAATGAATGGAGTTGAGATGATGTTCTTGGCCCATTTTGGCCCTGGCTCCTGGAAACGGTAAATAAATCATTGTCACCAAGAGGGGCGGAGGGGAAAAAACCCTGAACAAAAGTCTTCTTTTGCCTGGTCTGGAAAAAATAAATGTGAGGCCGTTCCTTTATTCATTGCGCAGGCAGAGAATCAATGGTGCTTTCTCTGCTCCCTAAGCTGGCGGCCTCAGTGAGAATCTGGAGTATGTTTGAAAGTCTTGCCCTTCAATGCTCCCCTTTCACATGGAACCCCAGTGTTGCTATAATCAGTGGAAATATTTTTTTTCCCCCAGCTTCGTTTAACTTAATAAACCACTTGTCCCATTCTGTTTCTTTCCCTAAGTTTGCCTTTTATGCTGAGGATGCTTTTAGGGGTTTTGTGGGTTTAATGAAAACTAGGATTTGGGGGTGTCAATTCGTTCCCCTTATGCCAGGGCTGGGGAGCTGAGTGACCTTGGGGAAGTCACTTAACTTTCTGCTGTTTTTGCTTTTTTTTCCCCACCCCTCTGGTGTCTCTCTGGAGAGGGGTGTAAGTAAGCTTTTCCTCTGGATCTCTGGAGGTGGTCTTATTTGGGATCCAGTTGTGACTGTTGGGTTGGGTTACTAGCTTGTGTTTTTCCAGGGTCTTTCATCCCAGGGGGCCCAGAACACCTCACAGTTGAGCACCTGTGGTAATTCTGTGACTGTTCCTGTTCGGCAGATGAACACAGAAGTCTGGTTTTTTTTTGAGCAGCTTTTCCAAGGGCACTCAGTGTCTTGGGGCTGGAATCAGGGTGGGCTGGGGATCCTGGAATTTGCAGCTGTGTCTTGGACAGAATTCTTGGCTATTCTCCTAGCTTCTGTATTCTGGAATACTGGAGTTGGACGGGGGGGCCTTAGAGAGCAGTGTCCCAATGCCTAGATGGGGAAACTGAGGCACAGGGCCATGACAAGCAATATAACTATATAGAGAGAGACAGAGCAGGAATTGGGAGAGCATTTCTCCTAACTCCAAGGCTATGGTTCCTTCTGTAATATCTGCAGACTTGCTGAAAGTCTCCCATATTTATGGAGTCCCAGGACCTTAGGATTTACAGCTGGAAGGAATCTTGGAGGTCATTGAACCCAACTTTCTTGTTTTATGGAGAGAAGGAGAATTGGCTGGCTCAAAGTCCCTTTTGGTTAGTACTGCTGGGATACAAAACCAGATCCTTCTGACAACAGATTTAGTGCTCTTTCTATTACCTTGTATCGCTGTATTTTTTTGTCCAGGTATTCAGTGTAGGAGATAGGGTGTCTTGGTACTCAGGATGTCCTCAGTCCAACTGTGGAGCTAAGACACGAAGAGAACATTGTAAGTAATATATTACTGAGCCGTGTGTGGTCAGCTGCCCAGGCTTTTGCTTCAGACCACATGCACCATGGGAGGTCAGAAGAAGAGAAATATTCACTGGGGTCTGCAGTGGACACCAAAGGCCTCCTGGAGGAAGTGGAGCTTGAGTGCTGAAGAAGGAGGAGAATTTGAAGAGAGGGAGGGGGAAAAGAGTAAGTATTCCAGGGGACATCAGTTGTGCAAGTGTGTACTGGGGCACGAACCCCGAAAGTGGGGGCAGTTCTGAGTGTGTTGACTGATTGGGGTTGGGATGTGTTTATCAGCTGACCAATTCCAGAGAGGGTCTACTAAGGGAAGGTGGCCTGGAGGAGAAGGATTTCCCAAGGAGGTGAGACATGAGCTAGGTTCTGAGGTCCACAACTATATAAGCTATTTTATAAATCTAACACACGTCAATGACCCAGAAACTGTTTGTCCTAGCTCTTGACATGGTTTTTGACCCTGGGTATGTCAGCCTCTCTGGGCCTCAGTTTTCTCATTGGTAAAACGGTCTTTTCCAGGTCTAACATTCTATGGTTCTATGATTTTGGCCTTTCTATGTAGCCCAGACTCCCTAGAACAAATGGGTCTGAGAGGGTGAAGGAGAGAGGTAACAATGTCCAGCTCTACTCTTCTAGGCTGTAAGAGTGAGGCCTGGTCCTCTTCCATCTGTGTTAAAATGGAAAGAACTGTGTGTTTGGAATTAGAAGACTTCAGGCAGGTCACTTTCCCATCTCTTGGTTTTCTCATCTATAAAATGAGGAGGCTGTAATCAGTGATCTCTAAACCTCTTCTTTCAGTTTTTACTCTCCATTTTCCAGACCTCCCCACCACAAGACCCTGGCATGGGACTCAGTTAGGGTGGAGGACAAGAGGCAATGTTTAGGAAGCATCAGCTGTGAAAATTTTAGAGTGAAAGAATGCCATGGAGAACCCTGAAGATCGATCACTCAAAATCTCAAAGATCCAGGGAAGGGTGCCTCAACATTCCTGATGCTCATTGTAGACATGCATAGGGATGTGAACAGCGAGGGAACCCAGGTAGAACAATCTAGAATAGTCTAGGACAATCAAGCAGTCCACTCCACCTAAAGAACACAGCAAGTCATGGAGCCTGGCCCTGATATAAAGCTCTAATTCAAGAACAAAAGCTGGAGAGAAAATAAAACACTGACTAGTATAACAAATTAGTATAGATCTAAGAATCACCCAAAAGAAGGAGGCATAAACCTCCAATTCAAGAATGAAAGCTGGAGAGAAAATAAAAGACATTGACTAGCATAACAAATTAGTATAGATCTAGGAATCACCCAAAAGAAGGAGGGAGTAACTCCATAACAATTGCAAGGAGTTAGGTATGCAAATGAAGAAGTGGATTTTCTATAAGGGCTACATGAATACCTAGAGGAAATGAAGCAAGAGATTAAAAAGAAAGACTCTGAAGAAAAGAACTGGAAGAGGAATATGAGGAAGATGAGAAAAGTGACAAATCTTGTACAAGTAACAGATTCCTTGAAAACTAGAATAGACCAAATAAAAATTATTCGCTACCGTGTTTCCCCGATAATAAGACCTATCCCGAAAATAAGCCCTCCCCTTACTGTGTAAGATTCCTCTAAAATAAGCCCTCCCCTGAAAATAAGCCCTATTGAGATTGCTACTGTAGTGAAGGTGATCCCCTGCTCTACACGCTACATTACTGTACCCTCTGTATGCACCGTCCCCCCCCCGTGAAATGCACGCTGCGCTCCGAGCTGCATCCAATCAGAGCTGCAGCAGTGAGTGCGTCATCCTGTTCTTCCCCAGTGATTTGCTTATTGAATAAAGGTACATTTTTTTGTTTACATTTACCTGTTTATTAAAATTGCTGTCAATGTTCATTAAAATAAGCCCTCCCCTGAAAATAAGCCCTCTGGTGTTTTTCTGTCAAAAAAAATAATAAGACAGTGTCTTATTATCGGGGAAACACGGTATATGAGACAGCAAAAAGTATTGAGAACAAAATAAAAAGATTGAAAAATTAGTAGAAAATGTAAGATATTGGATATAATAAATAACTGACCTGGAAAACAGGTCAAAGAGGTATAATTTAAGAATCTTGGACTCCTTCAAAATCATGCTATGTTAAAAAACAAAAACAACCCAGGACACATTTAAAAAAAATCATAAATGAGAGCTGCCCAAATCTATTAGAACCAGAAAATAAAGTCAAGATAGAAAGAATTCTGCCTGAAGTAAACATCCTGGCAATATTATAGCTAGAATCCAGGGCTCGTACATCAAATAAAAAATAGTGTAAGTTTCAGAAACAAGCAATTCAAGTACTAAGGAATTATAGTCAAGATCATGGAAAATATGGAAGTTTTTACTATGAAAGAGGGAAGATCTTGGACTACAATATTTCAAAAGGCACAAGATAGAGGCATAAAGCAGGAATTACTTATCCTACAAAGTTCAGGATAATTCTACAGGAGAAAACATAGGCCTTTTATTGCAATAGAGGACTTTCTTGGATTCATGAGAATACTACGTAGTAATAACTTTGAAAAGAAAAACAACTTTAAAAGACTTTGGAATGCTGACTGTGTCAAAGACCAACCAGGACCAATGATGAAGCATGTTACTACCATGATGAACCCAGCATACAGAGACAACTGTTTTTTCTTTTTAAATTGTGGCCACTGTGGATTTATTTTGTTTGGCAATACTTATTTGTTTTAAGTTTTTCTTTCCTTTTTTTTTCTTCTTTTGGCAGGTTTGGGGAGGAATGGGTGTTTAGTCAAAGTGAGGGCCTGCAAAAAAGGAAAAGGAAAAAAAAGAGGACCATTAAAACATTTTTTTAAATGGTTACAAACTCTTAACTGATCTTCTCTCATTTAGTTTCCACAAAATCCCTATGAACAGTGAGGGACCATTATCTCCATTTTACAGATGAAGAATCCATCTGAGATTGGTGGCTTGTTTGTGGTCAGACAAGGAGTGAATGACAGGTCTTTTAATCCAGGTATTTTGACTCTAAATCAAAACTCTTGGACAAGGGAATAGAGTTGAAGAAAATTGGGTGGTGATTAGCTAAGCCTGTCAGAGAGGAGAGATATTGGAGGGATATAGTGGGGTTCCATGTAAGAAATTTGGTTGAGGAGGCCAGGGGCCCCCTCTGAGAACTCCCTTGAATTCCCTTCCATTCAGCATCTGAACTTTGTCCTTCCATGTCTGTCCATCCATCTGTATGTCTGTTCATCCATCCATCTATCCATTCATACTTTGGACAGCATCTTCCCCAGCAGCCTGGTTCTCACTCACAGTCTCCCCTTTGTTCAGGGAAACACACAGTGTTCTTATTTCATCAGAAATTACTCCAGTTTTTGAAGATGAAATCTAGCCAAGGACTCCAGGCTACTTCTTCCATTAAATGTTTAGACTTCATCTGAGGTTTCACTGTGGCAAGTTTTGGAAATGAGAGTTATTGTTTGTATTGTGATTGAGTGGATTTTGATTGTATTGTGATCAAGGACTTTGTGACGGTTTTTTTTTCTGGCCCCTTCTGCATACATCTCCTGTTCTCTTTCTTCAGCCTCCCTTACTGTTCTCGATTCCCTTCCCCCTTCTCTCTTCTATCTCATCCCTTCTTCTTTGTCAATCTTTCCACTCTCTCTCTCTGTCTCTCCCTTCCTCTTGCCTTTTCCCCCTCCTTCTTCTTTCTCTGACTCTCTCCCTTCCTTATTCACCCCTACCACTTCTTTCTCTGTCTTGCCTCACTCCCTGCTGTCTTCTTCTCCCCATGTTTCCCTTGTCTTTGTCGGACTTGTTGAAATCAGAGCACTTTGCATCTTGGCAGTAGACAAACTCATTTTTCCCTTGCCTGGTAAATTTGTTTCCTGAAAGATTTATACCATCTTGGGTATCCTGTCAAGCAGCTGAGGAGTGAGTAATGAGGGAGTGCCCCACACTGACTGAGACTCTGACTCTGTCAGTGTTGGATATGTTTGGAGCTGTTCAGGGGTCCCAAAAGGCTCATGGGCAAATGGAGCCCACCGGGAACTTCTCATCTACCTCTCGAGCTTGGGCAAATGACTACATTTCTCTGTGACTTGGCTGTTGGCAGGGAGATACCACCCCCTCTCCCCAGTCCCACCCTAGGCGTCAGACATTGCACTGCCCATTTCCCTTCCCTAGCCATGCTTCTAAGATGAGGAGAGGAGCCATAGGCACAGAAGGGGGATGGCAAACTGACTTCTTTTCATATACTGACTGTATGTCCTTGGTTGAATGACTTAACCTCTCCTAGGTCTCTCTAGGCTTTTCTTTCTTCACCTGGAAAATGAACAGTGTTATTGCTGTGTGTCCCTCCCGCCCCACACATACATGCTTCCAGAGGAAATGGGCAAATTACAAGGGCTGGGGTTTGAATCTCAGCTCTGGTGTTTACCACTAATCCTGGCTCCAGTGACGAAAGTTCTAGTAATCTCTGTCTTGGAATATAAGGTCCTAGAGGGCAAGAATTTGGGTTGATTAGTGCCATGCTTTGCTTGGGTTCTAGTAATCACTTATTAAACGTGGGTTTGGTTGGTTGGATTCAAGTATTTTCAGGATCACAGACTTTGAACTGGGAGGCACCTTGGATAGCATCCACTTCATTGTCCTCCTTTTACAGATAAAGAAACTGAGGCCCTGAGAAAAGCCAAGAATTTAACCCAGATCTTATGAGCCCAAATTCAGTGCTTTTCTCATTATACCCTACTATTTAACTAGAATGATTTCTACTCTGGTTTAGTGGGGGGGGGGGGTAACAGGAAAACCCTGATATTTTGTGGTATTTATGAAAGTCAGGTTAATTGTTTTTTGTTTTTATATCACATTAATTTCCAAATATTTCCTTCTTCCCTTGTCCAGTGAACTTTCTTTTGTAACAAAGATTTAAAAGAAAAGAAAAAAGTTAATAAAATCAACATGTAGACCACATCTGTCATCTTTACATAATTTCATACTCACAGTCTCTTGGCTCTGCAATGCAAGGAAATATATTTTTCACAGCTTTTCTCCTAGAGGCTATGTTAAATGAATGAGAAGGTTTGGTGACAGGATTTTGAAGATAATTCCCTCTTTAAGTACTTTCCGTTGTGGCCTGGTCTACTGAACAGGCTGGGAGACAGAAGGTGACATGGCTTTTAATTCCGACAGGTACTGTGACCTTGGATAAGTCACTTGCCTGTTTTTCCCCTTTCAGTCTCATCTGTGAAAGGAAGGAATTAGGCTTGATCTATCACATCCCTTTGAGCCCTAAGAAAGCAAATTTCTGACTTAACTTGTATTATTTAACAAGCTGTTATCTGTTAGAGGTCTTGCTTTCATGTGTAGAGAAAAATCATTTGCAATAATAATCTGACGATTGCTTGGTGGCAGATGGATGCTGATAAAAGTGTCTGAAAAGTTTGTTCTCTTAAGTAGGTTGGCCTTCCCATCTGTGATGTTCAACTGCTTTGTAAATTTGCTTATTTTAATAACTTTTTGTCTTTGTTAATAAGACAAAGAAAAAGCTTACTCCTGCCATGCTTGATGGTCATGAATTCCAAGTTAACAGTTGTCTGAATCCTTGGTATTTCTTTTCTACCTTCAAGGGTTTTTCTTGTCCTTATGGAGCTTAGATTCTAAGAAGGGAGAGCAGTGTTGTGGAAATTGGGTAGGAAGGAGTGTATTTTAGGAGAACAGAGTGTTACCAGCATTAAATAATGCAAGGAGGTCAAGGGTGAGGAGGACTGACTTAAGGTCACTGGGTTTGGTGTCTGGAGAGAAGAGTTTTTCTAGCGGAGTGGTGAAGACTAAGGTTAGATGGGAGGGGATATTGAGGTGATATTGGTGATATTGAGGAGTAGGGATGGTAACTTTTGGGTGTTCTTTCCAGAAGAGGAGCAAAATAGGATGGCAAAGTAGAAGGAGAAGTTTTCTTTTTTAGAACTGAGGAAGAATGGGGCAGCTAGGATAGAGTGCTGACTCTGGAGTTGGGGTACCTGAGTTCAATTCACTAGCTTTGTGACCCTGGGCAAGTCACTTAACCCTAATTGCCTCCAAAAGAAATAAAAAAAAGAATTGAGGGTGGGCAAGTATGTTTTTAAGAAATTGGGAAAGAAATTAACTGGATCAAGATCCATCTAGAGACTTGATGGGATGAGGGCAAGGGTGTGTGTGTGTTTGTGTGTGTGTGTGTGTGTGTGTGTGTGCATGCTGGTAAATGTTTAACAACCAGCTCTCTGACAAAGCAGTGTAAACTTTTAAGTTTAATTTCATTATTAACATTTCCTCTATCACATTCTTTTTTTTTTCTTTTTTGGAGGGCAATTGGGGTTAAGTGACTTGCCCAAAGTCATGGCTAGTAAGTGTGTTAAGTGTCTAAGGTCGGATTTGAACTCAGGTCCTCCTGACTCCAGGGCCAGTGCTCTATTCACTGTGCCACCTAGCCACTCCTCTCTATCACATTCTTAAGTCTAGACAAACATCTAAACAATAAATCAAATATTGATTTTGTCTTTTGCCAATTTCCAAAATACTGACACTGAAAATTTGACTGTAGGCTCTTGTATGTGGCCCCAGCGGGCCTCGAGGTGAAGGGTACAAATGGAGGAGTTGGTCTTGATCTGGATCAGGGGGGGAGCTACTTCGAAGACCAGAGGGGAGGAAGGGTGATGAGCTGTGGGGGAAGAGGGAGATGAGGAAGCTCCTTTTGGATGTTCTTGATGTCAGTCACCTGGAAGGTCCAGGCTAGACTGGTTAGAAATATGGCACAAGAAGAGTTTGGAGGAGGGAGAGAGCGGGGAGCCAAGGAAACCTTCTTAGGGATGAGATGGCAAAGAAAAGAGGGATTTATCTTGTGAAGGAGGAAGGAGGAGGACATTGCAGGCTTCTAGCTTCAATTAATCAAGCTCCCTTCACCATTGGTATTAAAACTTGCAAGTAATTAGGGTTTCAGTCAATATTTGTTGAGTGAATATTCCTTTTTTGGGGCTTGACCTTTCCTCCTCCTAGTCCCAGACAGTCAGACAGACAGAGAGGCAGCCTTGGCTTTCCCCTTTTTGATAACCAGGTCATGGTTTCTGAGGCAATTACTTGTTTTACTAGTAAGACCAGTTCCTTTCTGAACCAAGTAGTTTCTTTGCTAGTCCAGCTCCTTGTCTGTGACCCTCCCCTCTCTCTGGTCTCCCTGTTCTTCCAGGACAGGATGGGAGGCTGGATTTGGAGGCCTTGCCATTAGGCTTGTAAGTTAGATGGGGTGTTTCCTAGGGCCAGGTGAGGACACTGGGAAGGTTGTGGCTGGGCAGCCCAAGTTCCAGCAGACTGATCTGGCCTCCAGGCTCTACCTTGCCTCTTCTTCAGGACTAGTGCTGAAATTAGAGACTTTCTCTTGCTTCTTAACTCTTCCCAAGATGAGGTGGAGTTTTTTGGGGGCTCTCTGTGTACCGTATCCTCCTACATCAACCAAAATAATCTTTCTGAGGCTAGATCTGTGTTATTCTCCTGCTCAGAAACCTCCAATGGCTCCCTGTTCCCTCTAGGATAAAATGCAAGTTGTCTAGCATTTAAAGTCTTCCACAGATTGGCTCCAACCTCCCGTTTCACCCTTACCCTGTGCTCTCTTCTTGTACTCTGTGTCCCACACAAACGAACCTCCAAAGCTATTCCCTGACTGGATAACTTTCCTTAATCTGGGTAATTTCTGTGCTTTGACTGTTCTCCCTCCTAACCTGGGCCTCTCAGAATCCTCCTCTTTCTTCAAGGCTCAGCCCGGGTGCCATCTTGCCCTTTGAAGCCTTCCTCAATCCTCCCTTCCTCTAGTTTTTAGCTCTCTCCTCTGCTTCAGATGACCTGATATTGTATTTTTTGGGGTTCCTTACATGTCTGTTATCTCACTTCTTTTTTTTTTGTAAAGCAATCAGGGTTAAATAACTTGCTCAAGGTTACACGCCAGTTATTTCTGGGTGTGGTGTTAAGTATCTGAGCCCGGATTTGAACCCCAGCTCATCCCAACACTTGTGCTCTTACTCGATGAGCCACCTGGCTGCCCCTGTTATCTCACTTCTTTGACTGTAGAGCCCCAGAGGACAAGGGTTGTCAGGTTTTTTTTGTCATTGTATTCTTAGCATCTGGCCTTGTACATAGTAGGTGCTTTTAATAAATGCCTGTTGAAATTCTTGTTAGGGAATTTTTCAAATTTATTGTAGTAAGAAAAAGCAAGCAAAAACATCGGGGTTGGGAGATGTGAGTTTTGCCCTAGGCTCTGAGAGTTCTCTGTGAGCAAGCCATGGTAATTACGAGCCTTCCTAGGGGCCACTGTGATAGTTGTGTTGCCTGCCTCTCAGGAGCTCGTTCAGAAGTTAAGAAGCTCTGAGTTCAAGATATGCTTCTGACACACAAACTGACTGTGTTGGGTTTGACCCTTAGCCTCCCAGGCAGCTCAAAAAGACCCCAAGTTGCAGAAGGGTTGTCCATCTGCCTTGGAGGAGGGAGCCTCCTCACAGGGAGTTCCCTACAGCGCTGAAGTCGCAGATCTGGATGGAAAAATTAGTTGCACCTCAGAGTTGCTTTGAGGAAAGCCCTTGATAAATCCCAAGTGGTATAGACATGGGAGTTACTATTATGCTTAATATTATCCCAACTTGTAGATTTTTTTGGAAGTTGTACCTTCAGGAAGGCATGGTAAATTTTTATATCTATCCTCCTTCGTCACCCACCAGGGATGCCATGGGCAGAGGGATAGGCCCCATGGACCCCTTTGATTTTCAGCTGTAACTCAAGGTTTGATTTAATAAGAAAAATGTAAAACACTTTGGAAATTGTAAAGTGACTTCTAACTATGAGTGTTTGCAGAATCTACATATTATGTGAGAGCTGGAAGGGGCTTTAGAAGTAACCAAGTTTAATCCCCACGTTTTATAGTTGGGGAAACTGAGGCCCAAGGAGGGGAATGTGATTTACCCAAAGATAGCCAGTGGGTTAGTGGTAGAGCTCAACTCCTACCAAAACTCTCTCTTTACCTGAGAGAAGAGAGCAAACTTTCTTTTTTGAAGACTAGAGACTAGCCAAGTGGGGTTAGAATCTAATTTTTATTTTATCTTAGAAGATCCCATAAATCCAGAAAGCTTTCAGCCTAGACTTCCAAGGGATTTGGGTTCTATCCGCCCTGAAGATAATTTGAATAAATGTGGGGTTAGGGAAGTCACTACTTAGGACAATGTCTATAGACTTTTGAATGGTGCCAGAGGGGATTTTGAGTCCCAGTGTTGTGGGGCAGCTTAAGCAAAAATGATTTTTCCCTTGCAGAAAATTACCAAATTCTGATTGGCTTCAGTCCCAGGCCAGTGTCATGGGGGTCACATGCCCAGGAGAGCCCTGAGGCTGGGCAGCCTGCTTGCTCTCCTGGGCCTCATTCAGGGGAGGTGGCTTGGCCTGCCGGCTCCGGACACCCTGGCAGAGGAGGGAGGAATGTGTGTGAGAGAAAGAGAGGGAGTTTGCAGTTCACAGGGGCTCCAGCTTTTCTACCCCTCCCCTTCTGTCCCCCTAAGTGATTGACGGATGTTTACTTATCCTTTCTGCTTCCCCCCCAGTTTATCACCATGCCTGGCCAGAGGAAATGAATGAACATAATTTACTGTTTTTAAAACAAGACACATTGTGAACACTGCCCCCCCCCCTCCTTTTCCCCTAGTCAGGGTGTTCAGGGTGTTTCCAGTCTGGACTCTGGGGGAGAACAATGCCCCAGTTATGGAGCCGGGCCTGGAAGAACCATGGCCTGGCAGGGAGAGGGGGGAGGCAGCGACCTGGGAAGGGACCAGCACTGGGGGCTGGGAGGGAGAAGGAGGTTTGTGTGCTCCATTCGGTTTTGTTTCTTGGGGAATTTCTAAAAAAACAGATCGGAGCAAAGCACAACATGGGGTTGGGGGGGGAGGTGGTGCAGGGGTGGCAGAAGGAGAGTGAAGCCAGCTAACCCCAGCCAGGGGCATTGTTCTGGGAGGAAGTTTTTAGCCCAGAGCTTTTTCCTCTGCCCTGAGCTTGCAAGACCTTGGAGCACTGTTAGTTTAATTAGCCAGGGCAAGTAGCAGAAGCAATGCACCAGATCCTAGTGTTTAGAACTGGTGGGAAGCTTGGAGACCATCTGGTCCACCTCTTTTGGTTTAAATGTGGGGAAACTGAGGCCCACCAAGCCCTCATGACTAGGTTCCCATAGCTATCAAGTCCCAGAGATAGGATCCCTCTTAGCTTTCCTGACCTCAAGCCTGGGTCTCATTCCTAGTAAAGAGCTCTGATTGGCAGAGCCGATCTCTGGTAAGATTCTGGTCCAAGAGGAAACCAAGAGTTTTTTTTGCCTCCAGGGCTGTGTCCTCAAACCAACCTCGTCAGTCAGGGCTCTCAGAGAGCATGGAGTGTGCAGGGATGGCCTGTGACCTATTGCCCCATCCCTGCTGGGTTAGGTCAAGTGGAAGGGGTCTTACTTTAGTTCCAGCTCTGTGGGGCATGTCATGGCATCTCCCCAAGGCTCAGCTGACTTATGTGTAGGAAGAGGATAATCTCTGCCCCATAAAGACATTTGGAACAGTCGGGATAACCATCCCTCAGTGGGGTGTCTCAGCTGAGCCAAGGTTGGTTCTCTGGGTCAGGGTGGAAGACCGCCTCGTTTTGTAGTCATGATGATGCAAGGTTTTTGGAAAGGGTCTGGAGCTAGGGCTCCTGGGAAGCTCTGACTTTGTGAAGAGAGATGTAGGGAACTGATGGGATGAACCCCAGAGATTGGGGTCCTTTCTCCACTGATACAGCATCTTCTGATTTACTTATTTATTTTTATTAATTTATTTACTTTTAGTTTTCAGCATTCATTTCTACGAGATTTTGCATTCCATATATTCTCCTCATCTCTCCCTCCTCCCGACCCAGAGATGGCAAGCATACTGATTACCCCTTCCCCCAGTCTGCCCTCCCTTCTATCACCCCCCCTTCCCCTTCCCCCTTACTTTTTTGTAGGACAAGATAGATTTCTATACCCCATTGCCTGTATATCTTATTTCCAAGTTGCATGTAAAAACAATTTTTAACAACATCTTCTGACTTACAAGACAGGTTCCCATCATTCCAAATTGAGTGCTCTTTTGATCATACTGGGAGGGAAGATAGAAGCTTCCTTGGTCATCTATCTTAAAAACATATTTTTAACAGATTTAAAAAAATTCATTCCAAAATTTCTCCCTCCCTTCAGCCCCTTTCCTACCCATTGAAAAAGGCAAGCCATAAATCATTTATAAATGTGAAATCAGGTCATTAAAAAAATTGTTATTTCTTGATTTTTACATTATCTTCATTTCCAAATATATCTTTCCCCCCTACATAATGAGACATCCTTATTATTAAAGATTAAAAAGATTTTAAAATAGTTTATTTAGCAACATCAACCAACACATCTACTATGTCTGACAGTATGTGCAATATTTCATACCCATAGGCCCTTTCCTCTGCAAAGAGGTGGGGGGAATGAAGTGTTTCCTTATTTCTTCCAGGCCTAAGTGTGGATTATAATTACACGATACTCAGTTTCATTTTAAAAAATTCTTTCCATTTACATTGTTTTAATCCCTGTGTATATTATTTTCCTGTTTCTGTTTACCTCACTTTGCCATCTGCTCATATAGATCTTCCCATACTTCTCTGGGGTCTTAATTTTCTTTGTTTATTTCCCATGTTATATAATTTGATTTAGTACAACTTGTCTTTTTTTTTTTTGGCAACATGTCTTTATAAGTATATGGCAAAAGGGAGGTAGACAAGGGCAGACCAGGTCTCTGCTTTTGGGGAGTCTGTAGTATATACTTTGATGACTTTGATGTGAGTAGGGGAAGACTGAGACCCATCCATATCTTCTCATCTGAGACTGGCCCACGTACTTCCATAAATCTTCCTTGGGATGTATGAAGTGAGGATGTCCACTTATTGTCCTGGGGGCCAGATCCCTGGACATGATTTGGGCAGTAGTGGGGCATGTGGGCTTGTCCCTCTGTCATCACTGGGAGAATATTGGATTTAAAAAGATGTGTCTGTGTTGCAGGGAGGAGCTTGGGAGTTATTAAAAGTACCATGTAATTTCTGAAAGGGGATATTACCCACCCTCTTCCTCCTTCTTTTCTTCAATCCTGAGCCCAGATCTTTGCCCATCTGCATTGTCCAGCCAAGACATGTGCTGATGGACCAGCTTTAGGAGCTGTCCATCCCACTCGAAGGATTTGATTTAGTACAACTTAAAGGCTCTTTTCCAACAAAAAAATCCTTCTTAGAGAGCTGTAACAACAGATAGCTTTATTTTATGATGTTCTGATAGTCTGGGATAGGAATTAACCTTGTGATTTCATTGGTATAATGAATTGTCAGATGAAATTCCCTCTACCAATGCAGGTTGCCACCTTCTCTACAACTTAAGAGTTTTAGACAATTGCCTACTTAGAGGCAGGTTAAATAAGTTGCTCAGGGTCACACAGCCAAGATGTGTCAGAGCCAGGACTTGAACCTGGGTCATCCTGGCCTTTGATTGTCCAGTCAAGACATAAAAAGAGGGAGGCAAAGGCATCTGCCACACTGTTATGGAACGTATCCAGCTTGGTCCAAAGTGGAGAGAGATTTTCTGTAGACAGTAAGTGCTTAATTCATGCTTGTTTCCTCCCTTCTCTTCCCCATACGGGGAATCCATTTGGACAGCTCTAATTGGTCATTGTTATGTGCCACCTTTTCTGGTTTATAAAAATCCAGGACTTAGGATTGATGGGGGAGATGGGAGGGACCCAAGACTGCAGTCGGCTTGGTCAGTGAAGGCACCCAAGCTGGTTCTGACCAAAAGAACTTGTGTACCTGGTTGCAGGTGGATGATCAGACTCTCAGGAGGGGGGAAGGAGGAGGGCTATGTTAGGGGGTCAGGAGATGCGGGACCCCCTGGGTCAGGAGATGAGGGACTCCCTGTCTGGACTCCCGGGCTCTTGACCTGAGGAGAAATTTAATTGTGTGCATGGTTCCATGGAAGGACCTGAAATATGGCCCTGGGGACAAGGAAAATATGACTGACTGAGGCATTGAAGGACATTTTAACTCTACAAACATCACTTTTTCTCCCTTTTGTCTTGGCTCCCATGGCCTGGCACTGTAGAGAGTGTATCTTCTGGCAACCTGATGCTCAGAAGGGGTCTCATCTTTGGAGCTGAAGAACCTGGGTTCAAATCCTGGTTCTGTCTCTTGTTTGGCCTCGGTTGGTTAAGTTCCTCAGCATTTCTGGGCCTTGGTTCCCTTTTCTGTAAAAGCTAATGGGAAATCTAGAATGCTCCTCCTCTAACCTCATCTCTTCCTCCTCCCAAATGCAGGGCTTTCTTTTCTACACAGCTAGGTCTCTTTGATTACGTGTAAAAGCAGGGTTCATGCTACCATCTTCCCGTCTCCAAAGCTGCCTCCTTCTGAAGCCTCAGCTCCCCTCCTGTCTTCTTCAGGAAGCTCAGAAGAACTCACTGAACAGTTTCAGGTTTATGGAGTTCTTTCTTCCCAGTCATCTTGTGAGGTGTATGTAGTACTACTACACCCATTTTACAGATGAGGAAACTAAAACCCATTACAACCCAGTGATTTGCTTAAGATCAGATTATCTAGGAAATATCCAAGCTGGCAAGTGGCCAGGCTTTCCAGGGGGCCTTTCTCTTACACTTTGCTTTGCCCTTCTCAGTCTCTAGCTTAGCTCCCCCATCCCCCAGCCCTTGACCCCATGTTTCCTTACCTTGCTTTCTGGCCCTGTGCTTTGTCTTCCTCCAAGCAGAGCTCCCCAAGGCCAGGGCCTGGGACTGCTCCTGCTTTCTTAGTCCTCAGAGGCCAGGATCTCGATCCTTCTTCTTCCCTCCTGTCTGCATTGTCACGTCCAAGCACACAGAGACTCTGTTCTTGGACCGCCACATTCGAGCGTGCTGGTTCATTCTGCAAACCATACATAACCCTGGGACTTAGTGTGAGGAATGCCGGATAGGTTGACTCCTCTTCTTATAACCAGGAAAACTTGCACAGGAATTGGGGTAGCATAATGTAATGCAACCCGGAACTGGACTAAAAAAAAACCCTAGGTTCTAGACCCTGCTGCTTTTTACTAATTTGCTTTGTGATCTTTGGTAAAACTGAGACTTCATTTCCCTCTTCCTTAAAAGGGGAGATTGATCAAGATTTTTCTGTGTGACCTTGGGCAAGTCACTTAACCCAGATTGCCTCACCTCCCCTCTTGAAAAAAAAAAGAAAGAGGAAAAAATTTTTGTAAGGTCCCTTTTGGCTTTGCCCCATTTTCCGACTTCTGGCTTGGGGTGAGGTTGGTGTTGGTGATGGAAGGTGGGAAGAGCCCAGCATCCTGGATCCCCTTTCCTTTCAGGTGAGAAAGTGAGCATGTGTCCTGTCTGCAGGGCCTCATGGTCCTGCTGACGGCAGCCAGACGCGCTTTCCCAGCTGTTGCCTCCATCAGCCCCTGTTACAAATGAGACGTTGAAAAATGAACCTTAGACCTCCCCCCTTATGCCCACCCCCTTCTCCCTCCATGTCATTCTCTTCAATTAGTGTCAGACAGAGGTGTCTAATCACCACTATGTAACTCCTGCTACCTGAGGACCGGGAGGGGGAGGCTACCCTGCTCTGAGGCCTAGAAGGACCATGTAGGAGGCTGGGGAACCGTGGATCAGAGTGCAGGAACAATGATCTCTCACACTGCTGCAGCGTGGGGGCCTGGTAGGCAGATAGCTGACCTTGGATCCAGGAAGATCTGGGCTCTCCTCTGACTGATACTGACTGTGTGACCTTGGGCAAGTCAGGTTCCTCTTAGGGCCCTAGGCAGCTTTCTGAGACTGGAAGTTTCAGAGAAGATACCAGCTTGCCTTGGGACAGTGTATTCCTTACTAGGAGTTCCCTATGCCAGTGAAGGTACAGGCCTGGTCCCTATCCCTTTTCCATACTTATTCATTCTTTTATTCATTACATACAGTTTTGAATAATGTCATATCATAGAACACAGAGTGTCAGAGCCCAGATGTCAGAGCTGGAGGGGAAATCAGAACCTAGAACATCAGAGCTGGAAGCGTCTTTAGAACCTAGAACTTATTACTTTAATGAGCGTCAGAGCCAGAAGAGACTTACTTAAGACATAGAAAGTCCAAGCTGGGAAGGACATTAGAACATGGAACATAGAAAGGGAGGGAAGCCTGCTCTAGCTTATTCTGGGTCAGCTGCCACACTTTACAGATGGGGGACCTAAGGCCCAGGGAAGGACCATGGCTTTATCCAAAGTCACACCCATGTTGAACTGGGATTTGAAGCCTGGCCTATGACTTATCCTCCTACCCTGCTCTCAAGTCATTTCTAGTGGCTTCTTTTAACCCTCCCCACACCCTCTTATCTTCTCTAGGAGCCCTTCTTTGTCTATTCTGGTTGGCAGTGATCTGTCTTCTGTTGGTGACTAGGTATTGGTTGATAGAGTGCTGGGCCTGGCGTGAGGATGATCTGAGTTCAAATCCAACTCCAGACACTTAATAGCTGTTTGACCCTGGGCGAGTCGCATAACCTTACTTTGTCTCAGTTTCTCCAGCTGTAAAATGAGGATAAAAATAGCACCTTCCTCTTAGGGTTACGGTAAGGATCAAATGAAATGTTATTTGTAAACACTTAGCAGTGCCTAGCACAAAGTAGCAGCTGTATAAATAAATGCTTATTCTCTTCTCCTTCCCCTTTCCTCTGTCAAACTTCCTCTCTGTGACCCTCGAGGAGGGGGTTGGGGTTGGGAGTGGAATTTTAGAGCTTGACAGGACTTTAGCCCCATCACTTTACAGATGGGGAAAATGAGTCCCAGAGAGGGGAAGGGACTTGACCACTGTCACAGAATGTCAGTAACAGAGCTGGAATTAGAACCTGGGTCTCTTGGCTACCAGGCCAAGGTTCCTTTCCACTCCATAAACTCCCCTTAGCTAGGCCCAGAATGTTGCTGTGGGGAATGAAGTGTGTGGAAATCTCTTCCTGACTTTCATTTTTTTTTTTTTTAGCTCAAAAGGAAGCAACAGTGTAATGAACTTCCCAGGTGTCCCTGGCACAGGGCAGGCCCTCCCCTTTTCGAGAACAAGGCCTTTAACCTCTCCCTGCCCAGTGACAATTCCATGTCCCACCTGTGCCTCAGCTCCTAAAAATCTCTCCTTCCCCCATGGCTGAGTGACAGCTTGGAGGGGGGGGGGCAGGTTTACAAGACAAAACCTGAGAATTGCTGTAAAGATTGGATGCAATTAGAGTGGAGGCTTAAGGATTACTGGGAAAAACCCCAAGCAACCAAGCGAAGAGATTTAGGAGAGAGGCCCCAGGCAACAGCAGACACCTCTTTGATTTAATCTACCTAGGCAAGAAGTAAATAAATAAAAGCCCTTCTCTTACCCTGAGCTTGAGCTTCAGGTCAGCCCTTCCCACTGTAGGGCACTGCCTGGGCCAGCCTGGCACCTTTTGTCACGCGCCAGAGGGGAAGACAGTGCAAGATTTCGGAGCTCTAGGCTTGAATCCTGACCCTATGCCTTCTTAGTTGTATGTATTCCTGGACAGGTCACTTTGGATTTCTGCAGCCCCTCGGGTGAAATTAGAGAGTTGGGCTCGATTAGTGGTTCCTAACCTTCATTTGCATCATAGGATCCCCTTTCCTCCCCCACTTAGGGCCCTTTATCTAAAAAAAAAAAAGTTTTAAAGAGAATGAAATACATAGGATTACCATATAATATATATATATTATATAATTACATGTTATATTATATGATTATATACTGTGTAATCATATAATACATGTTTTATATGATTATATAATATATACTAT
Organism: Petaurus breviceps papuanus; assembly: GCF_028583685.1. Taxonomy (NCBI): domain Eukaryota; kingdom Metazoa; phylum Chordata; class Mammalia; order Diprotodontia; family Petauridae; genus Petaurus; species Petaurus breviceps. The sequence goes on along the minus strand of NW_027185698.1, from coordinate 47,564,364 downwards.
ATTGAAATATATTTGTTGAAATATTAAAAAAACAAAAACGAGTTCTGAGACCCCCATTCAATTTCTCCTCTCTCCAGATTCTGTGTTTACTCAGGGTTTTGGCTTAAGGTTTCCTATCGCCAAAGATTGTTATTTTCTAGCCGTATGCCCATCTTGGACACCTGTCCTCATTTCCCCCAGCTAGTACTGAGACAGTGATTGTTTGATGATTCTGCTTTCCTTATGTCGAGTCCTTGTACTTGGCTGTATTGCAGTGGGAGCCAAAGGCCTAGCCTCTGGAAGTCCACCATCTGATTGGAGAGAAAAAATTAGCATGTGGAAGAGAGGGTCATGATACAGAGAGTCGGAGCTCTAGGGAGGGAGAGAAGGAAGAGGCCTCTGTGGTCTAGTCTAGAAGGCAGACAAGGCTTCCTGAAGGAGGCTGGGACCTGAGCTGGGCCCTGAAAGTGAGGGCCTTGCACATATGTCACAGATACTTAGAGGTACATGTGCTGTTCCAGACCTCTCCCCCCAATAGAATGGAACCTCTGGAGGGCAAGCCCTGTTTGACTTTTGTCTTTGCACACGAAGCTTCTAGCACAGTTAACATTTGATAAATGTTTGTTGATTGATTAATAGGTACGACTTGTATAGGTGAGAAGAGGAAGGTAAGGAGAGAATTTTGGCAGAAGGGTGGGGATGTGAGCATGAGCATAAAGGCTGGTGGGGATTGGATAAGTAGGCCTGCCCTGATGCTGAAGATAGGTAGGTAGACCTGAGATTGTTATCCACATTTTAGATATAAGGAAACAGGCTTTCAAAGGCTCTGGCCCAGGATCACCCTAAATGTCAGAGCTGGGGCTGGAACCCAGGCCTCTTGACCCCTGGTCAGACGTCCTTTATCTCTCATCCCCTAATTATGATAGTTCAACGTTCTTAGAAATATTGTTCCCAGAAATGCCCCGAGTGGTGAGGGCTGACTGGGCAAGTGGACTAGCATTGGTTAGACGGGAGATTTTTATTTTTTTCAGATCTTGGCGGAACTCAGATCCCAGGAGGAAAATGTTGGGCCATCTCACTCAGGAAGTCTAGGCAAGGTCTCCTGTCCAGGGCCAAGCTTCTTTGAGACCTTGGGCCATCTGGAGAAATCCAGTAGCTAAGGAGAAAGGTCTGGTCCCTGGGCTTCATGGCTCTGCATTTTGTAGGAGAAAGAAAAAGAAATCTAGAGAGAAAAAAACAAAAGCCGGGCGCCTGACATGTGTGAGCTACGTTTCCGAGCTTTGGGAATGATGGATTCCGCCCCTGTATCCGGTGACAGGCATCCCTGGAGACAGACAGTCTGTGTTGTTTTAGTGAGATGAGGAAAGATTAGTCGATTGCAGCAGGGAGTGGTGTTTTCAAGGGCCTGAGTGTGGAGGGGAGGGGTGGGGCCAGAGGGGACTCCCAAGCTGTTCTTATTCCTGCCCCCAGCTCCTTTCCTCCTCTGGTCACCCCCCCCCCCCATCTCCAGCTCTTCTCCTGCCATCTAGAATGCCTTACTCCGACCCTAACAGACTCGGAATCCCAGGCTGGGAATAGGCCTCAGATGGCATCTGGCCCAGTATGTACAGGGGGTGGGTATTGCCTCTATAGTAGATCAACAAACATTGATTAAATGCCTGCTGAGTGCTTGCTGCTGGGGGAGATAGAGTTTAGGGAAGCCATTTAAGGTTAGGTGAAAGCCTGTATAGTATAGCAGCTTCAGAACAGGACTGTGGTTCAAATTGTTTCTCTGCTTTTTACTGCTGGAGTGATAGCCTTTTAGGCCTCAGTTGTCTCATCTGTAAAATGGGGATGAACTAGATGGCCTCTTAGTCCCCCCTTCCCCCCAGCTCTAAATCTATGATCCTAGATATTCCTGCCCTCATGGAGCTTCCAATCTAATAAGGGGAGTAAGGCCTAACCTCAGATAACGATACTATGCAATATTATCATACATTGTATGAGGCATCTTGGAGCAGAGATCCAGCCCCAAAGCCAGGAAGATCTGGGTTCACATCCTGCCTCCAGTCTTTACTGATCCTCAGCAAATCACTTAACCTCTTGTTGCTACAAACCAGGCCTTGTTTTACTGTTAGGTTGATTGTCTAGAGCCCCAGTGGTGATGGGTGGGGAGCCTGTGGCCCTCTAGGTCCTCAAGCTCGGCCCTTTGACCGAACCCAAACCTCACAGAACAAATCCCCTTCATAAAAGGATTTTGTTCTGTAAAACTTGAACTCAGTCCAAAGGCTGCACCCAAGGACCTAGAGGGCCTTGAGGAGGCTGCAGGTTCCCCACCCCTGGCTCTAGACTTAAGAAAGTGATGCAGAAAAGTGTTGATAATGCACATTAAACTTAAAAGCGTGTCTTGGGTATGCTTTTTTTTCTTGGAGGGCTGGTTACTAAACATTTACTCTCATACCTCTCTGAATCTAAGAAACTTCAGAGACCCGGAAGAGAGGCTTTAGCCCTGGTCAGTATCCACCCCGGAGGTGCTGGAGGGATGGGCTTTGGTTTACACAGCAGAGAGTTCATGGACAAATTTTTTTTTTTTTTTTGGTGAATGGAATAGTCTTTGTTCACTGATTCTCTTAATTTTGGATGTCACTCTAGGGTCATTGCCAGTTATTTCTGTGAATGGCTAGGGATGCACTTTGGGCATCTTGGCTCCGGTCAGCTGTTTAACTCAGGCCAGTTCCTTTCCCTATTCTGAGCCTTGGTTTCCCCATATGTAAAACATGGATTACTAACATTAACTCTACCCCACCCCAAAAGCACTTTGTAAACCCTTCAAGTGATGTAAAAGTGTGAGTTAATAATAATAATAACAGTAATGAAGATACTAAAGCAAAGAATGCCCTTGTAATGTGAGTAATTCCCCCCCATGCCCTGATTTTATCCCTTTGTGAGGGAAGGTTTTCACATGTTATAGGAGAGAAGGCACACCTGTTTTATGGGAGGAAGGGAACAGGCCCAGGCCCAGCCCGTCTCCCAAGAACCAAGTGTCTTTGGGTCTTCTGGAAGGGCTGAGGGAACTCTCCCCTGAGTCCCAGACAGATTTCAAGGACCATCTTCTCCCATGTGATCCAGAGCTAGCCTTGGCAGCTTCTTTAGCCTTGAGTGGGGTGTCTCAGGACCTTGTTGAGACTCCGGATGGCTGGCCAGCCTTAGTAGTGGTGCCATGAAATTCTCTGTTGGGCCAAGGAACACGTTTTCTGTCATTTAATCTTTAAAAAATGTGCTTTGTGCAGAAGCCGTCAGACGCTGCCTTTGCTTACTGGGGAATGAATGACTTGGCCATCTATTCCTGCCAGCTGTTGTCTGTATCCCCTCCCCCTCCCGAGCCCCTCCCCCCATGTTTTTCTCCTTGTTTGCTGTGAGGTCTCCAATGAGGAGGATGTTAAGCCTTCATTGCCCCAGCTGGAAGGCTCCCAACTCCTGCCCCTCCTCTTCCTTATCCTCCTTCACCTCTTACCTGCCTCTTGACAGCATCGTTCCAGCTTGGCTCCCTTCTCTCCTTTGCTAAGCGGCTTTCCTCTTCCTCTCCCTCCTGATTCCCTGTCTCCTCTTTTTCTCCTTCCATCTCTCTTCTCTGATTTTTTGCTTTTGCCTCCATTTCTCTCCGTTTTTTCTACCTCATCTCTATTCTCTCCATCCCTCCTTTCTTCTCTCCTCTTGTCTTCTGAATCGTCTCTTCTCTCTTATTCTCTTTTTTCTTTTTTTATTTCCAAATTCTCTCCCCCGTCCATTCATTCTTTATGTTTCTCTATCAAATTCACTAGTAAATGCCAACTTGTGTCCAGCAAATCTCTCCCCTCATCACCCCATTCCTGTCCTCATAATAATAAAAATGATTCACATTTACATATCACTTGAAGGTTTGCAAAATTCTTTGTCTTCCTTACTCTTTTCCACCCTCTGACTTTTCTTTTTTTTTCCTCACTTCTTCACTTATTAAGGAGCTAATAAATATTTATTAGGTTAAATGGATCTCTTTCCCCCCTTCTCTCCAGTTTTTCCTGTCATTTTGTTCTAGCCGTTTCTTGTTCCATTTTTTCACTCTTACCCCCTCTCTTTTCCAACTTTCTCCTCTTCCCTGTCTCTCTTTCCTCCTGCTCTTGTCTCTCCATCTTCATCGTCCTTTTTCAATGTTCTTCTCTGGTTCCTGTCCCTTCTCCATTTTTTCTTGACTCTTTTCACTTTTCCATTCTTTATCTTCTGTTTCCCCTCTGGCTCTTCTTTGCTTCCTCTTTTCTTTCCCTTTCCCCTTCGTCTCTGTTATCTCCATTTCTCTCTTTCCCTCTCCTGCCACCTGTTTGCTGTCTTCTCCTTTCTTGTCTCTTTCCTCCCCTCTCAGTCCCTCTCCCAATATTTTTATTCTTCTCTTCCCCCTTCTTCCCTCCACAACCAATAAAATCTGTTGTAGAGAAAGAGAATTGAATGCTTCAGTTTTAAGTGGCTGAAGCAACCTATAGGTTGGATGGACAAGTATCTACCCCAAATGCTTCTTTGGGAGCAAAGATGTTCCTGCTTAGGTCAGGAGAGCTGACATTTACCCCTTTCTTGCCCCCTTTCATTCCCCCCTCCCCGAAGGACCATGGTTCTGAACTTGGCTTTGGCACTGGAGCGGCTCAGGGGTCAATTGGGAGCCCTGAAGCCCTTCCTGAGTGAGTTTGCACTGGGCACGCACAGCTATGCACCAAAGATTTTTATGGTCAAATGTTTCCCCATGGCTTTGCATCTTGAGAAAAAAGAAGCCCAGAGCATGTTCCTCTCTCTCTCTCTCTCTCTCTCTCTCTCTCTCTCTCTCTCTCTCTCTCTCTCTCTCTCTCTCTCTCTCTCTCTCTCTCTCTCTCTCTCTCTCTCTCTCTCTCTCTCTCTCTCTCTCTCTCTCTCTCTCTCTCTCTCTCTCTCTCTCTCTCTCTCTCTCTCTCTCTCTCTCTCT
>NW_027185698.1:47523365-47559412 GCF_028583685.1 Petaurus breviceps papuanus | reverse complement strand
TCTCTCTCTCTCTCTCTCTCTCTCTCTCTCTCTCTCTCTCTCTCTCTGTCTGTCTCTCTGTCTCTCTGGAGAGACATTATGGTAGAGCACAAAGAGGCCGAAATGGAAGTTGGGAACCCTAGATCTAGGTTGCAGATCTCTTCCAATCTTCATTTCCTTCTCTTCCTCCCTCATTAGGCATATTATGAGAATCAAATGGGGATGATAAATGGAAAATAGGAGACTATTCCTCCTCACCCCTGCCCCACCATTTGTCCTCTCTTCTCCGAGTCTCTCTTTGTCCTCCCTCTGATCTCTCTGACTGCTCTCCCCAAGGCTAACTGATCCACAGGCCCTTTGGGGTTCTAGTTGTCTTTCCCCTGACTAGGAGACCTTCCCTGAGTGAAGGGCCCAGGTCTGCTCCTCTCTGTCTCTTCTCCCTCCACCCTACTCCCCCAGCCTCACATGGTGAACTTTCTTGACTCTAGGTTACTCTCCTTCCTTTCTCAAGGATTTCAGAGCCTGGATCACAATCTTTCTTTCTAATCCAACCCCTGTCTTTGAGGCCTCAAACCTGCTGGTGGGTTAGGAGGATGACTGCCCCAAGCATGTGAAGACCCTTCAGTTGAGTGGGAGGATGAGAACAATTTGTTCCATTGGCTTTGAAGTGGCTGAAGCAGGCACTGTGGAGGGCCTGGTTGGTGAGACATTGAAGATGCCAAGGTCATCCACTGTCTCCTGGCCCATCCCCAGTTGTCCTGACTTTTGTCTTATTACTGGACTTCATTGACTCAGGAAGAGAGGGGTTGTGCAACTCTTTCTTACTTAAATCCAATTCAAATCCAACCCCAAAGTCAAGACCTCAATCCATGACATCATTGGTCCTCTTCAAAAACAAAGGATAAACAACATCATATATACCCCAAGCTCCTAAAATCTTGAGTTTTATTCTGCCTCAGCTATCCACAGGGATGTTTATGTCTTAAATCTTACTTTCACAAATAATTGTCTGATAATTTGAACTTCAAAAACCTGCCTCTTTGTGTAATCTCCTGTCTTTTTCTCCATTGGCCTCTTTTCTTCTAAGTCTGGTCGTGGTCCTCACCCCAGTCTCAAGTCCCTCCATCCCTCCCTGTTGCCCTGGTCTGTCACCCCATTCCTCACTTGATTCTCTTGTCTGGATTCTGTAGTTGACCAGTTCAGTGACATATACTGCCCTCTGCCTACTGTGCCAGCTTTGCCAGACTACAACTCTGGAGTATCTCTTCCCACTTCAGTGGCTGGAAGAAATCCTACCATCTTGCCAACTGCATCTGTTGTAAATTCATGTTACTTAATCCCAGCTACTCCCTCCCTGTTTTGGGCAGAGTGTGGCAGGGGGAGGGGAGGGAGCACAACATTTTTATTATCTTTGATTGATTTGATATCCTGCTCCCCTAGGGGCTATGCCACACATCCTCGTCTCTGCTCAAGTATTCTCCCCCCCAGTTCTTTCAGAAGGAAATAGGGGCCATCCCCCATGAGCCCACTCTTTTCTTCTACCCTTTACCCTAACCCCACTTTGTCTTGGCACACCCCCTTCATTACTTTAGCCTTTGAGGATTAAGGTCAGCTCCTCTGTCCCTTCCTTTCATCCTCCTTCATCCCCCTCCCATCTTTTCTCTTCAGTCTCTTCCTTACCTAATGGCTCTTTCTGCCACCTCAAAGCATGTTGAGGTCTACTCTTTCCTCAAAAAAACCCAAAAAACCCTTCCCTTGACCCTGTCATATCCTCAAATGGTGGTCCTTTGTCTCTTTCTCTCTAAGATTCCTACAAAGAATCACGTACACTCCCTGGGGTTCCACTTAATGGCTTCATTCTGGCTTCCAAACCCACCACTTGATTGAAATTTCTGTCTCCAAGGTTACTGGCGATCTCTTAATTGTTAAGTCAGAGGACTTTTTTTCAGTCCTTGTTGCTTTTGATCTGTTTGCCCTCCTGGATGCTGTGGCCTCCCCTCACCTTCTGATACAGTCCTGTCTTGTTTGTAATCCTGACAGTTGCTTCTCTGTCTTCTTCACCAGATTGTCACCCCTCCTCTGCCCTCGTATGGTACTACTGTGGATATTCTTTAAGGTTTCTCTCTCCTCTCTTTATTCTGTCTTCCTTGGTGGTCTCATCAGTCCTTTTCAGTTCAAATAGCCTCCCTATGCTGCTGTTATGTTATCCAAGTCTATGTCATCCAGTCTTTTATCTCTCTCTTAAACTCAGTCATATGTCCTCACCTGCCGGTTGAAGTTCTTCTCCCGGATTGAATGGTCCTAGAAGCATCTCAGATTTGATGTGTCTAAAATGGAAAGCGTTAGCTTCTCTTCCAAACCTACCCGTCTTCTAGGTATTTCTGTTTTTGTTGAGGGTCCCACAGTTCTCTCAGTTCATCATGTTGGGATTTCTGCTGGGCTCTCCTTCATTTTTAACCTTCATTCCAATATCCCATCAGTTACCAAGTCTTACGGAATTTGCCTCTACCATATTAGAAATCTCTCCTTTCCTTCCTTCCATTCTCTCCACTTACCTGTCCATCCTAATTCAGACTCTTACTTATCATCCCTTACTATCTGATTGTTGCCCTTACTTCTGGTCTCTTCCCCTCTAAACTCCCTAAGGAGTTTACTGATCTCTGATCATGTTCCTCTACTGCTCAAACAGGGAGTCACTATGACTCCCTATTGTCTCTAGGATAAAACGCAGATTCCTTACCCTGTCATTGAAGGCCTTCCACAGTTTCACTCGCATCTATCCAGCTTTCTAGTCTTATTTATTTATTTATTTTAAAGCAATTGGAGTTAAGTAACTTGCTCAAGGTTACAAGGTCAGTTATTTCTGGGTGTGGTGCTAAGTATCAGAGCCAGGACTCAATCCCAGGTCATCCCAACTCTGGGGCCGGTGCTCTTACTCACTGCACCACCTGGCCGCCCTTAAGCAATCAGGGTTAAGTAACTTGCTCAAGGTTACACGGCCAGATGTTTCTGGGTGTGTGCTATTCGATCCCAGGTCATCCTGACTTTGGGGCCGGTGCTCTTACTCACTGTGCCACCTGGCCAAGCAATCAGGGTTAAGTAACTTGCTCAAGGTTACACGGCCAGGTGTTTCTGGGTGTGTGCTAAGTGTCTGAGCCCATATTTGATCCCAGGTCATCCCAACTCTGGGGCCGGTGCTCTTACTCGCTGAGCCACCTGGCCGCCCCTTTCCAGTCTTATTTTATGCCTCTTCTCTTCACAGACATTTGTTTCAGTCAAGCTAAGCTACAGTCTATTCCCCGAAGTTGAGATTTCATTGCCTGACTCAGCGCATTCTCCCAAGCTGTCCACCATGTCCTCATTGTTTCTACCTTTGAGAATCCTTGGCTTCTTTCAAGGCTTAACTCTGATGTCACCTCTTCCATGAAGACTTCCTTGATCTTTGCTGCCCCAATTTTTTTTCTACTCTATTATCTGCAATAGAAAACACTAATCTCAAATTCAAATGGAAACAGATCCCTGTGGGTCCCACTTAGAAACCACTAAAGTTCTGACTTAGAAAACCACAAATGAACATTATCTATGTTGCATTATATTTTTATTTATTTTGCAAGATATTTCTCCCATTACATTTTTTTTAAGCAATTGGGGTTAAGTAACTTGCTCAAGATTATACAGCCAGTTATTTCTGGGTGTGGTACTAAGTATCAGAGCCTGGATTTGATTCCAGGTCATCCTGACTCTGGGGCCGGTGTTCTTACTTGCTGTGCTACCTGGCCGCCCCATCCCATTACATTATAATCTGGTCTGGGCTGTACTTGGGAGCTTTGCTGGCCACGGTACATTGAATTTGGCATCTCTGGCATATGATATCTCACTGGAGGCTCCTTGCCATCAGTAACTGGGTGGGTTATTCATTTTCTGCTTTTGTACCTCAAGGCCTAACATGGTGCCATGACCATGTAGGGCCTTAAGAGATAATAAATCTATTGAGTTGCCTGGATGGCAGGGTCTTAGCTTCCCACAGACTAGGAATTCCTTGAAGTTAGCACTTGGATCTTTTCTCTCTGATTTACCACTTGGGCTGCCCTGAGCTAGGCATTTCTCAGGAGAGGGAGTCCCTCTGGTTGTAGTTATAAGCTGCTCAATTAGAGGCTTCTACTTCCTTGAATCCATCAGATCCCCTTCCCAATGTGTTCTTGGTTCTTATTTGATTGACTGTGATGGGGAGAGGGAATGCACAAAGGTAATACAGAGTAATGGGGAGATTTCTGGATTCGACAGTCTCGGTGGTCTCCTGCCTCCAGTCTCTCCCCTTTCCCATCCGGCTTCCACAGATGAGCCAACACATGTCTGATCTTTTCATTACTCTGTTCAAGAAGCAACTTTTTGCCTCTAGAATCACATGCAAATGTCTCTGTTTGCTATTTAAAGCCCCTTCCCAAACTGGCTCCAACCAGGGAAAGCAGCTAGATGGTGCAATGGAGAGAGTCCTGGGCCCACAAAGCTCCACTCAAGGGTCACCCCTTACAGAGCCTTTCTTTCTCTCTCTGTCCTTTCCCCCCAGCTACACACAAGTCCCTTCTCCTCCCCTGAAATTGCCTTATATTTACTTTGTTCATTTTTTGTTTTTACTCACGTCCCTATGTTGTTTTCCTTAATAAGAATATAAGCCCCTTGAGAGTAGGGACTGTATCATTTTTGTCTTTGTATGTTGGCACCCAGCCTGCACAGTGCCTGGCATGGAATCAGGGCTTGATAAATGCTTGCTGCTAGCATGATTCAGTTGAGTTGAATAGGACCCCAGAGGTCATCTCGTTCACCTGTGCAGGAGTAGCCGATGAACTCTTATCCAGCTGCTCCTTGAAAAACACTGAAACTCGCCATCTTCCAAGGCAATCCTTTCCACTTCTGCATAGATCCCTCAGTGAAATGGGGTTCCCTGTGACTTCCTACCTCACTCTTAATTCTTCCCTCTGGGCCCAACAGAATGAGTCTTCTTTCTTTTCTGGAAAGCTCTTCTCATACTTGAAGGCAGCTATTGGGTCCCCCAGTGAATGATTTTCTCTTCTCCAGACTCTCCATCCCCCACTTTTCCCAACTGATCCTTGCAAAGCATGTTTTTCAATCCTCTCACTGTCCTAGACTTTCTTCTTTTTTTTCCATCATAGAAAGTGGACTCTAGAGCTGGACTAATTGGCACCCAGATGTGGTCTGACTAAAGCAAAGCACAGTAGGACTTCCCTCACTGACCCATTTTGGGGGAGATGCTGGTAGTCTAAGGAAGCAAGACCTGCTCAGGGCGGGTGTAGTTGGAGAGAGGGATGTCTCATGATGGGACTTGGTGCTTCCTCAAGTAGGAAGCTGAGAGAGGGAAAATTATTGTCCAGGGCCACGTGGAGAGCCAGTGGTACCCAGCAGTATCCAGGGCCATGTGGAGAGCCAGTGGTACCCAGCAGTACCCAGGTCTCTTGACTTACAGACTAGGGCTTTTCTTCCTGTACCATACTTTGAGGCTAAGGATTTGGGAGGCAGGAATGGAGAACTTTCAGTGTTTTATCATCTGTACCTGAGCTTGCCTCCCTCCTTGTGTGGCCTTGAGTCAGAAAACTGGTACCTGTAAATGGGGGTGTCTGTCCCTGAAGGAGGCTGACCCTCCAGTGTCAGCAGGAGCCAGACAGGCCCAATCCCCATGCACTGTGCACTGACTCTGGCATAGTGCTGCTTACAAATGGTTAAAGAGGAGGTTGAGTTTTATTTGAAAAGGGGACCTACCCCCAGCTGGGATGGCATGTCCAAGCAAGCCTAGAGGCGTGGAAACTTGCCTCCTAGATTCTCAATAGTGTGTGTGTGTGTGTGTGTGTGTGTGTTATGCGTGAGTGCATGGTTCCAGGCTGGTCTGCATGCATGCTTGTTCATAAGGACTTATCTGAGTGCATTTCTGTGTAATTGTGTGTGTGTGCACATGTGTGTGTCTAGTTGTATTTATACATGATTTTGTATGTGTGTGTAAGTGTGCACACATCTGGTTGGGTGTATCTGCATCTTTATGTGTTTGTGAGCATTTGTGAAAGTGTGTGTGTGTGTGTGTGTGCACGCAGACCTTGGAGTTAATTGTCCTTGGAAAGGGCAGGAAACAATAACAGTATGGGGCCTGGGCTGGGGGCTGGGGTGGGGGTGGGAGGACAGGAGAGAGCCAGCCTGTCCTTGTCTGTCTCCCATGCAGATAAGGAGCTTGTGAAAGTCAGTGTGAGCCTCAGCTTGGTCCAATCAACCTTGGAAAACCTTGCCTGTGCTGGTCCTTGTAGCCACAACTAGAGCTTGTGTGTGTGTGTGTGTGTGTGTGTGTGCGCGCACAAGCCCTTGGGAAACAGAGGGGGGCATTTTTTCCCTTTGGCTCCATTCCCAGGTGAGCCCTAAGGGGGTTCATTGTGAATGCTTGACAACCTTTTCCCTGCCTGGAGCATCTTCACTCCTCTTCCCATCTGCATCTTGTCTGTTCTTCAGGCCACCATCTCCAGAAATTCCTTCTTTGGGATGGGATGCCCAAGTTCTGAGCTTTGAACTCCTTCAGCCATCTTCGGGTTGGAGCAAGGCTTTTGATACTCATGTGGGTGTATCCTTTCTGCCCAGCCAGAGTGTGAGCCCCCTGAAAGCAGGAAGGAACCAGACTCTCACATAGGGCAAGAGACTGGGCTTTAGGACACACATAGACTGAAGAGAACATCAGGGATGATGGGTCTTTTTGAGATCTTCTGGTCCAGCTCTCATTTTATTTATTTATTTTTAATGACACTCCCCCACCCAGATCTGCCTTTTCTCTCTCTCTCTCTCTCTCTCTCTCTCTCTTTCACTCTCTCCCCCATTTGACAAAGAAAGAAAAACAAAACCCCTGTTAGAAACATGTATAGTTAAGCAAAATGAATTCTTGCATTGGCCATATCCAAAAAAATGGTACCTTACTCTATATGAGATTGCCAACTCTCTGTGAGAAGGTAGGTAGCCTATTTCATCATTAGTCACTGGAAATTGTGGTTGGTTATTGTGATAATTGGCAACTCTCTCATTTTAAAAACTGGAAGCTGAAGCTTTGAGAGGAATGGGGATCTTCAACATCACACAGCAATTATGTGGCTGAGGCAGGATTTGAACCCAGTTCTCCTGAGTTGTGGGCCAAGGCTCTTGCTTTTGTTCTGAGCTGCCATTTTGGGCTTCTTGTCCATAGCTGTTAGCTTTGTGTTGGGCTCTGGGAAATCTCACATGTTCTATCAGGGGCTTTAGACATAGGTACAATCCTGGAAGCTGGAGATCACATGGAGAACCCCACCTGTCCCCCCGACCTCCTTGGGCATCGTCCTCTGGGCAGCCTGGAATGAGCCAATGGAAGGCCCCCATCAGGTTCTGGCTACTTTGGCAGGCTTCTCAGAGGTTTGACTTTGCTTTCTCTTTCCACAGCAAGGGTTATTAACCTTTTTTGGTGGCATGAACCCCTTTGGGCAGTCTAGTGAAGCCCGTGGACCCCTTCTCAGAATAATGTTTTAAAATACAGAGGATTTAAAAAATGCAGAATCCCCTTTGCCCCTGGGGCCCCTCCCTCTGCCTGGGGCTCTTCCGAGGTGTGCAGATCAGTCCTCTTCATTTTTCACGTGGCTGCACTTGGACATCATGCCCCCTTGCCAGGTACCTCCCCACCTTGTCTTTCATCTTCCTTTTATTCCCTATTAGAATGTAAGTTCCTTGTGGGCAGGGACTGTCTTTCCTTTTGTTTGTACTTGTATTCCCAGCACTTAGCTCTATGTCTGACACACAGTAAGAGCTTAATACTTTTTAACTGACCACTGGATTGACAGGATGGCAAAAACCAGCTTGCTTTAAAAGTTGGCCCTGGAAGGTGGCTGAACTATGGAGTCTTTCCCTGGTCCTCCTGGATCCCAGGTTGGAGACTCCTCAGATGGTGCCAGCTTGGGCTGGAGAAGCCAGGGATTCAATTACCCTTGGAGGGGAAAGCCCTGGTGTTTGGGGAGCCACTGAGTCATGGGGAGAGAGATTCCTTTGGGATTTGCAAAAATCTTTGAGTCGGCAGTTTCCAAAAGAAAAGAGGTTTTGAAAAGAGCAGGATTAAGATTTTTCCAGCCCAGAGGGAAAGAAATATATTCTACAAACTCCCAGCTCTCCTTTCCCTGAGACCTTGCTCCTTCTGCCTAGCTCCCCCATGTCTCCACGTGCCCTTCCTGTGATTCCCCTCTCCCCACCCTACCCTTCTCTTCTCCATACCTCTGCTCTGAGTAGTAGCTGTGCTTTCTATAGTATAATGACTTTCCCCTAATCATTAGGATTTAGGGCAGATCTTATTCTACTACTCTCCTCATCTCCACAACCAGGCTGTAGCACTAGTGCAGGGGTGGGGAACCTGTGGCCTCGAGGCCTTCTAGGTCCTTGGGCCCCTTGTCTTTTGACTGAGTCCAAGTTTTACAGAACAGATTCTTTTGTGAAGGGGATTTATTCTGTGAAGTTTGGACTCAGTCAGGGAGCTGCACTTAAGGACCTAGAGGGCCACATGTAGCTTCAAGGCCTCAGGTTTCCCACCCCTACGCTAGTGATTTTTAAAAGCAGAGGTGAGAGGTGGGAAGGGGTGGACTCAGTTTTTCGCCCCTACCTAGACTTGTAGAACCCCCGGTTTTCACTTGAGACTTCACCCCATCACAGCTCTCCGTGGCATTTGCCCCAGTGAAGTGACCTTCACAAAGGAAGGGACTCAGGGCCCTGAGGACATCACAGCCTTGGGACTAGAAGAGAACAGGGAGTCCTGAGTTTGGGACAGGGTGGGGCAGCAGAAGAGTGGGGCAGGAAGGCAGATTGACTTCTGCTCCTAGCTGGATGGCTGTCCTGGCTGGGACTTCATATTTCATAGAACAGTTAATCCGGAAGGGACCATCATTTTATAGAGGGGGACACTGACATCCAGAAAAGGGATAAGACTTGTCTAAAGTCATAGGCCTGAGCTGACCAACCAGCTTTGTTTCTACACTCCCATTTCCTGTCATTGCTAGGTCTCTAGGGTTGTTTAGCCAACAGGGAAGATGCTGGCTCCCTCCCAGGCCAAAGGGAAATTAACCCAGGGTATCCAGTACCAGAAGTTAGGAGGCCTGGGTTCTGGAAGCCCAGATCCTATCCATGCCTTAGTTTGGGTCTCTGTAGAGATATTGGGAAGAAACTGGAAGAGTCAGGGAGAGGTCAGAAACAAAGGTGACCCGGTGGTTCTAAACCTGGGTCACTGGCACCATTGACAGAAAGAGGAAAAGCCAGGATGACTTGGTTTGGGGGTGGGCAATCAGTTAAGATGTGGGTTCATTTCTCTTCTTCACTTGGGAAAGAGAAGTCGAGGAAGGCCCCCAACAAGGCAAAAATAGGGGATGTCACAGGAAAAAGGCAGATAGGTTGACCTCTGTATCAGTGGAGGGAATACCCACTTTGGTGAGATCACAGAGGGATCATCATACTGGAGTATAAATGGAAGCAATTCATTCTGGAACCTTGAGCCAAGTCTCTGTGCCTTAGTTTCCCGCTCTGTTAAAAGAAGACTAGATGATATTTCTGGTTTTCTTTAGCTTTGAAGGTAGGTTTTGTTTTTTTTTTTGCCTTTTTTTGGAGGGCAGTTGGGGCTAAGTAACTTGCCCAAGATCACACAGCTATTTTTTTGTGCGTGTGTGTTAAGCGTTTGAGGCCGAATCCAAACTCGGGTCATGCTCTACTCACTGCGCCACCTAGCTGCCCCAACAGTATGTTTTTTAAAGATAATTTCTAACTCCAAATCCTATGATCTAAACCAGGGGTGGGTTTAGGGTGGGTATCCCCATGGAAAAGCATGGGGAAAGGGGTGGCTTGTACCTTACTCCAACCTGCAGCCTCAAGGCCACATGTGGCCTTCTGTAAGGTCCTTGGGTACAGCCTTTTGACCAAGTCCAAGTTTTACAGGCTAAATCCTTTTCTTTTTTTTTTTTAATTTTTGCCTGTTGGAGGGGAGAAGGCAGGGCAGTTGGGGTTAAGTGACTTGCCCAAGGTCACACAACTAGTACATGTTAAGTGTCTGAGGCTGGATTTGAACTCAGGTCCTCCTGACTCCAGGGCCCGTGCTTTATTCACGGCCACCTAGCCGCCCAGACCAAATTTTTTTATTAAGGGTATTTGTTCTGTGAAGTTTGGATTTAGTCAGAGGGCTGCACTTGAAGACCTAGAGGGCCACATGTGACCTCGAGGCTGCAGGTTCCCCACCCCTGATCTAAACTGACTGTTTGATAAGGGCAATTGACCGAAGCAGGCTTCTTCCTAACACTTGTGAAAGATAGAGTTAGCAATTGGAAGCCAAATCTCATTCCCAACCTTGTAGACTTTCCATGAGCTTTCTGGAGCCCTTGAAGGTTTCTGGGAAGCATTTGGAGGTCTCTGAGATTTATTTGTTTTTCAGTGGGGGCTGGGAAGAGGAATAATTTTCTCCTAAAGGTTCAGGGCAGAATTCTGACACGGACCCAGCAGGGAACAGAAATAGAGCAAGAGCCTGTCTCGGTGGGTAGAAAGAACGGCGCGTGGGCCCTTGCCTCTTGCTAATTTGGAGCTGGAAGGTCGACAGCCACAACCCCTGTTGCCTGGTTTTGAGGAGGACAAATCTCTAAGCTTGGCAGGACCCGAGGGAGAAGAAAGCTTTGGTAGAGGTATTCCCTGTATTCAAAATGGCATTGGGTTCGAAGCCAGACAGTCTGGGTTTGAGTCCTGGTTGCCTATAATCTTTGATCTGCCCCTTCCCCTCTCTAGAATCCAATTTTTTGCTTTGTAGGATGAAAAAATTATACCATGTCACCTTCCAGGGATCCTGCTAGCTCTAAATACTGTGATTCTGATTCTTCAAAAGGGAACATGAATTCAGTTAGACACTGAAAGACTGAAGAAAGTATTTTGGACTAGACTGGTAAAATGAAATGACCTCTCAGGTCCTGTGGTTTATTGTGGAAATCCTCTTTCATTCATGCCTGACTCTCCATGACCCCAGGGGTTTTCTTGGCAGAGATACTGGAGTGATTTGCCATTTCTTTCTCCAGCTCATTTTACAGGTGAGGAAACTGAGGCAAACGAGGTGGAGTGAGTTTTCCAGGGGTGCACAGCTAATATCTAAGGCTGGATTTGAACTAAAGAGGATGAGTCTTCCTGACTCCAGGTCCACTGCACCTCCTAACCATCTCTCTAAGGTCCCTTTTGGCACTAAATCCCAGATCCACATTCAGGGGAGGCCCTCTAGAGCATATGGCCCTTATTGTGGACTTTAAAAGATGAAGAAGATGTGGGAAAAGCATGGGGAAAAGGGGCGGCTAGTGCCTGACTCTGGGGGCCTCAAATGCAAAGATCAGGGGTTTGGGTTTCCATGTTTCCTTGAATCTTTAAGCGATTCTAAGATCTAGCAGCTAGGACTGTGTGTTGATAGGGTCCTGAAGGGTGCTACTGTTGGTCTGACTTGGGTGAGTGCCATTCCCACTGGGATTTCGTGGTTATTTCTGATGGGAGACCCCAAAGTTGGCTCTGAGTAATTACAGAACATAGACTTTAGTCCATACACCCATCCCTGCCTGGGTTCTTCTGGAGGGACAGGGTCTGACCCCTTGAGTCAGGTTTTTAGGGAATGTCATCTCCCAATCTTTCCCGTTCCCTTTGTCCTTTCCCCCCTTTCTTATTTTTCCTCTTTTCACCCTTTCCTCCTTTATCCCCTCTCTGTCCCTTTGCCTCTTTCTTTTGGGCTAAATAGAAGTCAAGGAGTGTAAGGCCTGGAATAGAAAAAAGCCTTTGGATATGGTGACTCTGAGGTCATTGGTGGTTTTTGAGAGTTCCTATTTAGTAAAATAGAAGTATGTGTATGTGTGTGTGTGTGTGTGTGTGTGTGTGTGTGTTGGTAAGACAACTTTTTCAAGTTCAGCAGACAGAGGTAGGAGAAATCAGAGTTGGGATTGAATCACAGTCTCGCATCCCATCTCTGCCATACAACTCTCGCCTTCAGTAAGCCACTTAACCTTGCCTCAGTTTGCTCATCTGTAAAATGAAAGATTTGGACTACATAATGTCTAAGCTCTGAATCTATAATATTATGATTTGGGAGAGGCTTTTTTTTTTTAAGTTTTGGGGGAGGCTTGAGAATGTTAGCACATATCATGGCCTGGGGCAACGATCAATGATTTAATCCCAGTGGTACCACTTATCCCTGGTCACCCACTGGAGGAGGGAGTGTGGATGGCTCAATGCAGTCTGTCCCTTCAGCTGTCCCGGCAGCTTAGAGCTTACTGACAGAGGGTCAGGGCCCAGGGCACCCCCCATGGTGGAGGTTTGTGTATGTGCGTGGACACCCCTGGAGGATTCATGTAGATATCATTTAGTCTCAGCCCGGCAGGCAGAGAGAGCACAGGCTCTGGGATGGGAAGCAGTTCAGTTTTTCCCTTTCAAAGCTCAGAGCAAATAAACAAACCAGCCTCCTGCTGATACGCAAATAACTTCTGGATGAAGGCTGCCTTGGTCCAGATGTTGACAGAGGGGCTGCAGGACCCTTCCCTGCCCCCCTTCCCACTCCCACCCCCCATGTTAATAGTTCCAACCTGTTGATCTGGAAGCCCTGCACTCCCACCCCCTGCAGCCTGTTTTTAAATAGAAAACCAGAGAGAAGAGGCATGTTTTTCTAGGGAGACAGAAAACAGAGCCAAGCCCGAGATAATCGGCCTGGCTGGCTGGTGAGGCCTGGTTGGGAGGGCGGCAGGCGTCAGAACTCTGACAGACACTGCTTTCGGGAAACCCAATTCCCTCTTTTTGAGGTCAGCTGGAGGGGGGGCAGTGGGCAGGGGGCTTGTGCTTGGCTCTGAAAGCAACCCCCCCCCTTCTCAATCGGGCAGATAAACGACTACTTTACCAGAGGTATGAACCTCTGGAAACATGGGTTTCGAGGTCTGAGAAAGGTCTTTGTTTCTCCCAGGGCCTCCCATCCACTCAGCCTGGGCTTGGCTGTAGCTGGAGACAGTGGAAGCCCCTGGGACACTCCCCACTGGGTACCCCCGCCCCAGGTGGGAAACTGGGGCTATGCAGAGTGAGATGTACAACGAGGCCTTGATGACAGATTCATTCAGATAATATCCATGGGCTTTAGGGGCTCCCCTGTCATCAGGTGCTCATAGGGCTGGTTCGGGGAAGACAGACAGACACAGACACACACACACACACACATATACACACAGGCAGAGACAGAGACGGGCTTGCCAGGAAGGGAGGCCCCTCTCTCAGGCTGTGAGGTTGAGTTTTAGCTCAAGCCACACAACCCCAGCCAGAATCCCATGTTCTCAGATCTAGAGAAGACCTCAGAATAGCCCCCGCCCAGGGTAGGAATCCCCTCAGCGACATTCCTGAAGGAGCCCTGCCAGCCTGCACTTGAAAATGTCTCTTGTTAGGAAGCTCAGGATCTCCAGTCAGCCTGTTGTGGGCTGATAGCTCCTGTCCTTAGAAAGCTATTTGTTACAGTGAACTGTGCTGAAATCTGCCTCCCTCTAACTGGTCTGGCAGAACATGGAAGAGAAGAAAATGAAATGTCTTAGTTCTTCCTAATTCTTACCCTGCTGTCTCTGCCCACCTGCTGCCAACCTGAAGCTGGACCGGCCCTCTTCCAGACCCAGACCCATCAGGGGTGGGGAAGCCGTGTCCTTGGGACCACATGTGGCCCCCAGGGTCCTTAGGTGTGACCCTTTGTGGCCTCGAGGCCCCTGTGCCTAGCTCAAGCTTGCATTTCAACTTTAACCTTGACCTCAACCCTAACTTGGACCTTCTAGCCAACCCTTGGTCCTAAAGCTCAACTTCTGGTTTCTCTTGTGGGATAATTGTCTCATTCCGGCTCTAGATACCATACCCCAATCTCGGTTCAGACTGTGGACCCAGTGCTCCAGCTCCCATCTCTCAAGCGCTATCATTTCCCGTTCCCATGTCCTGTCTGTCACGTGATAGAAGATGTTAGAGGTGAGAGGTTTCTCACTTCTTTGGGAGAGAATTTGTTCAGCGTCAAGGTAACTTTGCTTGCAGGTAGCTTCTTCTTGTCCTCTCCCTACCTGGAAGACCTAGTCTTTGGTTTTCAGGATTGGACCTACTGGAACGTCATGGCTCTCAGACCAGCGAGTGAACTCTCTGGAGAGGCTTCCCGTCCCCAGCTTCTTTGACTGGAGCTGGGAGAACCTGGGATGGGGGCTGAAAGCACCAGCCACGAGTCCCTGGAGCTGAAGGAGATTTGGGGGGAGGAGGAAAAGGGGAGAGCCAGGGATACCCTTGTGTTAGCCATGGCCTCAGTTTTTCTGACTGCCACAATGGTATCAATAGTTTGCCTCATAACTTTAATGAGACTGATTTCAGAGATAGCTCAGAGAGACAACGTGTGTAGGGGAAAGACATTCTAGGCCTCAATTTTCTCATCTGGAAAATAAGAAGGTTGTACCAGTTGGTCTCCAAAAATCCCTCCTTGCTCTGATGATCTGGATGTATCCCCAGAAATGGCCCAGCAGGGAGAGCTTTGGGATCCTCCCCTTCTATCCATCTTGCTTCTGGCTGGGGAGGTTGTGGTGAGTGCTGTGCCTTGGGACTTGAGTTCAGTTTTAGGAGCTGAGATTATCTTGCATCTGCTTGTCTGCAGGAGAAGCTGCTAGTATACTAGCAAAAAGAGTGTTAGTTTTGTAAGTCTCAAGATCTGGGTTCAAATCCTGACTTTGTCTTTTACTGTCCTGTTTTCTTTCCTATATAAGGAGGGCAACACCATGTGCTTTCCAGAAAACATCCATTATTTCTCCTGTGGAGTGTGATGAATGGCCCCGGGTTTTCACTGGCCAGAGAGACAGGCAGCCCTCCCAGCCCATGTAGGGGAAAGAACACTAGGGTGAGAGTCAGCAGGCTCTGGTTTGGCTCCTGCTTCTGATCTCATCCCTTCTCTGGAGAGCGTGAGGAAAAAACCAGTGCACTTTGTGAACTTCCCAGGCCTTTAGCAGTGGGCGTTTTAGCGGAGCAGGCATCCCAATGTGGTGGGATTTGGGGACTTGGGGGCAGGAGGTTTGGCTTAGAGCCTCAGCCCCAGCAGTCTCTGTGACCCTGGGGATGCTTTTGTGCCTGTCAGCTCCAGCTTTTGTATCAGGAGAAAGAGGGAACGGCCCCGTCTCCCTCATGGCTATTGTCAACTTGGTCAACCTGAAAGGAAAGCAACTTTGTAAATATGAGAGCAAGTGAACAAGCATTTATTAAGTGCTTACTGTGTGCCAAGCACGTGCTGAATGCTGAGGATAAGAAGGTAAAAATATGGTCCCTGTTCTCAAGGAGCTCAAGATCTAATGGGGAAGATGACATGTAAGCAACTACATGCATTCTCATTCTCTCTGTCTCTGCCTCTGTCTCTCTTTTTCTGTCTCTGTCTGTCTGTCTCTTCTTTCTCTTTGTCTCTTTTCTGTTTCTGTCTCTTTCTTGCTCTCTCCCTTTGTCTCTCTCTCCCCTTCTTCCCTCTTTCTCTCCCTCTCCTCTCTTTCTTTCTCTCCCTTTCTCTTTCTTTCTCTCTTTCCCTCTCTTCCTCCCACTTTCTCTCCTTCTCCCTCTCTTTTTCTTTCTCCATTTCTCTTTCTTTCTCTTTCTCTCTTCCTCCCTCTTTCTCTCCCTCTCCCTCTCTCTTTCTTTCTCTCTCTCCCATTCTCTCTTTCTCTTTCCCTTTCTCTCTCTTCCTCCCTCCCTTTCTCTCTCTTCCTCCCTCTTTCTCTCTCTCTCATTCTCTTTCCCTTTCTCTCTCTTCCTCCCTCTTTCTCTTTCTCTCCTTCTTCCTCTTTCTCTGTCTTTCATTCTCTCTTTCCCTTTCTCTCTCTTTCTTCCTCTTTATCTTTCTCTACCTCTCTCTCCTCCCTCTCTTTCTCTCTCTTCCTCTTCCTCTCTCCCTCTTTCTCTCTTTCTTACTCTCATTCTCTGTAAATACAGTATACACACACAGAATGTAAATAGCAGATAATATTAGAGAAGGCATTAGCATTGATGAGAGGAATAATACCTGGGAAAGCCTCTTGTAGAAGGTGGGATTTCAACTGAGGCTTGAAGGAAACCAGGAGGGAGAGCGTTCCTGGTACTGAGAGGAACAGCAAGTATTTATTGTTATTACTTGTCCTCATAATCATAATTACTTCTTATTAGTTAGGCCTATTAGTTATTAGTAGTTAGGCCTATCAGAGCTAGGCCTACCAGATCCTTCCTATCTCTCTCCACGTCGCTACCGCTTCATGTCTAGAAGAGCCCAGGTAGGTGGGGCCTGGCCCCTCCCTTTTGGGAGCATTTATGGGGGTCTAAGGACCTGAGTAAGGGAGGAAGGTGTGGGAAGGTGTGAATGGTTAGAAACACTCCAGTTGCTTGTTCCTGGGCTGGCTCCCCAGTCTTGGAAATCACATTCAGGTCACACGTACAGAGAGCTTCCTGGGTTGTGCGCCCAGCCCCGTGGTAAGAGGGAGGGCAGGAGCGAGAGAGAGAGAGAGAGAGAAGGAGATTGGTTCTCTCATTCCTTCCTTCATCACTTATGTACCCAGCACCTTCCCCTGGCTGGGCTCCTCTGCCCTGGGGCAGCTCAAAGTCTAGTTGTAGAGACAAGCTTTATACACACACAGGACAATTAGGAAACAATACATGACAGTGTATGTTCAGGTGCTAAACGGAGCCTTGGCCTGGGGCTCTTCCTCCTGCCTGCAGTGCCCTTTCCCCTGCCTCTGCCTCCCTGAATCCTCCCCAGACTTCCCTGACACAGTTTTCTGTTCCCTTTTTGCCTGCATTTCAGGTGATCACATGTCATTTATTTAGCTTTGATAGAGTATGCATCGTGTAGAGGCAACCCTGTGGAATTTGGAGTCTAAGAGCCCGGGTTCAAGTCCCAGTTCTGGCTTTATCACGTAGCCCTGTGAGGCAGAGGGTGCCTTGCTGTGGACGGGGTGGTGGATCTCAGTTAAATCCTTAGACAAGCTCTGTGATCCTGGGCAATTACTTTGTCTTTCAGGGTTCAGCTTCCTCCTCTTCTGGGCTAGGTTCCTTTCAGCTTTCCAAGCATAATTTTTTTAATTTTTTACTTATAATAAACATATTTTTTTACATTTTTAATTTTCTTTGATCTTTCTGGGTAATATAATAGTAATAGTTTTCTGGGTAATATAATATAATATAAAATATATAATAGGCCCTTTCTGGGCCTCAGTTTCCTTATGTGTAAAATGGACTAGATAAACTAACTTTAAAGGCTCCACGATCCCCTGGTATCTTGTGACCTTTCTCAGGCAGTCAGTCAATAAGCATTCTTCAGTATCTGTTTTGTGCCAGGTACTGTGCTAAGTGTTTTACCAATATCTCAATTGATTCTCACAACAACCTTGGGAGGTAGGTGCTATTATTTTCCCCATTTTACATTCGAGGAAACTGAGGCATAGAGAAGGTAAAGGACTTGCCCAAGGTCACACGGCTAGTACGTGTCTGAGGCTGTATTTGAATCCCTCCTGTCTTCCTGACTCCAGGCCTTCTGTCTGCTGCACCATCTAGATGCCCCTCAGTCTGAAGGAGGAGACAACATACAAATATCCATGTATGGACAAACTATGAATAGAATAAGTTTGAAATAATCACCAGAGGGAAGGCACTGGAATTAAGTGGGATGGGGAAGGGATTCCTGTAGAAAGAAAGATTTTAGCTGGGGCAGAAGGAAAATAAGGAAGGTGGAAATAAGGAGGCGGAGGTGAGAGACATTCTATGCCTGGGGGCCTGCCAGGGAAAGTGCTAGGAGTCAGAGGAAGGTGTAGGCCAACCCCCTCCCCACCCCCAAACAAACAAACATTTTTTCTCTTACCCCCTCCCACCTTCTACTCTTTCAGGGAAATGCCTGAATGTCAAG
The DNA here is from genome assembly GCF_028583685.1 of Petaurus breviceps papuanus. Classification (NCBI taxonomy): domain Eukaryota; kingdom Metazoa; phylum Chordata; class Mammalia; order Diprotodontia; family Petauridae; genus Petaurus; species Petaurus breviceps. The sequence continues at coordinate 47,541,489 of NW_027185698.1, read as the reverse complement.
CCCTAGGCTGGAGGTGACAGGCACGAGGCTTTGGGGAGCCTGCTGCTTCTGGGCCTCACAGGGCAGTTAGGGACCTAAGGAAGGAATTCCTGTGTGGGAGGTGAGGAGAGAGTCTGGGTTAGCTATTAACCAAAGATCTCTCCGGGGACTGCTCTGTGTCTGAAAGAAGGTGGGAGGGAAAGCAAGCCCTGGCAGGGAAGGGGAAGAGGGGTCCCAGGCTCACTGGATCCCCCAGGCTGGCAGCTCCCTGAGGACAGGGCTCTGCTTGGGACCCTCTCCCACTGATGCCCCCTCCCCCTACCAGGGTCCCTTCCAAGGCTGGGCAGGTGGTTCAGAAGGCAGGGGGTGGAGTCTGAGCTTTCCGGGGACCCAGGGCTGGGCCCTCCTTGCCCAGCCCAGCCTCCTCATCTTTCCTCAGCCTCCAGGGGCACAGGGGAGGGGCTCCCCTCTGCTTGTATTACAAGCACTGTCTTGTTTTACAAAACAAAACCCTGGGGCAAGCAGGGGAGCACCCAGAACTACTTGACTGGAAGCCTGGAGATGGGAGAACCTTTTTGGCTCTGGGTGTGGAGCAGCTTGATGTTCTGGTGTCTGTTTGTCTGAGCATGCGTGTCCTTGTAGGTCTGGGCAGCCCGTCCTTGGGAGGACATCTACGTTCCCATGGCTATGTCCTTGGGCTGCTATCTGACTCTGTCTAGATCTCTTCCCATGCCACAGGGCATAGTCTAGAATCTGGGAGAAAGCCTCAAGGCCTGGCTTCTGCCCCATCTGGCTGCAGGTCCCAGAGCTGGGTACTCACCCTCTCGGTGCCCGGGCAACCCACCAAGACTAAGTTGCTGAACTGGTTGCCAGTCTACTTTGGTAGAGGGGTTTTCTTACCTGGAATTTCCTGCTACAGGAAAATTGTAGACTTGGACCCCAAACTAGAAAATCTGACTTTTTGTATGTGGGAACATTTTTATGATGTGTGGCCGTCGAGTCTGTGTTTCCCTGTGTGAGCAGATAGAGCTGGGATTTCAGCCCATTAGCTGGACAGCTCAGGACTGTTTCAGAGTGGGGGCAGGGGGGCAGGCCAGGCCTGTGAAAGGGTAATGAGTCTGGCCTTGCCCCCATGTTTCAGCCTGAGGGCCTGGACTAGTTGGAGATAAGAGGGAGGTGTGAGAGAAGCCGGACAGACGCCTGCCTCCCTGCCCCCTGTCCCCCTGCCTGGCTGGGGCAGCTGCTCCCCTGGGCTAGATAAGTCCGCCCTTTGAGCCAGGAAGTCCCAAGACACTTCTCTTTGGGCTACTGTAGTGGGATAGGGAAGGGTTTTGGAAAATCCCTCACCCCCAGCCAGTGATAGGCACCCCTCGGTATCTGTGTGACTCAAGGAATGTGGTCTTTGGTACCTCTATCTCCCTTCAACATGCCTTGGAATGGTAGATTAAGAGCTGGAAGAGATCATTTAGGCCAGTGTGCCCACCCCTCCCCCCATTTTATATCATTAGAGGGAATTCTGAGAACTTATAGGAGACTTGCCCTCTGGTAGCCTGAGTCCTCCCACTGTATTCCTTTTCCCTGTTTTCCCCCATACCATATCTAGCCCCTGCCTGGGGACACCTCGCACCCCCCCCCCCCATTTCCCATTCCTTCAGGCTCCTGCTTGGTGGATAATTTCCTCTGGGGCAAAAGGCCCTTTGATGTAGCTTGATTTGGAATAAGGAGAGGCCTGGGTTTGAATCTTGCCTCTGACTCTCCTTAGTTGTATAAGCAAACTTCTTTGAGACTTAATTTCCTCCTCTATAAAATGGGGATATTTGTCTGGATTCCCCAAGGTTGTTGTGAGAACCAGATGAGATAATGTATGGAAAACTTATTATTAATGAGTAGTGCTGTTTCTCCTTCCCCCAGGCACAAGCCCTAGAAGCTTCAGCCAAGCTGAAAAAGCTCCAAAGTTGGGGTGAGAGCTGAAAGGGACTCTTGAAATCATTTCAGTCCAATTCCTTCTCTCTCTCTCTCTCTCTCTATAAAGCTGAGGGAATGGAGGCCCAGAGGAGGAAATCTACTTGTCCAAGGTCACACAGCAGTGCCAGCGGAGCCAAGATTCAGAGAGCCAGGTTTTCTGACTACAAGTCCCTCTTTCTTTTCACTGCTCTTTGGCTCCCAGCCCTTGGGTGTGGGGATGTCCACCATGATTCTTTTGGGGGGCCCCACTTCTCTTTCTACAGTCAGTGATCCTGTGGTCAGTGTCTTTGTCTTGAGGGACCACAAGTCCCAATTTCACTCTTGAACCCTAGCCCCAAGTCAGTCAGACAGTGAAGGAGTCTTGCTGTCACCCCTGCATGACAAACACTAGTTAGCCCGTCTGTCACTTGCAACCTTCCTTATTTTTGTTTGAAAACTGTCATTTTTGTTTCTTCTCTAGCCCTAGTACTCTAGCCACATTTTAAAATTTTTTTTAAATTTTTGCTTTTTTGGAGGGGAGAAGGCAGGGCCATTTGGGGTTAAGTGACTTGCCCAAGGTCACATGGCTAGTTTTTGTGTTGTGTCTGAGGCCTCATTTGAACTGAGGTCCTCCTGACTCCTGGGCTGGTGCTCTATTTACCTCAACACCTAGCTGCCCTATATCTTTTTTCATTAATGTAAAATTTTAAGTATCTATTCCACTCCCCCCCCCAGGGATTGCTTTAGCTGTTTACGCGTTAGCCAATGTGTTCTCCATCACTATAATTTCCTTTCCTATAATTATTAATTGTTCCTATGATTTGTTCTTCAACCTACTCATCATTCAGGACTTCATTCGGGTCTGTGTCTTTTGTTTGTGCTCTTGGAACTGATCATATTTTTAGGGTGTTATGATCTGCAATATTTCTGTGCCAATTTTTCAACCAGTTTCATGTGACACTGAGTACCACCTTCTTTAATTGTTCCATTTGGAAGATGCTTTTCTATCTATGACATTTTTCACTCCCAGGTTAGCCAGTCTGGTTTAGCCCTCCATCTCTTCTCATCTGGACTTTTACAATCGTGTTCTAATTGATCTTCATGCCCCTACACTTTTCCTATTCTAATCCACCCTCCCCACAACTTCCAAGATAGTCTTCCTAGTGTACAAGTCTGACCATGTCACTTCCCCATTCAAAAATCCCAAATGTGGCTAGGTGGCACAGAGAATAGAGCACCGGCCCTGGAGTCAGGAGGACCTGAGTTCAAATCCGACCTCAGACACAACACAAAAACTAGCTGTATGACTTTGGGCAAGTCACTTAACCCCAACTGCCCTACCTTCCCCCCCTCCAAAAAACAAACAAACAAAAAATCTGAAACCTTCACCATCTCCCTATTGCCTACAGCATAAGGTAATGGACTCCTTAATCTGGCGTTTATGTCCCTACCCACTGTGCCTGGAACCTACCTTTTCAGCCTTATTTAATATCTTTCATCAAATATTATTCACCCCCAAACTACTAAGCTATTCACCCACCTTGCCTTTTCTTTTTTTTCTTCTAAATTTAAGCCCAGAAGCCCTAGGAAGCTTGCCCCAATCTTTTCAGTTTAAAGTGTTGTCTTCCTCATCAGATTTTCCTTAAGCTTGTTTTTTTTTTTTTGAGGAGGTATGTGTGGGGGTGAGTGGGCAGCATTTCTTTTTTGCTTTCAAGATTCCCTGCCTGCTTAAGGACTTGGAGTCAGAAAGGGCCTGAGTTCAAATTCTGTCTCAAGGTGCTTATTAGCTGTGTGATCTAGGACAAATTAGCTAATTTCTTTCACCTTCAGTTTATTCATCTGTAAAATGTGGATAATAATAGGATCTACTTTATAGGATGGTTGTGAGACTCAAATGAGATAAAGCATGTATGTAAAATGTGTTGCAAACCTTAATGTAGTAGTTAAATGGTATTATTTTATATAGTTCTTAATTTGTGTTCTTTGGGTTCTTGTTTCTTGTCATTGTATCCTCAGAGACCAGCATTGTGTCTTGTGTACCGTAGGTGCTTAATAAATGTTTGCTGAATTGTACCTTTTCCAATCACTCTAGTTCAAAGTGAATGGCCCATTCTTGGGTTAGATGTCCCTTTCCTTAGACTATCAGTCTATTAGGGGCCTATATTAGAAGCCAAGGGAAAGGAACTTTGATGGCGGGACCTCAGGCTCAGTGTTCAGTGTTCATGGTAGAGCGTGGTCAGCAGGAATCTCTTTTATAATATTCTTCCTGCTAGTGGTCATCTAGCCAACCTGGTGAGGGGAGCTAACTGTCTCCGGAAGCAGCCCATTCCCTTTCTGGACAGCTCTAATTGTTTTCCCTACTTATGGTCAGGCTGTCTTTTTGCCTCTCCCATCCTTTGCTTTAGCTTTGACTTCAGGGCTCCTAGCCCAGCTCTCTATTCACTATGTGTTCTATGGCTGCCCCCTAGCAAGCAGTGTCCAGAAGAAGAGAGGGGACAGTCCCACTCTCCTCTGCCCTCATCGGACCACATATCAAGGATGATGGTCAGTTTGGTTCAGTTCAGAGTACCACATCTGAGGAAGGACACAATCTAAAGTGTGTCCAAAAGAAGATGGCAAGAGATGCCCACCAACTGGGCAATGACTGAACAAGTTGCGGTATATGAATGTAATGGAATACTATTGTGCTATAGGAATTGAGCAGGCAGACTTCAGAAAAACCTGGAAAGACTTATATGAACTGATGCAAAGTAAAGTGAGCAGAACCAGGAAAACATTGTACACAGTAACAGCCACGTTGTGCAATGACTGACTTTGACAGGCTTAGCTCTTTTCTCAGCAACTCAATGATCTAAAACAACTCCAAGACTCACGATGAAAAATGCCATCCACATCTACAGAATGAAATATGGAGCCTGAAAGCACATGGAAGCAGACTGTTTACTTTCTTTTTTTGTTTCATTCCATTTTGTTTTGTTTTATTCTTTCTCATGGTTCCTCCTATTCATTCTAATTCTTCTATACAACATGACTAATGTGAAAATATGCTTAATATGAATGTATATGTAGAGACTATATCAGATTGTACACTGTCTTGGGGAGGGGAGAGGGGAGGGACGTGGAGAAAATTTAAAACTTATGGAAATGAATGTTGAAAACTAAAAATAAATAATTTTTAAAAAGAAGAAGATGGAAAGGATAGTGAAAAAAAAAACCAAACAGATAATGCCAAATTAAAATGGAGTGAGGGAGCCAAACATGATTAACCTTATTTTAAGGGTTAACTTGGTAGAGGAAGTTCCCTCACCTGAATGTTCCCTATCTCAATGAAATCCCAGGTCCAATGTTTGTCCCTATTCCTATACTTCTCTTAGTGCAGTCTAGAGTGTTAGCTTTTTTGTGTAGCATTTAGATATAGAAGTATACAGAATATATACAGAATGTTTAAAAGGGCAGTTTTGGGAGGGAGAAGGGCGCTAGATATTGGGGGAAGGGTGAGTGATTAGGAGAGGCTTCATGTAGGAAGCACTGTTTGAGCTGAGTTTTGGAGGAAACAAGGGAGTCCATGGGAGGGAGGGAGGAGGGAGCGGGTTCATCCTAGTCATGGGGGACCATCAGGTCAAAAGCCAGATACTAGAGGTCATAGGCTCCCAGCATTATAGGGTTCTATCTGGAATATCGCCAGTCCCCTCACTTTACAGATGAAGAACAGACCCAGAGAGGTTAAATCACTTGCCCAAGGTTGCACAGGAGATGGAGCTTGTGGTGTGTGAGGATCGGCAAGGCCAATTTGGCTGCATCACAGAGGGCGTAAAGGACCTCAAGCTTACAAATTCAGAGCTGGGAGGGACCTGACTAGTTATCTAGTCCAATCCCTTCATTCTATAGATGAGGCAACGGAATGTCAAAGGGCCTTCAAGGCATCTTATCCAGGGGATCTTAACCTGCTGCCCATGAACTTCTTAAAAATATTTTAACTATGCTTCAATATCTTTTGTTTCCTTTTTAATTTTATGTATTTTTTGTGTACTTAAAACATGATTCTAAGATGGGGTCCAAAGGTCTCACTAGACATAAAGAAGGTTAAACACCTTGATATAGCTCTACACCCCCTCCCCCCATTTTAACAGAGGAGGAAACTGAGCCATGGACAGGGAAAGTGACTTCCCACATGTAGTAAAGAGCAGAGGCGGGATTCAAATCCAGGCCCCTTCCTAGGGCACCTTGCTGCTTCTAGCTTATCTCTGGGTCAGGGCTTCAGGAGCCAGTGAGTTCTTCCTGGATGGGGCCACTTTTCCTGCTTTTAAAGAGGCTAGAAAGATGGATGGCTGAAGTGGCCCTGGGGGATTCCCTGAGGGAGCTTATTGGGGTGAGACAGTCACCAGGGTACATTGGATCACAGAACCCTTTTGGCGCCTCTCAGAACAGGGCCCCTGGGAGGAGAAAATAGGGAAGACCGATGGATGTCATGTGAGGCCAGGCCTCCGTCTTGGAGAGAAGCTGGCTGTTGTCCTTTCCTCCCCCCTCATTCCTTCCCATTCTGGTGTTTTTACAGGTGTCCCACAGAGACTGAGGGAAACTCCCGCTCAGGGACAGCCAGGCCTCCTCCTCTTTTTTCTCCTCTTCCCGTTAACCCTTCTATGCCAAAGCCAGAGACAGATCAGGGCATTGAGACCACTGCAATTAATTGCCTTATTTACGGGTGTAGAAATAATTTCTATTTATCTGTTTTGTGGATGCTCTTTCTCTTTCTTTTTTTTTCATCTAATTTTTTTTCTCAAACATGTAAATAAATTTTTTTAACACTCTAAGAAAAAATTTTGAGTTCCATATTCTCTCCTTCCCTCCCTTCATTCTCCCCTCCTTGTGAAGGCAAGCAATTTGATATAGATTATACATGTGCAGTTAAGCAAAACATTTCCACATTAGCCATATTGCAAAAGAAAACACAGACTAAAAAACACAAGAATAATAAAGCACAAAAAAGGTATGCTTCAGTCTGCATTCAGAATCATTCTTTCTCTGGAGGTGGATAGCATTTTTCATCATGAGTCCCTTGGAATTGTCTTGAATCATTGTCTGAGAATAGCTAAGTCTGTCAAAGTTGACCATTGTATAATATTGCCATTACTGTGTCCAGAAAAACATCCTGCTCATCATTTCTTATAACAAATAGTATTCCATCACAACCATAATACCACAACTTGTTCAGCCATTCCCAGTGGATGGGCATCCCCTCGATTTCCAATTCTTTGCCACCACAGAAAGAGCTGCTGTAAATATTGTTCATTTGATCCTTTTTCTTTTATCTCTTCAGGATACAGACCTTGTAGTGGTATTGCTAGGTCAAAGGGTATGCACAGATTTATAATCCTCTGGGCACAGTTCCGAACTGCTCTCCAGAATGGTTGGATCAGTTCACAACTCCACCAACACTGCATTAGTGTCCCTATTTTCCCACATCCCTTTCAAAATTTGTCATTTTCCTTTTCTGTCATTTTAACCAATCTGATAGGTGTGAGATGGGATCTCATCTTTTTTTTTTTAATATAATTTGTCACTCTTCCTGGAATGTGCTACTCCTTCATCTCCACATTTCAAGGTTCAACTCAGGTGTCTACTCCTACTGAATCCTTTCCTGATCTCTCCCTGTTTTTGTCCTTGGGATGGACAGAGATGACTGGGGTGTTTGGAGCCTGGGTTATTGGAGGTTAATAGGTGGTATTTTCCAGAAATAGAGAAGTTAGGGGTATGGCCGATTTGGGGGAGAAGGGGCCAAATTCAGTTTTAGACATGTTTCTAGGCAAACCTAACCAGCACCAAGCCCAAGTATTGATCTTGTCCACCTCCCCTCTTTCCTTATAATAAGCAGGGCTTCTGATGCTGTTGCCCCAAGATGTTCTGGGCCTCCTTCTTCCTCCTGACCCCAGTTAAGCAGGAGTTGCTATCCCTTTCGTCAAGGATGGGCCCAGCTCTCAGTAAATGGAAATACTCTTACTCTTGTCCACACCTCCCCTCCAGGTTCTCTCTCTTCCTTCAGGGGAGCTGACTGCCCCACTGCCCCCAATCTTTCAGCAGCCTTCCACCTCCATGCTTAGGCCTCAGAACCTGCCTCACTGGGGCATTTGGGGACAGGACCCAGGCTCCAACAAGCAGCTCTTCCCCACCCTTCCACTTGGTATCTTATGCCATTTCAAGAGCTGAAGTAATTTCCTCCTCCGAATAATCATAATGCTGATGATAATTGTTCACATTTCTGTAATGCCTTGTAATATTTATAACATGCATTCCTTTCAACGGCCTTAGAAGATGGGCAGTCAGTGTCCCATTTTAGAGCTGAGCAAATGGAGGCCCAGAGGGAAATGGCTTGCTTCAGGTCACAGAGCCTAGACTGGCAGCAGGGCCAGGGCCTCATTTTGCTGCCTTCATAGCCCCCCTTCCCCTTCCTCTGCCTGTGAATTCCCTGAGGGATGAGCACGCAGGTTTCTCTTAGAAGCCTCTGAGAAAACCCTCTACTTGTGTGTTGGGGGTGGGAGGGACATAGGGCGGGGGGAAGAAGGGGTCAGCTGCCAAATGGTTTAAGTGCTGGGGTGTGTGCATGTGTGCAAAAGTGGGTGGAGAAATGGAGAATTGGGTGCTAAAGGGGAGTCAGTGCTTTGGTCATTAGCTGAGGTTAATGGGGAGGTCAGGTCAGGCCTGGGGCACAGGGGGAGGAGAGGTCCCTCCTTCTCAGGTAGAGGATGGATTCTCCTCTAGGTTTTATTCAGCTTGGGCCCAAGGAGCATCTCGTCCATGTCCCAGGCCCTTGGCCCTGTCTGTGCTGATTTGTGATGAGCCAAATGGGAAAGGAAAACAGACTTCATTCATGGAGTGTGAGCAAGTTCACAGCCCAAGCCTGTCAGGGCCAAGGAGCAGAGTTGTGTGTGTGTGTGTGTGTGGGGGGGGGGGGGGTTGGTTTGTTTTAGAGAAGGAAGGGCCTTCTAAGTGATCATAGTAGGAGGTCAGCAGGTCCAACTGCTGCTGACTGGCCATGAGCAAGTGACTGCCCTTCAGGAGTCTAGCCAGCTCTCTTTGACTGTCACTTACAGAGAAGGGTTAAGACCTGCCTTGGTGAGGGCATCTTCTCATCCGGGAGTACCTCTCAGACCCTACCCCTGTTTCATGTGCACAAAATGGTTCTGCACAGTGACTCAGTGAGGTAGACAGGGGAGGTATTGTTCCCATTTTACAGACTGATCTCACTGTGGGTGTGTGGACTAAATTGGGGTGTCAGGGTTGAGGCTGGATGTCTGGACAAAGTGCAGACACAAGGTATGGAGACCATCCATTTTTTTTTTTTTTGCTGGATACCCCCTCACCATTGAGATTCAGAATATTCTGAATCTGAGGTCATTTTTTTTTGTCTCTCACCAGCTCTGTCACCATGGACAAAGCCACTGGCCTGAGCTTGTTTTATCATCTGCAAAATGGGCATGTGGATAATTTTTACCCTGCTGAGAGAGTTGTGGGGATCACACAGAATAACAGATGGGAAAACACTGTCAGTAAAGGTGCAGATGTTAAATAATTTTTTATTATCATCAGTCTGAAAGAAGGCATTTCTCCCCTCCACGCCCTGACCCCCCGGCATTCTCTCCCTTCTATCCCTTTTTCAATAGTTTCCAAAGTCAAGTTTCTAAAATTGTTGAGAATAAGCCTTCCTGCTTTCTTTCACAGGAGAGAGATAGAGGGAGAGAGGAGGAGAGAGAGAGAGAGAGAGAGAGAGAGAGAGAGAGAGAGAGAGAGAGAATATGTAATTATCTTGTAATGCATCCTGGGGGCCCCACGGTGAGGACAGGACACTAATGGAAGGAGCTGGTCAGTCCCTCCAGGCCCTGGGGGGAGCAGTCACGGGGAAAGAAGGGCTTTCAAGGGGCTCCCTTTTGTCCCCGCCCCCAGGCCGTCCCTCTCCGCTCCCTCCCCACCCCCTTTGACAAACAATGCTTCCCTTTCTCCGCCTCTAAATATAGAGGCTGTGGTCGACTTTAGAAATATTGAGATCCCAGCTCCTTCACTTTCTAAAAATAGGGGAAAATGAACCTCCCGGCTGAAATGATGAGGGTGTTTGAGAGAGAGGGAGAAACCCCGGAATCAGCAGGCGCCTCCTGGCCTCAGGCTGTGCTGGACTTTCTGTCTGAGTTTCCATGACCTTTCTCTTTTATGTGTGTGTATTTATTTATTTTGAAGCCTCGGGGCCAGCCGTGGTAAAATGACTTGTCCAGAGTCACGCGGGGAATCGGTGTCAGAAGCGGTAGCGTAGAAGCCACGTCCCCCAACTCACCAACTCAAAATCGTGTCTCTTTTTTGCTTGTTCACGTCATCTGTGTCTCTCATCTGTGTCACACACGCAGGCTCTCCTAGAGTTGTAACCCAAGTAGGAATTCCCACCTATCCCCGCCGCCCTGCCCACGCACACACCAGTGCGTTCCCAGAGGCTCTTTTGCTTATGGAAATCACTTTTGAGCTGGGGCTCGGTCCGCTGGGCACCTCCTCGAGGTCTGACATTCAAAGGTGGATTTCCTCGGTTGTTTCCGGGAGGCTTCCCCGGGAGCATCAGGATTCCCCGGCAGACAGTAACCTTGTGTGTCGGCCTCTGTGGGTGGCCCCTCTCTGTAATTAACCCCAGCTCTCTCCCTTCCGTTCCTCATTTGTAGGAAGTGGCTTATGACATGGGCTCCAGTCCTGAGCTTTCCCACTCAACCTGCTGCCCGTGGCGGATTCTCCTCTCGTGTGTCTACTGTGTTTTGTTTTATTTTATTTTACATTTCATTTCATTTCATTTTATTAAAAGAAAACATAGTACTCTCTCTCCAGTGCCTCCCATTCTCGATGCTGCTTGGTTTTTTTGTCTCTTGGCCTCAGTTTCCTACTCTGTAAAATCAGAACACTGGGTTACAATCATAGAGTTAGGCCTAGAAGGCGATGAAGAGGACTTTGACTCCAACCCCTTTATTTGACAGATGAGGAAACTGAGGCCTAGAAGGGGAAAGGGATTTGCCCAAATTCCAACAAGGAGTGACAGTAGCAGGATTTGATTTCATTTCCTTGGACTCTGAAGGAGGCCCTCTGTCTAATAGTGATGCCTAGTGCTGGGATTTTATGGTTCTGTGGAATGGTTACTCTGTGTGTGTGTGTGTGTGTGTGTGTGTGTGTGTGTGTGTGTGTGTTGGGATGAGGGATAACCCACCCAATTGCTTCTAGTCCCTTCCTTGTAATGATAATAACATATATTTCTATGTGACCCTAAAATGTCAGGTAGTGCAGTGAATAGAATGCTGTCCCTGGAATCAGGAGGACCTGAGTTCAAATCCAACTGCAGATACTTCCTAGCTGTGTGACCCTGGGCAACTCATTCAACTCTGCCTCAGTTTCCTCATCTGTAAAAAAGAGCTGGAGAAGGAAATGGCAGACCACTCCAGTATCTTTGCCAAGAAAACCCCAAAAGGAGGCATGGAGAGCCGGACACGGCTAAAACAACTCCAGCACAAGAGAACTAAGATTTCTATGGCACCATGCTCCCCTGACGCAGATAGTGCACATAAACCCAGCATCAGAAAAACCTGAATTCAAATCCGGCCTCAGACGTGAGCTGCATAGCTGGGCAAACCATTCTGCCTCTGTCTGCCTCATTGTCCTCAACTGTGCGATGAGCTGTAGAGTGGGGGGCGGCAGCAGCTGCTGAGGCTGTTGTGAGGAGCAGACGAGGCCTCTGGGTCTTTCTGAGGGGCTTAACACAGTGCCTCACACATAGTAGGCATTTCAATGTTTGTTCCCCTCCCCCCTCTCTTTTTCTCTCCCAGTAGAAGAAACTGAGCCCCAGAGAAGAGGAAACAGAGTTGGTCAGGGTCATGACTACTGAGTGATAGAAGTGGTTCTGGAATCTTGTCCTCCTCCTCCTCCTCCTCTTCCTCCTCCATTACCTCCTCCTCCTCCTCCTCTTCCCCACCCCACCCCAGCCCCCCAGCCTTGGAGCCTAGAATACTCCAAGGCCCCATTGAATCTAGGAAAAGTACAGGTAGAATCACAGGGTCCTGAGACCAGGCTCACCCTGTGCCTGGCCATAGCTGGGGCTGCTGGGTTTTAAAGGAGATTTCTGAGTGATTTTTTTTTTGGATGGGGGTAGAAGTGGAGCTGGTGACAATTGAGGTCTAATGGGAGCCTTTAGATGCCTTCGAGACCTGGTACTTTTCTTCCCCAGGTTCTCTTTTGGCTGCTGGGGGAAGCCCAGCCTCGCTCCTTCTCTCTTCTCCTGCCCCTGCACCTGAACACGCACATACACACACTCCTGGTTTGTATCAGCTCCAGGCACAAGCTTTGCACATCACTCTCAGCCTCCCCATCAGGCATTCCCAGCAGGATACCCAGGCCTCTGCCTTCCCCAAGGCCAGCAAGGATGGTCCCTCGATGTCCTCTGGGGTTGGAAGCATAGAGAGTGGGGCCTTCCTCTCATCTGAGATTTATAGAAAAAGCACTGGCTTTGTCCTCAGAAGACCTGGGTTCTGGCTCTTCCCTTGCCCGCTGCCTGGCAGTTTCCCTATCTGTACAGCTAAGGGGCTGGATTTGATACACGATAAGGTCCCTGCTCTAAGACCTTTTCCAGATTCAAGGAAAAAGCCCTGCCCTCCTGAGGTCTGGGATTTGGGGCTGCTCTTCCCAGGACCAGGGGGATGAGACCTGAGGGCGAAGTCTCAGGAGCTTAGGAAGGGCCACATGCCCCATGCTGGTGTGGGATGGTGGACGGTCAGCATGTCAGTGTCCTCTACCTCTCCTACAAGAGGAGGCATTCAAGGCTTTCCCCAATCTAGACCTGCCTTCCCTCCCTAACTTCATTCCTGTGGTTTCCCAGCACAGCCCCCAGGCCATCTTTTGGTGGGCTGTAACTGCCTAGCCCACACCTGCTTCTTGTGTTTTTACCTGCACTGTGCCCCTAGCCCAGAAGCCCAAATCCTTCCTGTGCTGCAAAATTTAGCTGGAATCTCATGTCCTACAAGAAGCCTTTTCTCACCTCCGTTGCCCAGTGAGATCTCTTCTCTTTGCTGGGCTTCATTCACTCTGGTGACATTGGTCTTCTTGCAGAACAAAGAACCAACAAGAACTGGGAGAGAAATTCCCATTTCTGGAGGGCTTTACACGTTACAAAGCATTTTCTGACAGGAGCCCCTCCTCGGGAAGTGTAGGTAGTACATGTGTTATTATTCTCGTGGGAGAAACAGAGACTCAGAAATATGGGAGCTAGAGTGTGAACTGGAACTTTATAGAGCTGTTCCAACATCCTTGGAACATAGGATGTCAGATGTGGGAGGGCTCTTAGAACATGGGATGTCAGAAGTGGGGAGGAATCTTAAGAGTATAGAATGTTAGAGGAGGGAAGGATCTTAAAAACTGAGGATTTCTGAGCTGGGAGGGACCTTAGATGTCAAAGCTCTATGTCTTAGGACAGGCTGTAAAATGTTAGACCCCTCCTCTAATCCTCTTATTTTCCAGATGGGGAAGCTGAGGCCCAAAGATGGAAAAAGATTTGTTTGGGTCACAGCAGGTTGACAGTTAAGCTCTGATCACCACCCATTTCTCCTCCCCTAACCCCAACCCCAAGGGAAAAGTTAGCTAGGCTCTCTCTGCTGGAGCTCACGTCTGACATGTCAATGCAGCATGTCATAGAAAACACCAGCGGGGTGGGCGCGTTGTTTTAATACATCTGGTACTTATTAGGAATTGGCTTCTTATCTGGAACTGGGCCATTCTTCTGAAAGTGCCGTGTGAGGGAGGGTCACTGATAAACCCCAACCGTCCTTATGTCCATCCCCATGACAGATCCCAGATTGAAGGCTCTTGGGGAAGCCCCTGAATCTCCATGGACCTCCCAGGTCCTCACATGGAGCCAGCACTCAGGGTCTGGTAGATAACACAGCTACTGTGACTGTGGCACAGACAGACCCAGAGAGATGAGGTGGCAGCACGGGAATCTAGCAGACAGGTTGCTGCCAGTGTCTGGAGATTCTGCAGGGGGCGGGCGAGGAGAGACGACTGGGCTTAGCCCAACATGGGGACACCCAGCTTTCTTGGCAGGCTGAGGAGGTGGGCTAGACATTGAATGAGGCCTTTAGATTCTAACTCTACTCTGACCTTGGCTCCCAACTAAGCCCTAACCTCACTGATGATATATCATAATGCATTCTTTTTACTTGCAAAATAAAGTTCTAGAAACAGCACAAAGTGCTATGAGGACATAATGGAACACGATGAGGGAGGAGAGGCATTGGATCCTGGAGCCACCATTTTGGTATAAAGTGTGAGGAGGGATGATGTCGCTGGCATGTTGGAATGGGACGGCAGAGGCCCAGAATGCCGGTCATGTCATCAAGGGATGGTCAGATTATTCATCTTGACAGTGCTTAGTGGTTAAGGGACCAGATGTCTCAGAGATTCGAGCCACAGATATCTAGAGTGTCGAGAGATTAGGAAGGGAAAACCCCCTGGTGCCCAGGATGCTTTCCCCCCTGGAGCTGATATGCTGATGAACGAATCTCTTAGAATGTGAGGAGGTCAAGGCGAGGATTCCTCAGATTTGGGAGCGGGCAGGCAGAGGGCACAGGAGAGGGGAATTGCTAAATTGTTATCCTGGCCCTGATCACAGAATCCAAAGGACAGGGAGTCAGAGTCCAGGGGCGAGAAGGCCAGCCCTGCCCCCTTGTCCAGGGGTGATTGGATTGCACCAGCAGCCTCGATAGGCATCTAGTAAATATTTGCTGAGCAAATGAATGTAAACACCTGGGCCTCTCTGTGTCCCATATCTCAAAGGGAGGTGTTACATGGTGCCCTCTGACAGGCCTAGGAATTCTGGGGGCCCTCGATGGGGGAGTATGCCTCGGTGTGACTCCCTCAAGCAGTCCCTGCCTGCATTTGGGAAGTAGGAAATCATTCCTACTTGGGAGTCTCAGTTTCCTCATCTGTAAAATGAAAGGGTTGAACTCAAAGACCCCTTCTAGTCTGAATCTGTGGTTTTATAATCCTGGATTTCCCCAGCTCCTAGAGGCCCAGTTGGGGGGGGGGGCAGGGGACCTTTGTTGTTTGCTCTTTGGGGGGTCTGAATGTGTGGTTTGCAAAACAGAAACTACACCTTTCTCCTCATTCTCCCCTTCCCCCAAATGAAGCTCATGGACTCAGCTTGTTGGAGCTGGAAGGAATCTCTATTAGATGTGGAATGTCAGAAGGAACCTTGGAACTTAGAAGACAAGGAATGTGGGGCCAGTTCTGGCCATGTGCTGTACAAAAGGCTCTCTAATGGTGGTATTTTAGGCACTGTGACTGGCAGGTGAGGAAGGATTTGCAGAGGTGGTGGTGGTTCTGGGACCGTGCTCCACTCATGATTCTCCACCCCTCTCTGCTTGTGAATTTCTCAGTATCCATGTACCTGTGTGTATGTATGAACATTTTGTTCCATAATCATTTCTGGGAATTGGAGAGTGTATTGTATGTGTATGTTACATGCATCCTTGTACATGCATATATGTTTATAGGTATATTATGTGTGTGGATGTGTGCATGTATGCACTGTGCACTCACATTTGTTAGCATGCATGTTTGCATGTATAGGAGTGGGCGCATATCTATGTATTGTGTGTTTATATTTGTTCTCATGTATGTTTGTATATGTGCATGTGTGTATTTGTATATGTGTGCATGTGTTCTTGTGTGTGTGTGTGGCAGGGGGTGTTGGCATGATTCTCCACTCCTCTCTGCTTGTGAATTTCTCAGTATCCATGTACCTATGTGTACGTATGAGTCTCTGCACATGTCTGCATGTGTCTGAGTGTCTCTGCATTTCTTCCTGTGTATACTGTGTGTTTCTGTCTCTGTACTCCACGTTTGCATGGCCTCTCTCTGCCTGTGCTTGAGTGTGATTGTGGCTGTTGTGGGGCCTCTCTCTCCTCTCTCCTGGCCCCTTGTCTTCAGTAGTAAAAAGGAACCATGGTCCCTCAATGGTTTCCCCTTTCCCAGACAGCTGCCCTGGAGTGTTACAGAGTGTTAGTGCTCTGGTTACAGACAGACAGACCCTATCCCACCCTGGCTGGGGCCCTGCCAGCCTGGCCTCTCCCACCCCAGCTGGTCCCTGGGGAACCTGGGTGAGTAGTTATGGGGGTGGGGTGGGGGCAGCGTGGCCTGGGATGATGCCCCAATACCCCCAGGGATTCCAGAAGGAGCTGAGGTGGGCTTGGGAAAAGCGCTTTCCTCACTTCCTGAAGTTCACAGATACCAGTGGGAAGTGATTCATGGAGTGCTATGTGTTGGGTAGAATTGTGTACCCACCCTCCCCACCCCCATCTCCACCCCAGTAAATCCCTCATGATGTAGCCTGCTTTATCTTGGGACCCCTCCTTCCTTGCTAGATGCAGTCACAGGAAGAGCCGAGGGTTTAGGGACCTCATCATGGCTTGCTTTGTCTGGGGAAGAGTCTAGAGAGGAGAGTAGGAGCTGGACTCAGAGAAAGAAGATTGTATTTGACAGTACATGGGAGGGTGGAGTGAGTGCCCTTGACTGGTCCTGCCAAGCTAGACAAAAGCTTCAAGTCTGGGGCCTGCGACAGTCACTGTTTCTAGAACCCCAAGGAGGATGTGTCTGAGAAAACGCACTGGGGGAAGACCTCAGGAAGGCAGAGCTGGGGTAGACTGGGGCAGCTCCCCTAGGCCCCTTCTCTTGAGGGGATCCGCAGCTCCATTTTGCATTAGATTTGATGGCTGTCAGTGGAGAGGCCACTTTGTGACCCACATTGTTTTAGGCAAAGCGAGGAGGGCCAGGCCCTACCTTCACCCTTCACCCAGGGGGCAGAAGGGGGTCTGCCTGCGTAGAGGTGAGAGACTAATGTGGAGAAATCCCATTGTGATCCTCGTGTGCTCACCCTTCTGCTCTCTTCTCGGAAGCAGGCAGCCTTTCACTGTCCAGGCTGAGTCCACAGGGCAGAGGGGAACGAGGGGTCTGGCTCCTCTCCAAGACTTAAGTGGCTGCGTTGGAGGGGAGAGAGGGAGAGCACAGGGTCAAGAGCTGCCTGTTTCTGCTTTAGTGGCCCAAGTGGCCAAGCAGGAACCCTCCTTGGCTGGGGAGGAAGGTTTCACAGGGTCATAGGGTCACAGATCTGCCACTTAAGGGGACTGGAGAGGTCAATTCATCCAGCTCTCACCTCCCACTGCCTCATTTTACAAAAAAGAAAATGGAGGCCTGGGCAGGGAAAGGGATTTTCCCTGACATCACACAGCTAGGGAATAGCAGTCAGAATTCTAACAGAGAGCCTCTGACTCCTTCCTTTACACCAAGCTGCCCATCTGTTTCCTTAGTGCCCCCTCTATAGACAGGTCAGAGGCTAAGAGCTCTGGGTGTTGTGTAGGAAATAGAAGAGAGGAGCCTTGGACCTGCCCTCAAGGCAGCTTACAGTCTGGGGGACTTAGCATTTATTTATTTATTTTTACAGCAATCGGGGTTAAGTAACTGGCTCAAGGTTACATGGCCAGGTGTTTCTGGGTGGGTGCTAAGTGTCTGAGCCCGGATTCGATCTCCAGGTCATCCCGACACTGGAGCCGGTGCTCTTACTTGCTGTGCTACCTGGCCGCCCCAGGGACTTAGAGCATTTTAATGCTGGAAAGAGATAGAGAATGAATAGCAGACAGGCTACAGAGAACTCTGGGGGAGACCATGGCATTTAGACAGCATGTCCCAAAACTATTAGTGCACTTCTAAGCTTAGCGTTGTACTGAGGCTTTGGGGATACCCTGTAGAAGGCAGCTATTTCTTTTCCTTAAAGAGTCTAAAGTGCTGTGGGGTTATGCTATGCTGGCCTTGTTACATAAGTATACCAGAGAAGTGTAAACACAGCTAGGTAAAGACCTGGGGAGGCTGAGAGGTGGGAGGGGAATAATTGTTATGGGCAGTGGGATGAAGGAAGGCTTCATGGGAGAGGTAGCACCAAGCTGGCCTTGAAGAGGATGGTTAGAATCTAGTCGGCCAAAGTTTTACTGGAAGGAAGCACTATTTGGGATGGGGAGGTGGTACTTAGAGCCAAGTCATGAAGGGTGGGAAAGGCTTCAAGGGGGGAAGGGCAATCCAGGCAGTGGGAAACATGTGAGCAAAGCTTCTGAAGTAGGAATGAAGCTGGCCCGTGCTGGAGAAGTAG
>NW_027185698.1:47519029-47523265 GCF_028583685.1 Petaurus breviceps papuanus | reverse complement strand
TAGAAGGGAGAGCATGGTTTGGGAAAAGTTAAATTGGGGCCTCACTGGAGAAAGCCTTGAATGTTATGCTAAGCAGTTTGAACTTTATCCTCTAGGCTGCAGTGGAGTCTTTGAAGGTGTTTGAGTGGGGTGTATGCATTTGAATGCACATACATGGGTAAACAGGTCATTAAAAAAAAAGTCTTATTGGTGTGTGTGTGTGTGTGTGTGTGTGTGTGTGTGTGTGTGTGTGTGTGTTTTGAGGCCCTTTCTCAATAATGACCCTCGTCCCATCTCAGAACTTTCCCTCATCTCAAAGTACAGTTGAACAAAACCAACACATCGGCCTTCTCCAATAATGTACACCTCATCACCAACCTCTAGCCTTTCTGGCACAGAGAGAGAGTGAGGGTCAATTAACAATGTCTCTTCCCCTCCTTCTTTGCCAGGCATGGTCTGGAGCATTTCACCATCTGTCTTCTCAAGCCACAATTGATAGGCTCATTGATCAGGGTTCTGATGTTCATAATGTTGTTATCCTTTTTGTAGATATTAAAGATGCAGGTCTTTTCAAGGATTTCAGAATTCTTACCCTTCTTCCTTTATTTTAACAAAATAATCTTCCATTGTGTTAATAAAATTACAAATGGTCCAGCCATCCATTCCCCCTCCTTGGGTACCTTGCTCACAGTTCATTAAAAAAAGTGGTGCTATAAATATTTTGGTCCATGTTGCCTCTTTGCAACAACTTTGGCCTCCTTGGGGTATATGACTAACAGTGGTATTGATGGGTCAAAGGGCATATATAGCAGAGTGACGTTGCCAAAATTATTCCAAATCATTTTCCATAATGGTTGGATCCACACAGCTTTACCTGTAGTGTGTTTTAATGACTTGACTGTTGTTCCACAACCACTCCAACATTGACTATCTTGAACTTTTGTCCTTTTTGTGAAAAAACATCCCTCTCTCTGTATATATACACATATACATGTATGTGTGTATATATATATATATACATTTACACACATATAGATAACATTTATTTATTACTCCCTCAAAAAAAAGGAAAAAAGAAAAAGTCTCCCTCTGATGCTTTTTGGAGATAATCCTGAACTTTTGACTTCTACCAGGAGAGAAGACACCATCCAGCAGGTCAGAGAGGCTCCAAGTCTGGGCCACAAGATGGACCATGTGTCCTGTTGAGGGACCTTTTGAAGGTCAGCCTTTCCCTGCAGTCATCCTATGGAGCAGGTCATGTAGGGATTATTATTCTTGTTTTACAGATAAGGAAACTGAGATGTAGAGGAAAGGGGGAAAGAGAAGGAGACTAAGCACCAGAGGTGGAGTTAGAGGCCCTGGGTTAAAACCGTTTTCCACCACTGGCTTTATTAGTAGGACACTGGATAAGGTACTGAACCTCTGTGACTTCCATCTCTTCACCCACAAAGTGAAGATCTCCAGCTGGAAGACCAGACTTTAGACAGCTAGTGAAATGACTTTCCAAAGGTCAACCTTACATACACATCAGTTGTTGTCCTTTGTTCTTGAAGAGGAGCAAAATGGTGTCTCTGTGTTGGGGTCAGTGTACAGTGCGTCTCACTGTGACTGATCAGACCAACACAAGCTTGGAAGGCTCTACCACAAGTCAGGCAGGAACATTTGGAAGTAGATGTCTCTAAATGTGTGCATCTCATATAAATGTTGATGGTGGAGGTAGGACTGGAACTCTTCTCCACTTATTAAGTTCAGTTATCTTTCTGTGATATTGCACTGCCCCAACTAGATGACCTCCAAGTTTCCGTCCAGTTCTGTACCCATGGTGCTGTGACCCTAAGCATCAGATCCAGGATTCAAGCCCCCATTTCCAAGTGTTTTCCACACCATCACAGTAGTTTAACTCAGAAAGGCTCCTTGTTGCAACTGAGCTTGCTGTGTTTTCTTTCTTTGACAACAGCAAGTCATGAGGACCTACAAAGGTATCGTGATGTTGAGGTTTTCATCAGTGAAGGGAGTCCTGAGATCGATGCATTTGGACGTTAGATGTTGGGTGAATTGTCCATTTGCAAGAAGACCAACTAGAAAGAAATTGTTAGTTGAGGGAACTGTGTAGGTGGCCTGAGCTTCAGAAGAATTGATTTTTACTTCTGTTTTCCCTCTTATTAAGTGGGATGAAGGGTAAGCTGGTCAGAGGTGAGCCTCCAGAAGGATTCTCTGTTCAGGAGGGATTAGGGTTTGGTTTCAGGAAAGGGTAAGAAATTGGCAGCTACGCTGGCGAGACCTTAATCCACCTAGGCTCCTCAGCTGAGGCAAAGTGAGAACTCTTGGGCTGAGCTCCTGGTAACTCTGGGCTGGGTCCTAGGCTCTGATTGCAGGATGGGCCAGTTTGCACCCAGCATCCCAGACCCCAGAGGCTGATGCTGCCTCCCACAGGAAACCCTCTGGCTAAGGATGTGTGTGTGTGTGTGGTGTGTGTTTGAATCAATTTAAATGCCACTTCCTATATAGAAGACCATTTTTTGATTCTCCACAGCAGAAGGGGGAACGGGGCTGCCCTTGAAATGACCTTGTATTTGTTCCACATCCATTTTGTGTCAACTTGTATGTGTAGATTCCATCTTCCCTTATAGATTATAAACTTCTTGAGGGCAGGGGCTGTTTCTCCTTTGTCTTTCATGTGTCCGGTGCCTACCTAGCCCAGTGCCTGGACCATCACAACTGCTTAATAAAATGCTTAGTTTTTTTATTACTACGTTGATGGATCTTCTTTCCATCATTGTAGGTTGCAAGCCTTCTACACCTTTGTATTATATGATTCTTGTTCATTTCCTTTCGTAAGTCTTTTATAGAAAATCTGCCCAGAAGTCTTCTAGTACTTCATGCATATCTGCCTCGTGCTCAGCAGTCCAGGTCCATCTGTTATCCCTCTGTCTTGATGCATGAATGACCCACCTCATTTTCCAGTCGTAATCTGTCCTTTATTAAATCTTTTATGTCACTTTTTGAGTACAAGTAATTTTTGTTAACATGTTGTAGTCTACTTATCCATACCATGTGTCTTTCCATTGCCCTTTGGGCCTCATACAATTTTGATGCTTTCCAGATTGTGCTGTTCCATGACTCAGAGCCAAATAGCATCTCTAGGAGAATGTTAGTGTTAAAAAGATGCTTAGGCAGTAGAGAACAATTTGAGATTGTTTAATTCACTGCTAATTCCTCAGATGTTATTTTGCTTACTCTCTTCCTTCTCCTTTTCTTTGCCCATCCGTCTACTGTGTCTAAGACTGATGTACTAACTCAGTGGACTGACTGCCCACCCAATTGTGTCATCATATGACCAATACTCATTATTCATCCATTTTGTTTTTCCTGTGTAGATTACTAAATTTATTTCTTCTAAATGGCAGTGAATCCCATTGAGAAGTCTCTTTAATATTTTTGGGTTTAATGCAATTAATAAAATGTTAGATGCAAATGGGAGCATCTGGAGAACTTCGCCATCCTTAAGAAATCCTCCTTCCATTTGGAATCTGTGTAGGACATGTATCAAGATTGTGGCAAATCACTGCTTATTTGACATTGATAAGCAGTGAATGAAAAAGAGTGATTTGATAAGAGTGAATGAAAAATTGATGAGTGAATGAAAAAAGTTCTCTGTAGTCAACCATATTTAAGGGAAGTTTTATGGTGTTAAAGCATTATTGAAATGTTGTTAGCAATAATGTTATGCATGGTAGATAACCTGTTGGAAGATAGCCATCAAATCATGGTGGGTTTTGTTATTATTGTAATTTTGGAGTTTTTGCAGGAGTAATCAACAAACTGGTACATTTTTCTACACCTCTCAGTCACTTGTGTGACTGGAGATTTGGCTTCCTGTAGAGAATCATAAGTAAAACACAGCCTGTCCCCTTGCTTATGTTTTTATTAAAAATACTATCAATATATGCATGGATCTTTTAAATAATATTACAGAGATAACTGAGTAAGCATGTGAGTTGGTAGTTGCTGATATCTTCCACCTTTCTGGGATTGTTAATATGATCTGTGATCTCTATTCTTTTAGGAATTTTCCTTCCTTGTTCAGGTATCCTAAAAATTAGGTCCTGACTACTTTAAAAATTGTGTCACCCATATATGTTTGGACGTGGCCAGCATGAGAATTTATTTTGCTTGACTATGCATGTTTATTATAAAGGTTTTGTCTTTCTTCCTTCCTTCCTTCCTTCCTTCCTTCCTTCCTTCCTTCCTTCCTTC
>NW_027185698.1:47497192-47518629 GCF_028583685.1 Petaurus breviceps papuanus | reverse complement strand
CCTTCCTTCCTTCCTTCCTTCCTTCCTTCCTTCCTTCCTTCTTTCCTTCCTTCCTTCCGGGAAGTGCCCATTAGGTTTAAATTAGATTAGGTTTAAATGAGAAGAGAACAGAAGGCCTCATTACAGATATATGAGCAGGACCTTAACCAATCTAAAATAATTCATAAATGCTGCTGGGAGACCACAATAAGGAGACAGAAAGATGTACAAGATTTCCTAGGCAGAAAAAGTTTCACCTTGTTCAAAGTCACAGAGCAAGGCAGTGGCAGAACCTGGGACTCCTGCTTCTTAATGCAAAATTCTTTCTACTACTCCACAGGTATTGGGATCATAGGATTTAGAGATGGAGGGAAACTATAAAGTGAGAACATGCAGTCCAGGGATTCTTAACCCAGTGTCTGTGAACTTGGGTTAAAATTTTGTTAAACTATTTAAACTTAATTAGTTTTCTTTGTGTTTCTGTGTATTTTATTCATTTATTCTGAAATGGAGTCCATAGGCCCTACCAGACTGCTGAAGGTATCCAAGACACAAAAACCATCAAGGACCTTATAATCAAATTCCTTTATCTGACAGATGAGGAAACCGAGTCACAGAGCCCAGAAGTCCTTTCCCAAGGTCACAGAGGTAGTATTTGGATCCAGATCCTCTGACTTCAGGCCCTTCCTTCTTGTCACTTACTCACCTTATCACGTGTTCCTGACTTGAAGACAAGGACAGAGAGCCTCCTTGGTGTTCTTCCAGTAGAAAATCCCCTTCTTACTACTTGCTTACCTGTGTGGCTTTGAGCAAATCACTTCCCCTCTCCAAACCTGAGTTTCCTCATCTGTGAAGTAAGAGGGTGAGCCTAGATGCCTCCAAAGTCCCTTGGAGAGATCAAGAATGGCAAATAATCATTTAATTCTTCCTTATGATCCAGTTTTTATCTGGCATGGTTTATCTAGTATAGGTGAAAACCCATGACGTGGGACAAGTGTTTTTTCCCTTTCTGGGCCTCAGTTTCCCTGTCTGTAAAGTGAGATGGCCTGCATGGGCCCTTCCTGCTGTAACGCCCTGTGGATGGGCCCTGGAAGAGGGTGCTGGGAGGAATGATAGCCATCATGTTTGTCAAGCCCCTTCCAGTTCCAAAGCCCTTCCCTCCATCATCTCATGTGAAGAAGGCCTCCATTTTTGGCCCACGCACGCTCCAGTAAGTCAGTTATTTACAAATATTACCCAGGTGGGTCCAGGGCCTGGCTCCCTGTCAGCCCTTCACTGTGCTGGTTTCTCTCCTTCCCTGCAGACGTAAACAATGACACTTAGAATTTCCTGTTGGGGAGCCTGGCGGGCAGTGTATGTCTCTGAAGGAAGTGGCTAATTATTTATTAAACCAGGGTGTGCCGAAAGTGGGTTACACACGGCTTCTTGGGCTGCTGGGGGTGGAGGGGAGACGAGAGAAAATCTGTGTTTACACACTCGTGCCTGTTATATGGGAACCAGGAGCTGTGGGGAAGAAAGGAGGTGATTGGGTGGGTCCTGTCATGTTTCTTCATTCGGTTCTTTCAACTCCATTCATCAGCAGTGGCCTGGAGGTCAGCAGGCTGGGTTCAAGTCCATGTTCTGTCTGCCTCTAGTGAGCTCTCTGGCCCAGGAGCGCCCCTAGCTCCCCTCAATCTCTCCTTCCTTTCCTCCTGCTACCTGGGGAGTAGGGGTGGGTAACAGCTGGAACTCCTTCCCTCCTAAGGTTGCTGGAAGGAAGCTTAAGCCCTTGTAGACTCAGAATCAGTGCCTGTGGTGTGCTGAACTGTATATGGGCACTGGTTGAAACATGTACAGAGGAGAACCAGATCCTGTGGTGCCTGCCCTCAGGGGGCTTCTAGTTTAGGGCCGGAGAGGACTGTAATAGACATTAGGATAGAAGGCAAAGATCCCTTCCATATTGTTTGGGGATGGGCTGAAGGCAGGGCTGGGATCAGGGAAGGCTTCATGGAGGAGGAGGAGGTTTTAGTTGAAAGATGGCCACTCTCTCTCCTCCTTTACCTGATGAAGACCACACTGGCTCAGATTGTGATAGATGCTGGAGGATACTTCTCTTACATGACTCTGTTCTTCCCAGCCATTCTAGGGGCCCCTCAGGGCAAGGAACCTCTCTCCTCCTTCCCAGCTCCCCATGTAGGGTGGAGGGGAGTGGGGGCAGAGGTCCCTTGTAGGACTGGGCGCCTCCCATTTCCTGATTTTAAAATTAAGAGGCAACAAAAACATTCTTTTGGTGGCCGTGAAAGTCTTCATAAAGATATTAAACTGAGCTTTAATCTAATACAAGGGAGTTTACAGAGAGTGATGAAGAAAAGCGCTTGGATTGGGCAGGGAGAAGGCGGGATCGTTCTTAGCATCATAGGACCCTAGATTCAGAACTGGAAGGCATCCCAGAAACCATCTAGTTCTCATTCAGTCCTCACAGCAGTCCCAGGGGGCAGATGCTATTATTTTTTTATTTTAGTATATTATTTTTATTTTTCCCCAGTTACATGTAAAAACAAATTTTAACATTCATTTTTAAAACTTCAAGTTCTAAATTCTCTCTCTTCCTCCCTTCCCAACCCCCCTCACTGAAAAGGCAAGCAGTTCGATGTAGGTTATACATGGCAGATGCTATTATTATCCCCATTTTACAGATGAGGAGACTGAAGCCCATAGACATTAAGTGACTTTCTCAATGTCATGAACCTAGTTCCATGTCCCTTATTTTATTAATAGGAAAACTGGAGCTCAGAGAAGAGAGAGGGAGCTTTCTGATGTCACATAGAAAGTTAGTTACAGCATTGAGATGTCAGATATCTATTGAGGGGATTTTATTACCACCTCCTTGTAAAAGTAAGCATTTGACCAGAGCCAAAGGAAATAGAAATCTTTGTTACCGCTTTGTTCTGGAAGGAGGACCCACCGTTCTCTCCTGGTCTCAGCCAGGCTCTGTGGTTCTGTTCCCCACCCTTCGGCAAGGTATTTTCAGTTCCCCCTCCATAAAAGGAGGAGGTTGGATTACATGATCTTTCAAGTGGTTTTTGACTCTATTTTTCAAATGCTTTATTAACTTCTGATTTACATCATTCATTTTCACCAGATTTTGAGTTACAAATTTTCTCCCCATTTTTCCCCTATCCACCGCCCCAAAATAGGGTTTTTGACTCTAACAGTAAAATTTCAAGACTCGATTGTTAGATAAGCCTGGCCAAATATCTGCCCTTGGTGAGATGGAGTGATGGTTGGTTTAGTGGGTAAAGCAGAGACCTTAGAGTCAGGAAGTCAGGATGACCTGAGTTCAAATACTGACCCTAGGTGTGTCACATCCCAATTTATTCACCTGTAAAATAGGGTTAATTACAGCATCTCCCTCCCAGGATTGTGGTGGGGCTCAAATGAGATAACAGAGATAAACTGCTTTTCACACCTTTAAGTGTGATTTAAATATTACCATCCCTCTACTTTGCACCACTGTTTGAGTCACCATTACCTGGCTGGGTGACTTTAGTTGAGTCCTTTCCCTGGGCCTCAGTTTCCCTCTCTGTAAAATGTGAGGACTGGACTCATTTCTCTAGCTGCAGAACTCCTGGTTCTGACCTCCTGTATTCTAAGGGGCCCTCCCAGCTCTGACAGATTTAATTTTTATCAGGGAACTGGATGAGAAGCTGGGCTGCCTTTCTGCAAGTGTGGGCTTTCTCAAAGAAATCTTCTCTTCATGGGATGCGGACGTGTCTGCTATTAAACAGTAAAATATATACAGCCTTTGGGACTCTTAAAACTTCTTTAAAATTTCTTTATAAACTTTACAGTACAGTGTGTAGGTATATACATTTCTTTACAATTTAAGAGGCTGTCCATGGCCCCTGGCCTCCCCAGGAATTTCTTTTTTATAATTGTTTTGGAGTGTTTTTTGGGGGAGTGAGTAGGAATAAAGTCCCTTTTGATGATTTCTCTGGTATGGAATGGGTGGTACGTGGCCAGGGGCTGAAGTTGGGAGAACAGTGGTCCCTTTTCCCTGGATCATTAGATCAGACTCATAGAGCATTTAAGCCTTAGAATATAGGATGGCAGGCCTGGAGGAGATCTTAGAAGGGTCATCAGCCAACTGGTCCCATTGTGCAGGTTGGGAAACAGGCTTGACAAGCGAGTTCTTGGTTAAGGTCCCACAGAGACTCAACAGCAGAGCTGATATTAGAACCGATGTCTTCTGCCTCCCAGGCCACGGTTCTTTGCCCTCTGCCAGCTGCCTGTTGAAAAGCCTTCGCCCATGGGAAGGCAGGAATGTGGAGTGTGAACTGACCCTCCCTTCCCTCTGAGGTGTTGCTAAATCTCTAGCCAAGGCTCCAATTGCTATCAAAACAGAGAGTATCTAGTGGGTTTCCGGAAGGACCGTAAATCAAGTTTTAATACAGGGACGGAGCTTGGGGAGTGCATGAACTTTTCAGTCTGACCCAAGGACTCCTGGTTCTTGTACCCTCATGCCTCTATTTGAGGAGCTCCAAGAGGGAAATGGGGCCTAGGAGCCCCAGTCTTATCAAGTCTCCTTCCCCCAGGGGGTTCTTTCCAGCCCATCCCTTCCCTTTGCCTCCTCTTCAATCTGCTTCCCTCGAGCATTCCCCGAGCATTCCCCTCCTCCTGAAATGTTGGTTGGCCAGCATCCAGGGGTGTTGTGCATGGGGGAGGAACAATTTCTGGGGGATGGGGAGAGTAGGAGGATGGCTGGAATCTTTGTAGAAGGAGAACCGAAGAAGGATCTCTCTCAGCCCCTCCCAGGAGCCTGCCGCCACTGGGATCGCTGATGGGAACGGATACTGACCCAGCTGTTTGGGGAAGACAGGTGTGGGGCTGACCCTTCCCAGGCGAGGCCAGCCTGGGTCCAGGCCCTCTGTCTTCCTTTTAGATGCAAATAGCTCAGCACATTTGTCTGGGTGTAAGTGAGCTGAAATATTTAAACAAATAAAGTGATGGTGAGCACTCTAGCGTTGTCCAGGTATCCCATGATGTGTTTTCACAAAGGGAAGTATGCATACACTCACATGCACCCAGGGACAGAGAGGCCAATTCACAGTATATGGAGCCATGAACAAGGCATAGGAAGATGCCCATTCAGCCACAAAGCTCCACAAAGAAATAACTAAACACACAGAGAGATGCAGAGACAGAAATGTACACAGAGACAAAATTTGTATGCATTTGTGTGTGTGTACTTTTGTGTCCCCATGTTTTACCGAGTTGTGGACAGCCTTAAATGCCAGGTAGAGGAGTTTGAACTTTCCTTGGGAAGCAATAAGGAATCATTTAAGATTCTTGAGGAGGGAAATGACCCAATTAGATCTATGATTTAACAAAGATCTTTCTTTTTAAAAAAAGTTTTAAATTTTTATTCCAAACTTAACAAACACCAAACAAAATCTAAATTTCCATGTATGTAGGAGAACAGAAAAAGAGGATTGTCCACAAAACTGTAGACCTCTATTCTGTACAGCTTGCCTAAGGAAGATTATTCTAAAAGGACTGGTAAAGGATAAGACTAGGGGCAGAAAAACCTGTTAGGAAGCTACTGTCCAGTCAGGTGATGATAAAGGTGGTGTGGCAGGGGAGGGAAGAGAGAAAGGAATTAGTTTGAGAGGTGTAGCCATGGAAGGCACAAGACCCTGATGATTGGTTGTAGGAGGCAAGGAACAAGGAAGAACCAAAGGTAAGTCCAAGACACACAGCTCAGGTTTTATTATGACAGTTATTGAGAAAATAGTATATACTATAAAACATTGAGGTTATGTAACAGGAGCTTTGGTTCCTCATTCTTCTGGAAGATAGGCAGACAGACAAAAAATTTATTAAGGTTTTACCATGATACAGTCATTGTGCCAAGTGCTGGACTTGCAAATAGGAGGCAAGACAGTCCTGGCCTCAGGGAGCTTACATTCCAGCAAAGATAATATCACTTACCTCCTTGCCTCCTCCATTGGGATATCTGGGTATTGCAAGGAGGTTCCTTTACTATCTTGGTTTCTGTTCTAGAACTGTGTGGCTTTCCAGATTCTGAGCTACCCAGATCTTCCAGTAATGGGCTTGTAAATTAGAATGTGATAGATGCCGAGATTATCAGTGACATGGGGTCATTCAAGCAAGAGATTCCTGGAATAGGCTGGGAGATTCAGGGGAGGCTTTATTTCTGAGCCTACTGTCTGCAGCAGGTCTCTGTTGAGGATGTTGAGGTCACTTGATCCTGGCAAGCTCACAGCCTTGTAGAGGAGACAAGATACTGACACAGAAGTGAAGGAAGAAGACAAAATTCCAACATCAGACTTCAAAAATTTAGTCAAATTCAGTAAACACTTATGAAGTGCGTCTTGAATACAAAGCCCTTTTGCTTGGCGCTAAAAATGGCCCCAGATAGTAGATGGGCATCTAGGTGGCAGAGTTGATGGACCACTGGGCTTGAGTCAGAAAGATCTGAGGTCAAATCTAGCCTTAGACACCAACTGTGTGACCCTGGGCAAGTCACTTAATCCTGTTTGCCTCAGTTTCCTCATCTTTCAAATAGGGACAATAATAGCACCTACTTGCAGAGTTGTGTGAGGATCCGTATGGTACATAGTAGGCAGTATATAAATGTTAACTATTATTATTACCAGATAGCATGCTTTAGTGAAAATGAACATTGGACTTTTTGATCAGGAGAGATCTGGGTTCTAATCCTGACTCTTAACGTCTTTTAGCTGTGTGACCTTGGGCAAATCACTAAACTCTTATGCATTAGTTTCCTCATCTATACCATGATAATTATCCTTGCCCAAGCTTGCTCACAAGGCATTTATAAAATCTCTTATCAGGACAGCCTTTTGTAGAATGTTTTGTTGTTCATTCATAACCCCATTTGGTGTTTTATTGGCAAAGATTTTGGAGCAGTTTGCCATTTTATTCTCCAGTGCATTTTACTGATGAGGAAACCGAGGCAGCATTAGGTGATTTGTCCAAGGTCACACAGTGAGTAAGTATGTGAGGTTGGATTTAGGTTCAGGTCTTCCTGACTCCAGGACCAGTGCTCTGTCCTCTGCATCACCCAGCTGCCCTTGTAGAACTTAAAGCCTTGTTATTGTTGCTGCTTCTATCACTGTCCCCACTGAGTGGGTAGTGGGGGCTCAGAGAAGGGGAGGAATCAATGTGGGCTAGGGATGGAATGGGAAAGACTCAGGGGAGAGTCAAGGCTTCAGCAGGACCATGGCAGGTGAGAAACAGGAAGAACAAGGTGGCATCCTTTCAAAGCATCACTGGTCATCATCCTCACAGCAGCTTGTTAAGAGAAGTGGGAGAGGGGTTATCTCCATTTGACAGAATGGAAAGCCAATGTCCATTCTCATGTATAATCAATATATTGTTTGCCTTCTCAAGGGGTGGGGGAGAGAGAATTTGGAACTCAAAACTTTTAAGAAATGAATGAGAGAAAAATTTTGAAATGTAATTGGGAAATATTTACTGAAATAAAATTTAAAATATGTATTTTATAAATATATACGTGTAAAACTGAGGTCTGGCATAGATATATGTATGTGCGCACACACATGTATACATACCACACGCACATATACACAACATACATGCGCAAACATACATATATGTGTGTGTACATATACGTGTGTGTGTGTATTCTACAGCTGTTAGTGGCAGGCCTGAAGCTAGACCTCATGTGTCCTGACTCCCAGGCTAGGGCAACTTCCCTAGGCCAGCACCTTCTGGTCCTTTTGAATCCCACATCCAGCTCCATGGGGAGAGAGAGGGGAGGTTAGAACAGGAAGAGAAACTAGCTCCTTCCAGCTCTGGGCCCTGGGAAGGTCCAGCCCCAGATAGCTGGGTTGGGGGACACGCAAGGAATCTTAACTCACCAGATCCTCTGTTGAGGATCCAAGGTTGATTTGGCCCAAGATTGATCTGTGTGTCCCTGGAGTGGGAGTGAGGGGGCAGGGAAACGGAAGGGAGGCTAGGTCAGCAAGGAGTGGAATCAGCACATTGGAAGGACGATCCTGGGCTGTTTGGTAAAGAAATGTGCTATCTTGCAAATTCTTCATCCCCACCAACTGCTCTGCTTCCCTCTGCCATTCTCCCACCTCCTGGGTGACCACAGACTGACCTTTAGAACTTCTGTACCTAGAAATGCATGAAGGAATTAGAACTCCTTGTTTTTAAGGGCCTGTTCTGTTACTCATTTGGGCTTCAGAGTATCTGAGGAGCAGTCATGGAAGAGCTAGGAAGGGACACGGTTTCCCTGGGGCTTGGAGGTGGGTGTGAGTGAGTGTGGTAGTGTGTGTGTGTGTGTGTGTGTGTGTGTGTGTGCGTGCGTGTGCGCACGTGCAGTCTGAGGAGAGGGAGAAATCATAGTGCTGGACAAGGAAGCAAACTTGTTTTCTTTCCTTTTTAATTTTTATTCTGAATTAAAGTGAGCGTTTCCTTATGTAAAGTAGAAGGGAGAAGAAAGTAGATTGCATGGGAAACTGCCAGTCTCTTTTAGGATCCCTTGCTAGTCTTTTAAAGTAGATAATAATTTCAACATGTAACTTTCAAAGCTATCTTGTTTGTCTACGTCTCATGTCATTCTCTTTCCTGTTGATTTGTAAAAATCTTTCATGCTCTTTTCTTTCTTTCTTTTTTTTTTGGATTATGCTCTGTCTTCTTCCCTCCCAGCACTCAGCACATAGTAGGTTCTTTAAAAAATATTTATTGATCAAATAATTGATTGGGAAAAGGAATTTTAAAACTCTTTATAACTAACATGCACAGTGAAGCAAAACAAATTCCCACCTTGGTCTTGTTTGAAAAGTGAGATATCTTCTGTACCTTGAGTCTATCCCCTTCTCTCTCAGGAGCAGAATCATGGCTAGTCTTTATATTGCTAAGAGTCATGTTGCAAAGTTATTGTTATCTTAGTTTGTTGGATAATGCTGTTGTGATTGTGAATATTGTTCTTAGGGCACAAAGTAAATTGTTATTAAAGACTGAGGAGCCTTTGGTGGTGGGAAAGCATCGGTCCTCGAATCTGGAGACCTGGGTTTGAATCTTAGTTTTGCCATTTATTATCTGTGTGACTTTGATCAGATCACATCTTTTTTTCTGGGACCTCAGTTCCTCTATAAAATGAGGGAGTTGCCTTAAATAGTCTCTATTGGTCCTGTGATTCTATGAAGTTCAAGAAATGAGTCAACTTTTCTGTGGTTGTACCAATAATAGGTGTCAAACACTGGGAATCCATCTGAGGTCTCCCAACTCTCAGGCCAGTGCTGGTGTAAGGGGCAGAGTGGTGAATCATCGGACTGTTGGAAGAGAACCCAGCTCAATGCTATTCCCTCTTGTCCTGCAGGCCCTCCGAGGATCTCCGACCGAGTGGTCCCCAGGCAGTCGGCAAGGCTGGGGAGGACCATCAAACTCCTGTGTCCTGTGGAAGGGGACCCACCACCCCTCACCATGTGGACTAAGGACGGGCGCACCATCCACAGCGGCTGGGCCCGTTTTCGGGTCCTCCCCCAGGGCTTGAAGATCAAAGAAGTGGAACGAGGAGATGCTGGTACTTATGTATGCAAGGCCACCAATGGCTTCGGCAGCCTGAGTGTCAATTACACGCTCATTGTGATGGGTGAGTGTGATCATGCCCTGAGAAAGGGTGGACAGTGGTGGGCATAGGAGAGACAGAGGGTGAAACCAGGCCTGAGCTGAGTGTAGGGGGCTTGGTGGATAGAAGGGTAGTAGGGGAAAAAGACTGGAGATGACCAGACCCATACAACATGGCGTCCTTGGAAGGGATATTCTCAGGCCAGTGCTCAGTACCAACCATAAGGCTTTTGTTACATGGGGAGTGTGGCCAGCGGGAATGACATGGTCAATGTTGGACATAAGGTGGGATGGTCGGTGATAGACATCTCAGACCCCGTGCAGAGAATGTTTCAGAGTAGCCAAGAGCACAGAAAAATGGCAAGGAAAGACAAGCACAAACAATTTAAGAAACTAGGGAGTAGAATGGAAATAGCATTGAGTTTAGAGTCCCAGGAGTTGGGTTCAAGTGCTGACTCTGCCATTTGATATGTGTGTGCTAGCCCTTTGACCTCTCTCTGCCTCAGTTTCTGCATCTGAAGAAAGAAGAGGGGGTTAGGCTAGAAGGGCATTTGGATACTTTTTCTGTGTCTGCATACTAGGAGGCCTCTTATATGTGAGCCCATGTGTATGATTTGGGTGTGTTTGATTCCCTTGAACCTGAGGCAAAGTATAGAAAGGAAAATATGGGATTGAAGTATGGGGGGGGTGTCACATCCTCCTTTGGCCTGGGTCCTCTGGTCAGTTTCTAATTGAGAACTGACACAGAAAGGGCTGCCCCAGTAAGTGGTGAGCTCCCATGCCTAGAGGTCTTCAAGCAGAGACTGAATGGCATCCCTTGTTAGGGATGCTGTAGGTGAGGTCCTTGTGGATGGCTTGGCTTTTATTGTTTCTAACCTTAAACATAGGACTGGGAATGAGGAGACCTGGATTTGGGTTCCATCTTGAATACTCAGTGACTGTGTGACCTTAAATATACCACTTTTCCTCGCCTTGGCCTCAGTGTCCTCATCTGAAAAATGGGAACATTAATACTTTCACTACCAATCTCCCAAGGTTGTTGGGGGAAGCACTTTGGAAAGATTGGGGTGCTCTAGCTGAAGGAGCTGTTACTTTTTGTTGGAAAATGAGGTTCACAGGCTCTCTTGTTGGAATCCTACATCAGAGTATCAAGGGATTCCAGCATGTGAATAGCTGTGTGGCTCTGGGGAAGTCCCTTCTCTCCCAGGCTATTTCCTCATCTCTGCAATGAAGGAGTTATATGTGTTGATCTTGGTCTATAGAGTTCTTTTCTTTGGTGTTGGAAGAGCTTGTTTCACAGAAACTCCTGAGATGATCCGTTCCAGCTTCATAATAGCTATTAACAGCTAGCGTTTGTATATCTCTGTCCGGTTTGTGAAGTGCTTTATATTATGTTTATCTCATTTGATCCCGACGACAACCCTGGGAGGTAGGGGCTCTTATTATCCCCATTATACAGATGGGGAAATAGAGACAGACAGAGTAAGTGTCTGAGGCTAGGTTTGAACTGTGATCTTCTGAGCCCTAGGACCATTCATCACTGTAGCCAATGCTCTCCCTGGCTAGGTGGTCCATTCAACTTTTCCTTAAACATTTTCAATGACTGAGTTTATCCTCTTTCCCCACCCTACAAAGTAGCCCCTTTCTTCGTTGGACAGCTCCAGTTGGGAATCTCCTCCCAGCGGTGCCCAAATCTATAACTTATATCCATTGGTTCTAGAGATGGATGAGATGGTTCTTACCCTCAATGAGCTTCCAGTGTTGGGGGGAAGGGAATGAGGTGAGGGGATAAAGGGTGTATACAAATAATCATATTGTAGAGAAAAGGTTCTGAGAAAATGGAGGAGGGATTGATCACTTCTAGTGAGGAGGTCAGGGAAGTCTTCATGAAGGAGATTGTATTGTAATTATACCTGTAAAGGCAGGTAGGTATTTGAAAGGCAGAGAATGGTGTGTGTATGTGTGTGTGTGTGTGTGTGTGTGTGTGTGTGTGTGATATTTCTGTAGTGGATAACAGTATAATTAAGCCAACCAGAGCACAGAGTTCTGGTGGGGAGTAGTTTCAGATAAGCCTGTAAAGGTAGCAATGGTGCTGTATTGTGGAGGGCACTGAATGCCAGTTTATTCAGCAGCCCAGTGAAGGTTTCTGAGCTTTTACTGTCCATCATTTATCTTGATTTCTTCTTCTGGATCTCCAGGTCATTGGGCCCATGGGCTGCATGGGTTTATAGAATATAGAATAATATAGGACCATAGAATTCGGAGCTGAAAATGAACCTTAGAGAGCATTTCCTCTATGTTCCGTATTTTATAAAGGAGGAACCGGAGAGATCCAGCCCTCTCCACTCATGTGTCAGGGCTGAGAGCCTCCGCAGGCCAGAGGCAGTGTGCCAGTCTCCTCCTCAGCTGACCTCTGCAGCCCCTTTGGACACCTGATGCTCCTGCTTCTCCTCAGGCCTCATCAGTTCAGAGAAAGGAGCTCATCCTGCTCGTGGCAGAAGCCCTGGGTGGCGAGTCAGGAAAGCTGGCTTCTGCCCCTGGCTCAGCCTCCAGCTGGCTGGGTGACCTTGGGCCAGCCCCTTCCCCGCTCTAGCCGGGCTTCCCTTTCCCTGCCTGGCAAGTGAGGGGCAGACTAGATGCCTTTCCTTCCGCCCGGACCCTTCTTCCCAGCCAGGCCAAGGGAGCTGCTTTTTGGTGTTTCAGGTTTTTCACAGCTTGTTCTGCCGTCAGCGCCATTTGACGCGAGGCTTGTGGGGGAGCATTTTACATGAGAAGGATCATCCCTCTTCTCTTCTTTTATGACCTGCACAAGGCGCCCAGAGCAGCAGTCACCAGCAAACATCTGTTTGCTCTCGCAAAGGCTCCTGCTGCTGGTTCTGAGGGCTTCGAGTTGTGGGTGGAAAAAACCCAGAGCCGTACAGTGGGACAATGTGGTTTGCATTAGTGTGTTCCAGTGAACTCCTCGGCCCGTGGCCCAGCATCTCGACAGAGGGGGAGTGGAGTTTCTGGGCTGGTGAAGCTTCTAATCGTAATGTGGCAGAGCTGGGGCCTTAGGGTAGAGGAAAGAAAATGGCGTGGAGGTGATTTGGGTTTGAATCCCGGCTCCGGCACCTCTTCTTCTGTGACCATGGCCAACTCCCTCAGCCTCTCTGAGTTGTGGTTTCTTCCTGTAAAATAGGGATAATAATCCTGGTACTCTGCACTTTACAGGGCGGTTATGAGGAATGTATTTTGTAAACCACTACAGAAACGTGAGCAGTTACTACTGTTATTAGACACCATTGAGCCCAGCCCCTTCATGTTCTAGAGCAGAAAGTGAAGACTCATAAAAAGGAAGTCATTTAGAGGGTCATAAAACCAGTTCTAGAGCTGGAAGGGCTCTTAGAAATCACCCGAGCCAAGTCTCTCATTTTCCAGAAGAGGAAACTGAGGTGGGGATGAAGCCCTGAGTAGGGAAATGACCTGGCCAAGGTTTGTTGTCGCTGGTTTGTTTCAGTTGTGCCTGGCTCTCCATGACCCCATCTGGGATTTTCTTGGCAAAGATACTGGAGTGGTTCCCCATTTCCTTCTTCAGCTTATTTTGCAGATGAGGAAACTGAGGCAAACAGGGTTAAGTGACTTTATCAGGGTCACACAGCTAGTAAGAGTCTGAGGCCAGATTTGAACTCAGGTCCTCCTTGATTCTAGGGACAGCAGTCTTATCCATTCACCACCTAGTTGCCCTGGCCAAGGTTACACCGCAAATTAATGTTAGAGGCAGGGCTTGAATCCAGTGCCGACCCCCCCCCTCCCTCTGCCCCAGCTGACTAGTATATCTTACAGACAAAGAGGTCTCTTGAATTTGAAGACAATGATACAGTATCCCCTTGGCCCTATCTTTTTCAAGATGGGTTTCTTCCAGTTTTCCTGGTTTCTCTAAAAGCCTTATTCCCTAGGAGGGAAATCAAGGGCACAGTAGAAGGAGATATCTTTGTGGGAGGGTTTGTTAGTACTTAGAGTCAGCTTCCCAGCCACATGAGAGCTGATGAGAGCCCTGCTACGTCTGAGGGTCTTGGACCCCTTCTTCTGCTCTAGGGCAGTGTGAGGTAGGTGAGATCAGTTCTATGTGAAATTAAGAAAGATTTTCTGCAGCAGGGAATAAATACCAGTATTGAAGGAGGAGAAGAATTTCAGTAGGAGAGGAAAGTGTCTCCTAGGCTTAGGATGCGGTTTATGTTGAGAGAGGGCTGGCTGAAATCAGGGAAAAGCCAGTATTCCTGTGTGTCTGGAAAAGACCCTGGAGGAAAGGGGAGATAGATTGAAAAGATATAGAAAGGTCACATGTTGGCTGTCCTTGAATATCAGGCTCTGGATTTTGAGGAAATGAAGAGGGGTGTTTCCCAAGGACATAAACATATTGTTCCTCCAGTGTATGTGACTGGCATCCCTCCTGTGCCCAGCTCTGTGTCCAGCCTTGGATCCCCACCTCTTAGACTGGTCTGAGCAGAGTCCTGGAGCCTTCGGTCCCTGGCATTGAGCTGCTGGCTCTGGCTGTGTCTCTGTAACCAGGCAGATCGGGCTGAAAGTATGGATACAAAATGGGTGATGCCCTACAAACAGGCTGAACTTGGAACTTGGACTTCCAAGACCACAGTTCTAAGCCTGACCCTGTCATTGACCGTGTGACCTTGGTCAAGTCACTGGAGTTTTCTGGGCTTCACTTTCTCATCTGTCAAATGATGGTCCTTAAGATTCCTTCCAAGTCTTAATCAGTGATAGAATCTATGCTAGACATGACTGAGCAAGATTGTGAGCAGGGTTAAAAACATTACCCCTGGTTTCTGAGAAGTATAATCATATGTGTGGATGTTTATGTGTGTATATATATGTATATGTATATATATATTATGTAAGTTTTATAAAAATGCTTTATGTACACTTGAGCTTCAGAACTCTGTGGGGGTAATGCTACGAGTATTATGATACCCATTTTATTGATGAGGAAACTGAGGCTTCTATAGAGAAGCTGGGACTCACTCATACTCACATCGCTAAGAAGTGTCAGAGGCAAGATTTGACCCCACCTGGGTTTTCCTGACCACAGGTCAAGTATACGCTTCACTCACTCATCCCTGAGATGAAGTTTTCAGAATCCCAGCATTATCCGTGGCCCAGAAGGCAGCTCAAGGATGTTTGCTAAACTGCAAGGAAGGCTAGATTTGGAATCCAGGGACCTGGGTTCAAAACCTGACTCCAGACCTCAGTTTCCTCTTAATGAATCAGAGCGGGCCAGGGCTGAGCCAAGCAAGCAGAAAAGATGTTTCTGTCCTCTTTCCAAACTCATATCTCTTTCATGTTACTTGGTTGGGGAGTCAGAGGCATAAAAAACCTTTGGCCCGTTTCATTTGGTAAACAATCTTTTTATGAGATGCCTCATTTTCTGGGAGGGGAGTTAAGAACATACTCCTGGGGAAGGGGGCAGGGCTCAGAATTAGGCCCAGTTCTAAGGCCTTTGACCAAATCAGTGCAATGAGCATTTATTAAGTACCCACTGTATGTAAAGTCTTACCTTAGGGAGAGTTCTTAACCTTTTTTATGTTATAGAATGCTTTGAAGCCTATGGATTCTTTCTCAGAATAATGTTTTTTTTTTTGATGCATAAAGCAATGTACATAGAATTACAAAGGAAACCAATTATGTTGAAATATAGTTATCAAAATATATAAAAAAAGCAAATTTATGGATGCCATGTTAGGAACCTCAGGCCTCTAAGCATGGGGCTCTATAGACCCTCCAAAAGCTAATCCTACATTCTCTCTCGTCCCTGTTCCCAGTAGCGTGTGTGAACAAGGGTGTTCATGCCAGTACCGACATGTGTATGAGAGTACATTCTCATGAGTTTTTACACTCCCACATTCACAATCCCAGTTATGAACACAGTAAGCTTATACACAGTGCCCTTTACTTTATGTCTATATGCATCCCAAACCATGCACACACATGCATTCACAGTGGCACACATGTATGCCGACAGCCAACACATATTTATGGGCACAACCCAACATTCGTACATGTGTAGTCACATGTGCACACATATAAATCTACTCAGAGACATGTAGGAATATACACCTAGATCAGTGGTGTGTGTGCATACACACACACATATACACACTCACAGATACACTCATCCAGACAATGTCCCTGCTTTATCTCTCTTCTGTCCCCTGTGTGAACAGGGGTTCATGGTCCCCCTTCCCCTTGAACCATAGTGTTCCTCCTGCCCCATGGCATCACACGCATTTCTGACCTTGTACGGAGCCCCCACCCTCCAACGCTGCCCTGGCCCCGGCGCCTGCCCCCTGCCGTCTGTCCTTTCTCGTTGGCATTGATCAATATTGACTTTATTTTGTTGGACTCCATTTCAGAACAGCTTGTGATCTTTCTTCAGAAGGGTGATGGGGAGAGGTTTGGGGGAAGGTCACTGTGGTGTAGAATGATAACCTGGTTGTGGTTAGACGTTGCTGCTTTGTTTATCCCTGGATCCCCCCCAGCAGATCCTGGTACACAATGGGTGATTAATAAATACTTCTTACTGGGTTGTTGAGTGTGTGTCGCAGTGCATTGTGGGTGGTGTGACTGGGTCAGTCAGCTTGAATGTGTGTTTATATAAGTGTGATTTTCTCAGGCTGAGGGGGAACGACTCCCATCCTGAACTATCCAGCTGCCCTGAATATTTGTCAGTGGTTAGAAGGGTGATTGATTTCTACTCCCTCTCCTACTCAAAACAGACACGCAGGCCAAGGTTGCTGGTCCATGGAGGATTGGGCTGGACTGGGCTAGGCTGAGGAGGGGAGAGGAGGGGAGTGGGGGAAGAGGCCCATCTCTTCCCTCTCACAAGGACACCCCAACTCCATCCTAGGCTTCCACCAGTGACAAGCCATCAGTTACAAATGCTAGCAAAGAGGCTTCTCAGACCTCTCCTCCTCTGGGCATTCTACGTGGCCCAGGGATGAGGGATGCAGGTTGATTTTCACAATGTACGTTTCACTGGGGATATCCCAAGGACACTCAGACTGGAGGGGATGGGTGACCACATGGGTGGTCTGGGAATTGTTGGGGGATGATTCAAACAGAGATGTGAAGGGGGATTACAGGCTCTTCAGCAGTCATAGGCAGACCCCCTCCCTGCCCAAAGACACAGCCTTGACTTCTTAAAAGAATCATAGAGAGCCAGAAGAAATGGCCTTAGAGACCATCTAGACCAACCCCCCTCATTTTACAGGGGTGGAGACTAATGCCCAGATGAGGGATGGGACATTTCCAAGGTCACACAGTTAGTGGCACATTGAGACTTAGGTCTAGCTCTCCCAACCTGGTGTTCATTCATGTACCCTCCCTTGTTTTTCCCAAAGGGCATAATTGATGCTCTGTAAATGTTTTGTGTTTTTTATTATTCAATTTTAAAACTTATTATTCTATTTTAAACATTCTTTTCTTTTTCAATTTTGAGTTCCAAATTCTCTCCCTCTCCCACCCACTGAGAAGACAAACAATATATGATGACAGTTGTTCTATAAATATTTGTTAATCCTTCTGTCTTCCCCAGACTGTGAAGTCTCCGAGTTCAGGGCCTGGGTCTCTTCCTTCTTTGTCTCCCCAAGATGGAGAGTTCTCTGAAGACAAGATCTGGGTCTTTTATTTTCGGCATACTGCTACAAATTTATTCAGCATCTACTAACAGCATAGCACTGTGCTAAGCATTGGTGTTAAAAATTCAATTCAAATTCTTAAGCCCCTCCTATGTGCTAGGTACTGGGACTATAAAGATATGAAAAAACCAATCCCTTCTCTCAAGGAGTTTATGTGTGTATGTGGGAGAGATTGATAAGACTTGGCATCTGATTGAATTTGGGAGGGTAGGGGTAAAGGAGAGGAGAAAGTTAGGGATGCCCCCAAAGTTGTTTAACCAGGCTGGCTGGGAGAATATCTGGGGGAGGGGAAGTTTGGGAAGCTAACTGGAAGATGAGTTCTGTTTTGGACCTGATGCATTTGAGA
Source organism: Petaurus breviceps papuanus (assembly GCF_028583685.1). Taxonomy (NCBI): domain Eukaryota; kingdom Metazoa; phylum Chordata; class Mammalia; order Diprotodontia; family Petauridae; genus Petaurus; species Petaurus breviceps. The sequence goes on along the minus strand of NW_027185698.1, from coordinate 47,500,992 downwards.
TTCTAATGGGACATCCAGGCAGGCAGATGCCAACTGCATGTTTGACTGCAGAGAGATGCAGGCTGGTTCTATGGATTAGGGCGCCACCTGCCTAGAGATGACCACTGGACCTTTGGGGGAGGTCACCGAGAAAGGGTAGAGACAGGAGATTAGATCAGCCTTGGTGACAGAGCTTGTGTGTAGGAGGCAAGGTGAAACAGCAAACACTCCTGAGACAGAGAACTCAGAGTCACAAATGCCAGACAAAGAGAGGGTATCCAGGAGGTGGAAGGTCAGCACTGTAGAGAGAGATCACTGACAGGGAAGGAAGAAAGGCCCTAGAACAGAGCAATTAAGCGTTTCCTGGGAGTCATCAGAGAACAGCTTCAATTGAGAGGTAGCCTTGGAAGACAGATAAGAAGTCAAGAAGTGAGTGGGAGGTGGGAAAAGGGAAGCCAGAGTGTAGACAACTTTCTAGGAGTTTGGCTGTGAAAGGAAGGATGAGAACTTGAGGGGTAGGTCAAGTCAAGGGTTTTTTAAGATGGTTTTTAAAGAGATTTGGGTCTGTCTGCACAGAGCAGAGCCAGGATCAGCTAGGGAGATTGAAGATAAGAGTGAAGGGGAAGAGAGGAGAATGGGGGAATGAGGCTGATCCAAGGGCAAGCTCCCAGCAGAGATAGGAAAAGGTGGGATCCAGGGGCTAAGAGGTGGTTCTTTCCTTACAAGGAGGAGGGTCTGCTTGTCCTCAAGGACCAGAGAAATGTCAATGATGTGGACAATGTAATAGGAGAGAGGAAGAGACCCTAGGCTGAGTGGTGTGTGTGTGTGTGTGTGTGTGTGTGTGTGTGTGTGTGTGTGTGTTCTCAAGCTTGTGTGATTCCTCCCCCATTTCCCAAGGGTAGAGAACTATCAGCCTGAGTTGCACAAACCTGGTCACATCAGGATATTTGGCATTTTGAAATTTATCTGGACCCCCTGAAACTTCTTCCATACTCCTAACACAGGTCATGTTTGATAATGATGATGAGATTTCATACTGATGAACTCAATTATAGAGTCAAAGGTCTAGAGCTGGACAGGATCTCAGACTATCCAGTCCAACCTCACCTTTTTTGCAGATGAGGAAGCTTAGACACTGAGAGGTAAGTGACTTCTCCAAGGTCACACAGGCAGTAAGTAGCTGAGTCAAGTCCTCAGACTGAATTTTTTTACCCTGCTGCCTGCTTTCCATGGTACAGGATGCTGAGCAGGGTAGATGGTAGCTTGTGTGAGAGTAATTTAGATTAGGATTTCTTAACTAAGAGTGGGAGAACTTTTTGTGTGTTTTAAAAAATATTTTGATAACTATATTTCAATATAATTGGTCCCCTTTATATTTTACTCTTGGAATTTAAAAATGTTATTCTGAGAATAATAGGGCTCATCAGACCCCCCATGAGGGGTAGTGGTGGCTGTGACATGAATTAGTTTGAGGGCCCTTGGTCTGGGAGTGTTAATGGTCTTCGAGCTCCAGATGTGTCAGCAGTGTGATAATGGTGGCCCCAATTAATGGCATCCTTGGCTGAAGTAAGACCCAGTATCCAAGGGATAGAGAAGCTACTCCTGTTATCTGGCCCTTTCCCTGGTGAAAGTCCCATCCAGAATATTGTATTCATTGCTGGATGCCACAATTTAAGAACATTAACAGGTTGGTGGGTGACCCATGTGGTGAGGGGACTGAAGGAACTTTCTTATAAAAATCACTTGTGTGTCCTGGGAACCTTTATTAACTGGAGAAGTGACTTGGCACAGGATGTTTGAAGAGCGGTCATAGAGAAGGTTCTGCCCAATCAGCAAGCACTTATTAGGCACCTACTGTATGACAGGTCCTCTGTTTGACCTTTTGCCTTAGAATGTCAAACCAAAAACAGGCATGTTTGCTGCAGAGGGCACAGATCTGGGCTCAGTGTAAGGAAAAACTTCCTAAAAATTAGGACTATCTCCAAGTAGCAGGCTCTGCCTCTAGAGAACCTGGGCTCTCCATCAGTGGAGACCAGATGGCCACTTGGAGGGGATGTTGATTTTGTTCAGTCGTTATTCAGTCATGTCGGATTCTTTATGACCCCATTTGGAGTTCTCTTGGTGAAGAGACTAAGGTGATTTGCCATTTCCTTCCCCAGCTCATTTTACAGATGAGGAAACTGAGGTGAACATAGTTAAATGACCTGTCTAGGGTCACAGAGCACTTAAGTCTCTGAGGCCAAATTTGAACACAAGGAGATGAGTCTTCCTTACTCCAGGCTCAGTGTTCTTTCCACTGTATACCTGAATTATATTAGGGATCCTTAACTTGGAGTCTTTGAACTTTTATATATATATATATATGCATGTATATGTGTATGTCTATGTGTGTATATGTATGTCTATATGTATGCATGGATGTATATATGTTGACCACTATAATTCAATACAATGGGTCTCCTTTGCAATCTTCTGTATTTATCTTATGCATTTAAAAACATGATTCTGAGGAGTCCATCAGCTTCCCTAGAACTGCCAAAGGTGACCATGACTCAAGAGGTTAAGAACCCCTGAATCAGATGGTCCCAAGGGTTCCTTCCAACTCTGAGATACTCTGAGAAATCTGTGAGGTGGAAGTCCTGTTGTGTATGTGAGGTGTCTTTGTCTAGGGGTACTCTGTTCAATCTACACATGCCCTGTGGAGGAGGCTGAGAGGGCCTGACTCGGTCCATGCTGTCAGGGAGCTCAGAGCTTCCTAAGATGGCCACAGAGGTAATTAGGGTACTAGGCAGGATGCATGAAGGCCCAGGAGAGAGGCACTGGTAAGTGCTCCTTTGGAGGAGGCCATGGCACTGTTGAAGTCATAGAGCTTGGGTTCTCATCCTGGCTCTGCTACTTAGCTGTGTGACCCTGGGCAAGTTCATTCTCCTCTCTGGGCCCTAGTTGAGGGAGAGACTTGATTGCTAAGGGTTTTCTCTGCTCTTTTCCTCCAGGCTTCCACTTTGGGGGTGGGATTGGAAAGAGGTGCCATAGAAGCTGAGTTTCAACAGGTCAAAAGATAGGGTTGGTAGGACATCTGAGGGGAGATAGTGAGCCAAATCATGGAGATAGACAGTATTGAGGGGTTGGTAAGTTGCATATTCTGATTGGAACATAGGATGCATGAAGGGGGAGTAGTAGATGACAAAGCTGGAAAGGTGGGTTGGTGCTAGATGCAGGGAGTCCTTGAGTGCCGAGTTAATACTCAGAGGTTCAGCACTGTGGGGGGGCACCCCCTTCCTGGCAGATGCCATAAGGGGATGGAATCTGGGGCTTCTCTGGCAGTCTGGTTCACAGCCTGGCCTGACTAGAGACCTTGGTTGGTTTCTGCCGGCACCCAGCAGAATGTGATAGCCGGAGCCAACATCTGGGATTCATTGGTGGCCTGGAGCCTAAGCAAACACTAGGTATTTCCCCAGTCCTGGCTTCCCTCTCTTCTGGCTCCCGGCTGCCTTCCTTGCTGTCCTCGTGTCCAGAGAGAACGCGCTGATGACAATACCAGCCGCCGCAGGCCCCTTCTCTGGGACCTGCTGCTCAGCCATAGAGAAAGTCTCTCCCTGACTCAGACACATTCACCAGAATGTGGGGAGAGGGTAGGATGAGAGTGTGAAGGGTAGAGTGGAAGAGATGGAAGGCTCCCATAGCCTAGAAATCTCTCCTTGACAACATTGTTACTGAGGTTGGAATTCTATTAAAACATCACTTCTTTTCTTCTCTTCTTCTCTTCCTCCTTTCCTCCCTCCCTCCCTTCCTCCCTTCCTTCTTCCCTTCCTTCCTTCCTT
>NW_027185698.1:47495354-47497182 GCF_028583685.1 Petaurus breviceps papuanus | reverse complement strand
CCTTCCTTCCTTCCTTCCTTCCTTCCTTCCTTCCTTCCTTCCTTCCTGCTTGCCTGCCTGTCTACTGTGTACAATATGCTATCCTCAATACTGGGGATACAAGGATAGATGCATCCCAGATCTTGTTCTTGGGAGATTTGAAGTCAGAATCACAGAGTCGAAGAGTACCTGGGTTCAAATCCAAGTTCAGATACTTATTACCTGTATGGCCTTGAGAAAGTCATTTAACTTCTGATTCTGTTTTCCCTAATCTCTAAGATGAATGGGTTAGATTAGGTCAGAGATTATTAACTTTTTTTGTGTATCCTGGGCCCCTTTCACAGTCTAGTGAAACTTGGCACCCTTCTCTGACTAATGTTTTTAAATGAACAAGATAAAATACAATGGCTTATGGAGGAAACCAATTATACTTGAAATCCATTGGGGATTATTGAAAAAATGTTCTGGACCCCAGGTTTAGAGCCCCCGAGGATGATTTCCATGCTCTCTTCTAGCTTAGTCCTATGATAGCAGGGAGAATGGCATAAGGGCAAAGGAGAGCCCCAGTTAAAGTGGTCTGAGACCTGGGAGGAGGAAGAGAACCCCTTTATGGGAGCTGCTCCTCACAGCAGTGAAGTCCCCAGAAGAGTCTGGCCCTCTCTCTCCCTGTGCCTTTGCCAGTGCTGGCCCTCAAGTCGGCAATGCCCACTTTGTTGTTTTCCAATTTGGGGGATCTTCCCCACCCTTTAAAGCCAATGTTCCTGTGAAACCCTTCAGTCTGAAATGGCCTCTTCCTTGTCCCTCATCTCTCTCTTATAATCTCTCTCGCTTTCTGTTTCTTGTCTCTCACCATCATTCTGTCTCTAGTTGCTTTTATCTTTCAGTGTCTTCTCTTTGTCTCCTGTTTCCATCTGCCTCTCTTGCTTTCACCAATGCCCTGCCTCCATCTCCTTTCCAAGTGTCTGTCTGTCTGTCTGTCTGTCTGTCTCTCTCTGTCTCTCTCTCTTTCTCTCTCTGTCTCCCTGTCTCTTTGTCTCCTTGTCTCTCCCTGTCTCTCTTTCTCTCTCCTCTCCCTCCTCCCTCCCCCCCCCCTCTCTCTCTCTCTCTCTCTCTCTCTCTCTCTCTCTCTCTCCCTCTCTTTCTCCCTCCTCTCTCTCCCTCCCTCCCTCTCTCTCCCTTCCTCTCCTCTCTCTCTCCCTCTCCTCTCTCCCTCTCTCTGTCTCTCCTCCCTCCCTCCCTCTCTCTCTCCCTGCACCCCAAACTCTGTCTCTCTTTTTCCACCCACCACCCCTAAAAATAGCCCTGTGGCCCTGGATTGGCCCAGGAGCCATTTCCTCTTGCTGCAGAGCATCAGCTCAGGGAGGGAGGAAGGGAAGAGCCACCCCATTGTGCAGCTGCTGGAGAGAGAATGTCAAGAATTCTGGGGCCAGCTCTGCTCGGACTGGGCGGCCAGGACTCGCAGGAATGTGCCATGTAGGTCCAGCACTGTTGTCTCCCTCCTTCCTTCTTTCCCTCCCTCCCTGATTGCCTTCCTGCCTGCCTGACAGAGCTCATTTGGGAGCATGTCTGTTTGTAGGCTCTGGAGTGGGGAGTGGGTGATTAAATAGGGAGTCTGCTCTTTGCATGAGTGCACACACACATGCACACACACTCATGCACAAATACACTCATGTGCACACGCACACACACTCATGCACACACACTCATGTGCACGCACACACATACCAATGTACACACACTCATGTGCATGCACACACACTCATATGCACACATACTCATTTGCATGTGCACACACTCATGCACATGCACACACATGCATACACTCATATGCACATATGCTCGTGTGCAT
>NW_027185698.1:47473507-47495344 GCF_028583685.1 Petaurus breviceps papuanus | reverse complement strand
AAGACCCTTGAGTCTGAGGTCAGCAATCTGAGTCTCCCTTCCACCCATTCCAAAATCACTCCATAGGTTTCTTGACCATCATAAGCTGGCTGGGTCCTAGGCTTGCTTGCTACCCACTCACTGAGTGATTTTGGAGAACAGTCTTTCTCTCTGTCATCTTCAGTTTTCTGAGCTATTAAATAAGGGAGCTGGCCTTGATGATAGAGCTTTGAATCCCCTTCTAAGTTGTATGGTGTTGTGGATAGAGTTAGATTTGGAATCAAGAAGGCTGAGTCCTCAGGTGCTTCCTAGCTTTGTGACCTTGGGCCAATGATGTAGGATTTCCAGGCCTCAGGTTCTCCCACTGTCAAATGAAGGTGTTAGGTTAGATCGACTCTAGATTAACTGGTCCAGCTCTAGACCTCATAGACTTCTTCTTTTATTCTCTAAACATTTGCTAAGCACCAACTGTGTGTAGGGCCCTCCTTTCAGTGCTGGAGGTGCAATGATAAATACCACTCAGCCTCTAACTTGAAGGAGCTGAAAAGTTTTCCTTTCCTAAGCACATTTCTAAGCTCAGTCACAAGGCAGGATCAGGCAATGAATGGAAAGTTCCCTGTACTTGTAGTCAGAGGACCTGGGTTCAAATTCTGCCTCAGCTTCTTATTACCTGTGTGATCCTGGGAATCTCCTTTCCCTTCTCAGTTTCTTCCTCTCCAAACTGGGGAGATGGGGGAGACAGGAAGGTTTGGGCTACATCGGTGGTCACTTTCTGCATTTCCCACCTGGGATTTTTAGTTTCCTAGGATGTGGGGTCCTGCTGAGATTTGGTAAATTCTCGGCGAATGCCTTGCTCGGCTTCCAAGGCAGCCATCTGCCCTCCCCAGAAATAAAAGGATCCCCCTCAGCTTGTCGGTCCTAGCTGAGCCCCAGACTCTTCTCTGGCTCACCCGGCTGGCTGAGTTGCCCAGCGCTCCAGAAGCACGTGGTCTTGGCTCCTCCCGGGTGACGACATGGGGCCTCTGCCAGGTGACACCTGGAACGTGGTGACCTTAATGGAGTTGCCAGGAAACTTCAGGCTCTTAGGCCAGTTTCTAAGTTTAAAGCCTCTCTCAGGCCTCGAATGCCCAGTTCCTTTTTCTGGATGGCGCGTCAGCTCTGCACCCAGTGGGATGAGAAAGGTTTTAGATGGTTGTGGTCTTTAGATGAAAGAGGCCCTGACAGATGCACTTGGAGGTGAATCAGCTGAGAGATGTATGTGTATGATGAAGCAGAACGGAGGCTTCCTGGGAGGCCTCAGGCACTTAGCACCATTGCTGGCACATAGTAAGTGATTAATAAATGCTTATTGACTGACTGGCCCTGCCCCTTAATGATTCTCATCAGAAAAAATAAATCAACTTCATGACTGGTCAGTTATCTAGAACCTATGTACAGAAGGCAGATACAGGTAAGTGTGGAGTCAGGGAGACCTGAATTCAAATTTGGTTTCAGACACTTACTAGCTGTGTGATCCTGGGCAAGTCACTTAACCTCTGTTTGCCTTAATCCACTGGAGAGGAAAATGACAAACCAGTATCTCCAGTATCTTGGCCAAGAAAACCCCATGGACAGGGTCATGAAGAATCAGATACCACTGAACAACTCAGCATCAGGAAAATGTACAGGTGCTCTGGGCTAGGTATGAGGGGTCAGGGGACAGAGTATAGAGGAAGTACCCAGTCATCTCGATATTTTTGAGTTACATTATGATGGTTTTTTTTTTCTTTTTGGAGGGGGAAGGCAATTGGGGTTAAGTGATTTGCCTAAGGTCACACGTCTAGTAAATGTTAAATGTCTGAGGCCGGATTTGAACTCAGGTCCTCCTGACTCTGGGGCCGGTTCTCTATTCACTGTGTCACCTAGCTACTCCCATGATGGGGGGTTCTTAATCTGAGGTCTTTGGATTGATTTCAGGGATGAAGAAAACAAAATTACATCTTTATTTCCCCTAACCTCTAACTGAAACAGAGCCTTTTCTTCAATTATGAATGTGGGCAATAAACTTTATTCTGAGAAGAAGAGAGTCACCAGATTGCCATGGGGGTCCATGACATGAAAAGGGTTTAGAATCTCTGCATGTTGGGGAATGGTGTGCCATGACCCCGCAGGGCTTCATTCATTGACTTAGCTTCTTATCACAGGCTCTCTTCTGTGAGTGTTTTTGTTTGTGTGATGGAGGGATCATAGGAATCAGAGATGGAGCATTTCGAACTGTTGGACACATACAGGTCATCTCATCGGAGGCCCCGAGAGGGTAGGGGACTTTTTCCAGCTGGCTTACAGGTCTCTGGATGAGGATTCAAATACAGGTCCTCTGAATTTGCGATCTGCTGCCCTGCTTTGCAGCAAAGTGCTTCAGTGGTCCCTGGGCTCAGGAGCTCAAGGACTGACCCATGGGAGGACGGGACAATTCTGTTTCTGGTCAAGTGTTCCAGTGCAGGGTGAGAGCTCAGGGCAGTGGGACAGAGAACTCCTATTTTCAGAGCATTGTAAGGTTTACAAAATGCTTTTCTCACAATATATCAGGGACACAAGGCATGGAATTATTGTTCTCCCCATTTTAGAGGTGAAGAAACTGCTGATCAGAGACTTAAGAGATTTCTTGGAAATGTTGAGGTGAAGACTGGCATCCAGATCTCCTGGCTCAAAGTCTCTTTACTATTTTTTTGCCAAACCGTGTTTTCAGGGAAGGCTTGCTGAAGAAGGCTGCTTTGACACGAGCATAATTGTTGGGAGACTGATAGTGATGGCTGGATGAATACCATGGGATTAGATTCTCTGCAAGGCCTTGAATGCCAATTTCCTAAGTGTGTTCTATAAATCTAGTGTTTCTGAAGACCCATTCTCAGCCTGGGGTTTGAGTCTGGGGCTCTCTCTTTTCTAAACTTTCTGAAATTTGTTTCCATTTTAGGAAAGGAATTAAGCATGCTTATGATCTTTGAAAATCAAGTCAGCAGGCATATAGGAAGCCCCTGCTCTGGGCCTGGCACTCTGTTAAGTACTAGGAAAGGAAAGGACCTCTTGTTCATTTGTTTCAGTCATGCTCAACTCTCTGTGACCCCATTTAGGGTTTTCTTGGCAAAGGTGCTGGAGGGGTTTGCCATTTCCTTCTCCAGCTCATTTTATAGATGAGGAAACTGAGGTAAACAGGGTTAAGTGACTTGCCCAGGGTAACACGGCCAGTAAGTGTCTGAAGGGTGGATTTGAACTCAGGTCCTCCTGTCTTCAGTCCTGGTGCTCTATCCATTTTGCCATGTAAGGGACCTTAGAGGCCATCTAATCCAACCCCCTTATTTATTCTACCTCCTTACAGAGGTAGAAGGACTGAATGCAGATTCACCCAGGTAGAAAATGGCATCAGTAGAATTTAAAGGTAGATTCTCAGACTTGAGATGTAGTTCCTTTCTGACTGCACTGAGCTCTCTGAGCCCCAGCTGGGAGTAAGGAGACCTTGCTCTGAGGCCTGACTCTCTCTACTGACTGACTCTGTGGCCTTGAGTGAAGAAGCATTTCCTTTCTCCAGTCTTCAGTTTCCTCCTTTGTTAAATGACAGTGTTGGGACGTGGTGACCTCTGGGACTCTTTCCAATTCTGGTATTTTATTGCATTGGTCACTGTCTGATCTATGGGCTAGGGGTGGGGAAGGGAGGGGAGGGGATCCTTCGAGGCCGGGTTGGCGAGGGCTGTGCCAGAGAACTTGTTAAAAGCAAGCAATGTTATTTACACAAAGTGTCAGCTTAGAAATTCCTCCCTATGAAGTAGCATTCATCATGGTAATCTCATGGCCTAAGTGTTGGGTACTTGACTCTGGCTGGATCTTCCCCATTTGGGCCCTGGCTCTGCCACAGATGGACAGTGTGGCCCAGGACCAGTCACTTATTTGTCTGAACCTCACTTTGCACATAGTGCCTACTGTATACAGGGGACAGATTCTGAGGCCTTCCTTCCTGACTCCCAGTTTTCCCTTCTGCTTTTCAGACCCAGGCCTCCTGCTTCGCTTGGCTGACAGGCTAAGGTTTAAGGACCTCCTTGTCTCCCAAGGCTTCCATGCCTGCTTGGTGCCCTGGGCTTAGAGCCCTGCAGCTCTGATCCCAAATGACCCTTCCCCCTTCTGCTCCTGGCAGCTCATCTAAATGTTTCTCTCTGACATCTGCACCTTCCTTTCCTGTCCCTACATGCTCCAGGCCACATGTGTATGAGTACCTTGCTCCACAAGGGAAGAGAGTCCTTATAATAACATACCCATGGAAGGCCGTTAGAGGTGGACACGAGAAAACTCGCCAGTCCCAGATTAGGTGTGCCTAAATGTTCCCAGCTGTCCCGTGGAGTTTTTGGTTCCTGGGATCTGGCTTGGCCCATGACCCTTGTCAGGCCAGAGAGCCTCACAACATCAGCTCCCTCAGAGTGAAGATGATAACTTTTTACACTTCTCTGTGCAGCCTTGGTATTTGCAGGTGCCCAGACCTGACCTTATTGGTCATTCTGTAGTACTGGGCTCAGTCTCCTTCACTGAAGGAAGCTCCAAATTTATACTTAATCATAAGATCATAAATTTAGAACAGGGCCACCCAGCCTGGCCTGCTCATTTTACAGATGGAACTGGACCACGGGAGGCGAAGAGAAGATGTGACTTGTCTAGGCTTGTCCAAGTATCTGAGGCAGGCTTTGAACCCAAGGCTACCTTACTTCAAATCTGGAACTCTGTCTGCCACCCTGCTTCTCTCATCACGGGGTCATAGGTTGAGAACTGAAAGGGACCTTAAGAGGACATCTCGTCCAACTTACCCATTTTGCAGATGGAAAAACTGGGGCACAGAAAAATTGGTTATGGGATATGCACAGAGCCTCATGACTATTAAGCATCAAAGGACCCAGGTCCTTTGGACTCCCTCTACTGCTCTCTCTCAGTGATAAGGTCTGGACTAGATTTCCCTCCTCCCTGATACTGAGCAGGTAGGATGTTCCCATCATCACCACTATCCTCACAGCCCCAATTTCTATTTCATTTCTAGGGTTATGATGGCACATCCTGGCAGCCCTCAGGTATAATGGAGGGGAAAGTGTACTCATGTGGATTTCAAGGACCTGGGTTTGAGTCCCGGCCCTGGAACTTAACTCCCTTTGTTTTTTTTTTTTTTTTGGCAAATCAAGACACCTGTCTGTGCCTTTGTTTCCTCATCTGTAGAATGAGAGGGTTGAACTGAGGCACCTCCTGGCTGTAGGTCCCATGACAGTATCAGTAGGTAGGATCAGAATGTGTCGGCCTCTTGCTGTCCTGCCCTTTGTAGGCTAAGCCCCAAGCCTCTTCTGAGATGGATGTTTGATGAGGCGGGTCTTGTTGGAGGTCTTTCTTCCTCCTAGCACCCGAGTCATATCTCTTCTTCTAGAGACTTGGGGGCAGGGGAACAGGTGGGCTCTAAGAGGCTCTTTTCTGCCTCACTTTGAAAGGCTATTTGGTTTAATATAAATATTTCCCTTAATTTCCTTTGAAAACTTTGCAAAGGATAATTGCAGACCGATCATGCATTAAGTAGTCACATCTCTGCCAACAGCTGGTTGGTTAGGCACTTGAGGGGTGAGGGAATTGCTCTGAAAGCCTCTCTTTATATCTCTTTCTTCACCTTTCTCCTGTCTCTTTGTGTCTATGTGGCTATGTCTTTGTCTCTTCATATTCCCCTCTCCCTGATCCCACTGGCAGAAAGGAAGTTACAGATCTGCTACTGGCAGAGTTGAATTGACCTTTCTTTTTTTTTTACCCCCTTTTGGAGGGCAATTGGGATTAAGTGACTTGCCCAAGGTCACACAGCTAGTTTTTGTGTTAAGTGTCTGAGGCCGGATTTGAACTCAGGTCCTCCTGACTCCGGGGCTGGTGCTCTATTCACTGCACCACCTAGCTGCCCCTGAATTGACCTTTTTTATTATCCATCTTCTAAATCAGGGAAAGTTGCTTTTTAAAGCTTTTGGTCCTGTGTGACGATTCCAGGCTTCAGAGACAGACAGATGTGTGGAATGAGGGCTAGATTTGAGATGGGAAATCAAGGTCTTCTGTGTTAATTCTATTTCTTCCCTCTTGACCTCAGTTTCCATATCTGTGTGTTGGGTATGATGATACATACTCTACCCCTCAGGGTTGCTGAGGGACGTAAGTAGGACAGTAGATGTGAAGGATTGTGTAACCATAAATTTTCATCAATATGTCACCTGTTGTTGGTGTTATTGCCTATAGAACATTTAACTGTGGATTCCCAGAGTTCTTGGGTAGAAGGAGGAGTAAGATTATTGGAATCTCACAGAATTGGAAGCAGCTTAAGGGTCCACCTATTCCAATGTGTAAACGAATAAAAACCCCCTCTACATCTACCTGAAAAGTAATGATTGACTGAGGTGGCTAGGTAGTGCAGTGAATAGAGTACCAACCCTGGAGTCATGAGGACCTGAATTCAAATCTGGCCTCACACACTTAACACTTATTAGCTGTGTGACCTTTGGCAAGTCACAACCCCAATTGCCCTGCATTCCCAACTCCAAAAAGCAAAAAAAAAAAAAAGCAATGATTGACCTCTGCTCGAAGACTTATAGTGAACAAGAAGGAGGGAAACAGGAACGGAGAGACTATGCTCATTACCCCAGGGGGTTGCCCATCCCATTTCTGGAAAATACTAATTGTTAGAGAAAAGTTTTCTTTGCAGCAAACTTAAATTTGCTTCTTTGAACTGATGGTGTCTTAATACCGATTGAAGCATACTTTTTTTAACTTTGTTTTTCTTGAGTCTTTTTTTTGTCCTATGTTTTCTTTCACAACATGACTATTATGGAAATGTTTTGCATGACCACACATGTATAACCTATATTGAATTGCTTGCCTTCTTAATGAGGGGGGATAGGGAGGGAGGAGGGGGGAGAATTTGGAACTTAAAGTTTTAGAAATGAATGTTAAAAATTGTTTTTACATGCATACTAAAAACATACATACTAAAAAACAAAATTACTAAATAAAAACAATTTGCTTCTTTGTAGCTCTCTTGTTCAAGCAGATCAAGTCTTTGCCCGCTTTCACACAACAGTCCTTCACATACATGTAAATACCTACGATTTCTCATCCTACCTAAAGTCTTTTCTTCTCCAGGCTAAATGTCCCTGGTTCCTTCAATTGAGCATCATCTGACATGGTCTTGACGCCTTTCTCTAGACCTCTACCCAGTTTAAATTGTGGTACCCAAAACTGAATAAAAATATTCCAGATGTTGTCTGACCAGGGTAGAGTATATAGCAAGTCTGCCCCAACCTTATTCCAAGATGTTACTCTTCTCACTGCTGCCTCAAATGTCGTCCGCTTTCTGGTGTGTCATATACCACTGTGGATTCATATAGACTTCACAGTTCTCTAAAATGTGTTTTCAAATTGTCTTGCCATCTCTCCTCCATTTTTATTTGTTGATTTTTTGAACCCATGTAAGACTTTACATTTATTCTTATTAAATTTCATCTTTTTTGATTCAGTGCAAACATTCTAGCTTGTCTAGACTTTTTAGATAGATAAGCAATTTAGATAGATTTATTAAACACTTACTAGGTGTGAGGCGCTGTGCTAAATGCCAGGGAAAGGGTCACACAGCTAGTAAATGTCAGAGCCAGGATTTGAACCTAGATCTCCTTACTTTAAATCCTGTGGTCTGTACTGGTGGGATAACTGTGGCAGCATATGTGAGATGGGGATAGGGACAGGGAAGGGCTACAAGTTGGAGACTGTCATCTTGGAATGCAGTGATGAGGGTTTGGGAAAATCTGACCAACCCCACGTCTTGTTTGGCCTCTTCTATGCCTGTTGTCAAGAGAGCATCAGAATCCGTTGTTTTAGGGATCCCAGGAAGAAGTCAGAGGCAGCCTGTTGTAGGGTTAGAATTAACTTAAGTGACCTTGACTGTCAGTTCCTTTCTCTGGCCTTAGTTTCCCCTCTGTAAAAGGAAAGATTTGGGCTAGAACTAGATAATCTCTGGGGTCCTTTTCAGTCAAATATCCTGAGATCCAGAGCCTGGCTTTGGGACTCCCCCCCTCCCCACCGTCGGAGCCTAGTGGTACCAATGTGCTGGCCCTCGGGGAATCGTCTTCTCTCTATGTGTGGATATGAGCAGCCTGGTGGGCATTGCTATGCTCTGCCTTCCCCCAGTCTCTCTCTTTGTAGAGATAGCCAACTTCCAGCCTATTTTTGAAAGGTTCTGAGTCGCAGGGAGGGCCCTGGCTGTGATCTAACATCCGAGGAGAGCGGGTGGCTGCTGATGAAAGACACTGAATGCCTGGAAACACTGTTACAATGAGTCACCACCTGACGGCCTAGAGTGATTGCACAATCCCGCAGTGGGCTGCACTGGGTGCCTACCTCCCCAGAGGCTGGGAATATTCCCAAGGTCTCAGGTCTTCCGGATAAAGCCTGGATGGGAGTTGGGCAAGCCAGGTGTCCTTCTGCAGGGTGGTAAAGATCACTGTGGCCTTCATGTGGCGAGGGAAGACGTTTTGGAGAGAGTGAGCTGAGTGTAACATCATGACCCATCTGGTGCTCTCCAGGGTCTTGTTCAAACTCCCCCACTCTCCTCTCCTAAATAAAGATCCCATAGAGCTCACAGTACCTCAGCCTTAGGGAGGATCTGGGGCATGTGCTATCTACAGCTGCAAGGAGATCAAGGGAAAGGAGGAGGAGAATGAATGGATGAATGAAATTACGTTTATTAAGTACTTACTATTTGCTAAGCCCTGTGCTAAAAGCTGAGGTCGAAGGCACAAAAAGCAAAGCCAATTTGCCCTCAAGGTGCTTACATTCTAATAGGGCAAGACAACACTTAAGAGAATGATGTTTTGGTGTGGGACATCAGATATGGAGGCAGAGGGCATGTCTTCTCCTTGGGATTTATAGTCGTACTTACAGCCTCCCCTTCCCTAGACCATTCCTGAGTACAGGAGCTCCAATTCTCCAACTTTACCTAGTATCTTCATGCCAGGCACTGTGCCAAGTGCCAGGGATATGAAGGCAGAAATGAAATAACTTCTGCTTTCAAAGACCATCTTATCTAAACAGTTGGAGGCTATGTCCATTGCAGGGCATGCAACATATACACAAATAAGCAATATTACTTGTTTGGAGAGTAGAATGGTATGAGGAGATACAAACAAAATACTCTATAAAAATTTGAGATTTCTGTAAACTGAACAGATCAGGGATGGCTTCTTGGAGAAGGTGGCATCCCAACTGGACATCTAAGGAAGAAAAGGATTTCCAAAGGTACAGGAAAGAGAAAAGTGTGCCACATGCTTGGTATAAGTGCATGGGGTCAGGAGCAGGCAAGACAAGACAGGGGAGCCATTAACAGTCTTCTTTGGCTGCAGAAGAATACCAGAGGCAGGGAGCAGAATGAAATAAGGCTGGGTAGGTTGGGGTCAGATTATGGAGTGGCTTGAGTGCCAGACTGAGGAATTTGTATTTCATCCTACAGGCACAGAGAATTCCTGAAGGCTGGTGTTGTTGTTGCTACTGTGGCAGTCAGGGTTCAGTGACTTGCCCAGGGTCACATAGCTAGTAAATGTCAAATGTCGGAGGCTAGATTTGAACTCAGGTTCTCCCAACTCTGGGACCAGTGCTCTATTCACTGTGCCACTTAATGGCCCTTCTGAAGGCTTTTGAGCAGGAGAGGGACATGGTCACACCTGTGCATTATGGTACAAGATAATTTTGTCAACTTTGTGACCCACTGACTAGAAAGGAAGGGAGGTAGACCTGTGAGGCCCTTTCAGTAGTCTAGGTGAGAGGTAATAAAGGCCTAATCGAAGGGGGTTATCGTGCGAAGGGGCTTTGGTGGAAGGATATTGCTGAAATGCAAGCGCTAGGACGTGGAGGGTGGAGAGGGTGTCAGCTTGGGTCATCTGTAGGGTGTTTATGTTTGGAGAATGGACTTGGGCCTGATTCTGTTCCCTTCTGGCCTCTCTCCAGGACGTCTTCTCCAAGGGGCTCCTGGTGAAGCCCAGGGGCTTAGCACCCATGGAGTCTCCTCATTGGGAGCACTTAGCTGCATCTGCCCCCTCCTAGGGATTTTCTTCAAGTCCAAGAAGGGATGTGGAAGGTATTTTACAGATGTGGAAGCAGGGAAAAAGATGTCCCATCTACATCTCAGACTCATTGTGTCCTAGGGAGAATTCGTTTTCTCCCCGCTCCCCTTCCTGACTTCCCTATTTCTGTTGGCTATCCCCTCATCCTTCTGGCTTTGCCCAGGCTCACCAACTTGAAGTCATCCTCAGTCCTCCCTTCTTCCCCCCCTCTCCACACAGTCAATTGCTAAACCTTGGTGAGTTTCTCTCAGGGTAGGACGGTAAATGTTTAACAACTATCTCATCATTGGCATTTTCTTCTTGGTTTTCCCAAGTCTAGACCATCAACAAAACAATACATCAAGCCTTGATTTGTGGATTTCTGAGTCATAAATGCTCACACCGAAAATGTGATGGCGGAGTTGGCTGTAGCAGGATGCATCTCACATCTGCCCCTTTCTCATTGCACCCATGGCCATCACCCAATCAGGGTCTCATCTGGTCCCACGTGGATGATTGCACTAACTTCCTTCTTGGACTCTATGCATCTTCCCTCCAAGCCATCCTCCATCCAGCTGCCAAACTGACATCCCTAAGGCACAGATCTGGTCATGTCACTACCTTGCTGGAGAAGCCTGGAGTCTCCCTTTGCCTCTAGGAGAAAGTGCCAACTCATAGATTTGGCACAAAAACTCCTCCCAGTTTGATTCCAGCCTCTCTTTCTAGGCTTAGAATAATAGGATCAGAGCTAGAAGTGACCCCAGAGACCACCTAGTCTTGGTACCTGGTTTTATGGCGGGGGTGGGGTGGGGAATTGAAGGCCACACATGGGAAGTGACTTGCCCAAGGTATGGGCAAGGTGTGAAGGTCCAAGGTGAGATTTGAACTCAGGACCTCACCACTCTCTTTCACGTGACTTTCCTTCCCACACTCTGGTCCAGCCAGGCTGGCTGGCTTGCGTCTCCATACATGCCATTCCATGTCCTGGCTGTGCTTTTGCCTAGCCTGCCCCTCACACCTGCGATTCATTCCCTTTCCCCACTGCTTTTTAGAATCCCTAGCTTAAAGCTGAGCCCAAGTGCCCCTACTTGCAGAAGCCATATCCTGAGCCCTCCAGCTGTTGGTGTTCTTCCCTGGAAACAGGAGTGTATTTTTAATGTGCATATCATTTTCTTAACATGCATATCATTTTCTCCTGATAGAACGTAATTTCCTTGAGGGCAAGGATTATTTTGTTCTGGTCTCTGACACCTACGCATGCTTGACCTATAACCGTCCTTAATAAACACTTATTGGACAAACTTCTTAAGTAGAAAGATTGTTCCTGAGCAAATATGGCTTAGTAGAGGAGCCTGGAATCAAACCGAGATCTTTTGGTGCCAAATCCAGAGTTTTTCTACTGCATTTACAGCAGCCTGTGGCCATCCATCCACGCATCCATCCATCCGTCCATCCACCCAATCCATTCACCCATCCATCTAAATTAAGTACATTTTCTTTGCTCCTCCCTCCCTCCCTCCACCCCACCTCACCCCCCAATTGGTGGGAGGAGGGGCAACTGAGGGAATAGGATTTTAAGAGACCTCATGGTGGGGACTGGGGACACTTTGCCTGTGATTAGCCTGGAGAAAGGAAAGAAACTTTTGTCCTAGTGAAAGGGAAAGCTTGTAGTTCATTAAGTGCCCGAGGATTAGTGGTATTGAGGGGCCATGCTCTGTAAAGGTACTAGAGATGCCTGTGGGGGGCAGGGCAGGTTGGAGAGGGAAGGAGGTCCCCTCAGCGGGGAGGGGGCCTGGAACAACTTTCTTCCTATTCTCTGCCTTTTGAGGGGAGGAATCTTTAAGGGCTTCCCAGGGGTGGCCCAGGCTGGAGGGAGAGGGTTTTCCCCTCCCCTTCACCCTCAGGCTTGTATTTTTGTTTTCATGGGGGTGGAGTAGGGGGACGCCAGGAGTGTGCCCTGCTGCCTTTGGGGTAGGGGATGTATAGTTCCTGTACAATTCAGCATCCCATCTCGGGCCAGTGGGGGCTGGGGCCTGGGGGGGTTTGGCTAGGGCTCCTGAATGGGAGCCTGGGATTCAGGCCAGAGAAAGGAAACTCTCAAGGAGAAGCAAGCACTCATGGGGTGGGAGTGGGGAGGATACAGAGCTGGAAACAATGTCCCCTTTCAGCCCCCTCTAATATTGCAGAGAACTCTTGGTGTTCACCATGCTCCTGGGCCTGGCTTCTGCCTAAAGGGGTTCCTGCTCCAGTCCTTAGGGAACCAGCCCCCCCCTCCTGCTCCCCAGTTTAGGAGATAACTCGGATGGCTTTGCTACAGGGAGAGGGTGGATGCACTAAAGAGCTGTTTTTTGCTTAACCCGGCATTCAGGGCTTACCAGAGCCTGCCTCTAGCCTTAACCTTTCTTGCTCATAGACTCAGAAGAACACACCCAAGCTTAAAACTGTAAGGAACCTTAAAGTCTAATTGCTTTCTTTTACAGTTAGGGAAACTGAGACCCAGACACCAAGTACATAGTTAAGCATTATACTTAAATACATAAGCAAAAATGGAAAGCAAATAAATACTTATAAATACAAAGTTGTTTAATACAGGGTGGTTTGGGAGTAGGGGCTCAGACAATTCAAGAGACCAGGAAAGGCTTCACAAAGAAGATAATGAAGAGAAATAAGGCAGGGCAGGTAAGTTGAGACCAGATTTTGGAAGGCCTTAAGTGTGTGCCACCCCACCCCCCACAAAAGTTAGCTGAGACTGCACCCCTTCTGGTAAACACTCATGTTGTGAACTTCAGACATACATGCTTGTGGATATTAAAATGCATTCCCATCTGTTGATGGCCATCGTTTCTGGTTCAGAAAGAGCCTTTTACTGGAGTTATTATCTTGCCCAAAGTCAACCTAGTAAGCAGCGGAAGTGGCATTTCATCCTGGGTCTTCCAGCTCAGAATCTATAAGACCTTACTGTAGTATATCCTGTTCTTCCTTAGGCATTATGGGGGTACATTGTGGTATAATGGAAGAGCTCTGTCCCGGAAATCAAATTCCACCTCAGATACATCCTAGCCACATGACCTCAAGCAAGTCAAGTGTCTTAACCTCTCTGAACCTTGGTGTCCGCATCTGCAGAATGGGGGTGCTAATAGCTAGAGTGGCTCTGTCACAGGGTTTCTTGGAGCATCATATGAGACGGTCCAGGACAAGCCTTTGGTAAAATGGAAAGTGCTCTGTAAATGACAGTTGCTATTATCGTGATGTGGCCAGCCTGGGCAGTGATAGACGCCTCCAAAGGACTAAAGGGTTGTCACATGGAAAAGCCATCAGGCTTGCTGGGCTTAGTGGCTAGGAACGGGGGTGGGGGTGGGGGAACGGGACTTCCAGGGAGGCAGTTTTACTGGCTCTAAGGGAAAAGTTCCTAACTGTTAGGCACTGGAGAGGAGGCAGGATGACCTGTCATGGTTGCTGTAGAGGGGGATTTCCATTGTGGTTCAAGCTAAACTAAGTGCCTATTAAGGCCCCTTTGAGGTTTCATCATCTCATCGGCTCTTGAGCTTTCTCTTCTCCTATATTACCTATACTACTCATCCTTCCATGCCCAGCTCAGGTTCCACCCCCTCCAGGGAGCCTTGTCTCCCCTGCCCCTCACCATCTTTCTTTTTAAAGAACTCATATTTTTCCTAATTATCATGGCTATGTTATTTACTTCTTGGCTGACCATGAGATAAACCATTCTACTCTCTGAGACTCAAGTTTCCCTCTCTGTAAAAGGAGGGATCTCTGAGACTCAGTTTCCCCCTCTATAAAAGGAGAGAGCTGGAGGAAATGATCCATAATTCCCTTTCAGCTCTGAATTGTATGTGATGTTAGACTCTTCTTACATCCTGCCTGATAATGAAAATATTTGTATCTTTACTCTGTATCTCCTGAGAGGTGTTCCCTGGGCTTCAACACACTCCCAAAGGATGCACAAGTCAGAAAGGTTAAGAACTGTTGCCTTAGAGACTCTAGGATCAGTGGGTCCAGTTATCTTGCAGGCAGTTTGTGAAGGTGGAAAGACCATTGGTTGGACTTAGAGGCAGTAGAACAAGGTTCCAGTCCTGCTTCTGACTCTCTCTTTGTGACCTTGGGTTGTGTGACTTTTTTGAGCCTTAGAGGACTCATCTATAAAATGGAGATGATGATACCTTCTCCCCACTCCCCACCCACTTCATGGGGTGAGATGGTGCTTGTAGGAGAGCCCTGGAAAATGAAGAGTGCTTCAGGGAAGTGAGTGAGGATAATGAAGGTGCTCACCCCCAGATTCGATGCAATGTTTAATTCATTGATTGAATAATTATTCTGTAATTATTATATTATACTTATTTCATAATTAATTCAGTTTCTGTTTGAGCCAACTACTTATTAAGGCCTTGAAGAAGGGCGTCCAAAAGTGAAACAAAATCAATTCCCTACCCTCAAGGTACTTTGAATCATAGGGAGGCTGCGACATTATGCCGAGTAGAATGCAATGGAAAACCAAGGAAGGAGAGATCCCTTTCTCCTGGAATAGGAGATGGGGGAAGGTGGAAACCCTTGAAGGAAGAGAAAAATGTGAAAAGGCCTAGAAGAGCAGTGAGTGCAGTCCAAGTCAGTGCCCAGAAATGAGATGGCTTGTCAGAGAACAGCTTCACGGTCCCATGTGGCTAGAATATAGAAGCCTAAAGGTAGGCATCAAGCAAGCAGGCTTTCCTAAGTGCCAGGCAGAGGACACGTGTACAGTACAAAGAAGGAACTTACATTCGGATGGGGGAGACACCAAGTACATAGTTAAGCATTATACTTAAGTACATAAGCAAAAATGAAAAGCAAATAAATACAAATACAAAGTTATTTTAACACAAGGTGGTTTGTGGGGTAGAGCTCAGGTAATTGGAGAGACAAGGAAAGGCTTCACATACAAGAAAATGGAGAGAAATAAGGCAGAACAGGTAAGTTGGGGCCAGATTTTGGAAGGCCTTATATGTCTGCCAGCAAAAAAAGAAACGTTGGTTGAGACTGCACCCCTGCTGGTCAACACTCATGTCATGAACTTCAGACCTATTTCATGGTTGTGGATATTAAAATGCATTTCCATCTGTTAATGGCCATAGTTCATAGCTCAGAAAGAACCTTTTACTGGAGTTATTAGCTTTGAGAATAGCAGTGTAAACAGGTATGGGGTTTCAAGACAGTTTTCCTCTTGGCGAAGCTGAGCTGCTGAACACTTCTGTACATGGCATCCTGGTTTCCAAGAGGTATTCCAAGAGCAACAGAGTTGTTTGTGTTTCCAGCACATGCTATCTCGGGGTACGAGCTCTTAGCTCTTGGCCCCCAAGTGATTCTGGGAGATACTGCTGGGAATTTGGGCTGGGGGTGTTCTGGGCACCATGATACCCCCTCCGACCTTCCTGTTTCCTGCTCTTGTCTATTGTTTGGACTTCTGCTTGTGTTTCTCAGGTCAGGCTGGGACCAAGGGAGACATTCTCCCCGAGTTCTGAGGAGTTATATTAGAAAGAGTTTAATCATTCACCCACTCCCTTGCATTCTCTCATTCTTTGATTCATTCATGCCCTCACTCCCCTGAATTCCCTGGTTTTTTGACGGATTCATTCGTTCAGTCTTCAAAATGAAGATAGTGTGTAAGAGACAGGGACTGACCCTGGGATTTCATTGCTAGGGGAACTCCCAAGTGAGTAAAGCCCCTCTGCCTGGGGAGGTCACTACCTTTTCTGCAGCTTCAAGTGTTAGTTGCCTAGAGCACTGAGATGTTAAGTGATTGGCCCAGGGTTGCACGGAAAGAGCTTGTCATAGGCAGAACTCAACTCAAGTCTTCTTAGCTTTGAGCTAGTTTCACTTCATATACACCTCCTTGCTGCCTCCCTAATGTATAGAAAACATTTTGTAAGTGAAAAAGTCAGCTACTCCATTTAGTCATTTACCAGACAATAAGGCACCCCTGTGCTAGACCCTAACGGAGACGCGGAATGGCCTTCTCCCACCTCTCTAATTTCCTCTTCCCCAACCACCCCTTCTGTCTATCCAGGCAGAAGGGCCATGAAAGTGTCTTTTGAGTATTTGAAAATCCATTCTGTGGAAGAGGAGTTAGACTCCTTCTTGGCCCCAGAGGACGCAGCAAAGAGTAACAGGTGCAAGTTTCCAAGGGGAAGATTGAAGCTTGATGCCAGCAAAACCTCAAAGCAACGGGAGCTAACCCATAGGGGCTACTTGGAGAGGTGGTGGGTCTTCCTCTCCTTCGACCTTCAAGGGAAGAGTATATGACCCCTCATTAGGATTGTCGGAGGCAAGGAGGCACAGCTGTGCTTGGACCCTGCTTTGATATGGGTTGGAGATCTGAGACCTCTTCTAGCTCTGAGAGAGTCTGTGGTCCTGCTGCTGTTACTAATGATATTACTACGTCCTGACTTTCTCTTCAGCCGATGAAGCAGGATATATATTATCGATGATATTCTTTCTAGTTTTGAGTTGAAACATATCCCCAAAACTTGTCTTGAAAGCCAGCCACTGGCTGTATGTATGTGTGTTTGCCCGTTCCCACTGTGAAGGGGAATTTCTCCAGGAGAATTCTCATTGGTGGTGGTGATGGTGGGCTTATCCGGGGGTCGTTTTGAGGGATGAGAGTCCTCCTGACCAATCTGTGTGCACCTCCCTTGGAGAGAAGTGCTGGTTAGTCGTAGTGGCACAAAGCACCCTTCCCTTCCTTCCATGTGGCTTCAGATAGCAGATCATCATGTTTTAGAAGGAGGAAGAGACTTTAATGTAGTCTACCGTCCCATTCCCCCTCACCCCTTTACAGATGGGAAGCTGCAGGGCCTGGTCACAGTGGTGTCAAATGCAAATAGTAACTGATCCCTGCCTGTGCATATTGACTTAGAAAGCCATAAATTAGATTATCTATGTTGAATAGTATTTATTTATTTATTGTGTTAAATGTTTCCCAGTGACATTTTAAGCACTCTCTGGAGGTTGGCAGCTCTTTGTATAGTAGATAGCAGGATTTTTAGAATTGGATTTTTGTAGATTTGAATTTGTAAGCCTGAATAGATCTGAGCAGGATTTGGGGTTCGAATCCTGCTTCAGATACTATTGTATAACATTGATTGAGTCATGGAACTTCTCTGGGCCTCAGCTTCTTCATCGGAAAAATGAGGGGCTTGGACTCTACCTCAAAGGTCCCTTCCAACTCCGAATTCTGTGATTCTGTGGTGACCTAAAGTCTTAAGAGGGCAGGTGACTTGCTCTAGGCAGCAGAAATAGTCAATGACAGAGGCAGGTTTGAAACCCAGAGGAAGGAAGGAAGGATGGTATAGTGAAAGAACACCAGATTTGTAGACAGCGGGCTTGGGTTCTAATTCACTTGGGGGAGATTTTGCTTTTCTACATCTTTTCTGCTCTGTCAAATGGAGAGAATAAATTTTGCCTTGTTCACTTTGAATCACAGAATGTGGAGTGGGGACCTTCAGAATGAAAATCCCTCATTTTACCCCTGGGAACATGTTCTACCCGAGGTCACTGAGATTAATGCCAGAGACTGAGTCAGGGGTCCAGTGTGGGTATCCTGACTCCCCCTGGATCACCATTTGGATCATGACACCATTCCTTGTCAAAAGCCCTGCTTCGTAACCAGGAAGGAAGTTGGATTTGTGGATAAGCTGCAAGCTTCCGGAGCATGGTAGAGAGTGGGCCAGGGCCCCAGACCATTCAGCTTTGATTAAAGCCAACATTAGCAAATATCTGAGGTCTCTGAGTGGGGCAGAGGAACACTGATGGCGTTTATGGAAAGCTGAGTTTGGTCTTCTTGATGGAATTAGAAGTGCTAACATTCATACTTTTGGTACTCTCTCTTTCTTTCTCTTCCATCCCTCCTTCTCTCTCTCTCTCTCTCTCTCTCTCCCCCTTCCTTCCCTCCTTCTATCTCTCTCTTTTTCTCCCTCCCTCAATCCTTCTCTCTTTTTCTCCTTCTCTCTATCTTTCTTTATCTCTCTTTTTCTCCCTCTTTCCTTCTCTCTCTTTCTCTCCCTCACTCCCTCCTTCTTTCTATCTTTCTTTCCTCTTACCCCCTCCTATAACCTTTGACTCCTGGAACTCTGCCTTTCGTCTAGACAGTAGGCCTGGCCTCACTCCCTCATGCTCACCACAACCTTTTCCTCAGTCTCTCATCTCAGGGCTTCATCCTCATGAGAAAATGTCCATGTGCAGAAGTTCCCTCTTTTTTCTGCTTGGTTCCTGAGGGCAGAGCTAGAACAGTGGATGGAGAGGCAGCCTTGGGCCCCAGGGAGGAGCTGCCCAGTAATTAGCGCTGTCCAGGAGGACCGTGGGCTTTCTCTTAAGTTCCTTATTGCTGGAGATATTAAAAAAGAGGTGTCAGCGATTGTTGAGGGCAACTGGGAGGTCCTTATTCCATTTCCATTGGACTAGGTGCCTTTTTTTTAGCACTTGAGACCACCTGATTACAGCAGTTACAACAATAATGGTTAATATTTCCCATCTATATAGCATTTGACTTCTGGATGTTTTTACAAGATGTTGATTTGATTCATTGGTGTAGGACAATAGCGTCAATCTCGGATAGAACCAGCAGCCATGAATCCATTTATAAGGATCCCTGCGGGCTGTACATCAACTTAGTTTAAAAAGTAATGTTATCCATGTTTTATTGTATTTTATTTGTTTTGTTCAATATTTTCCAGTTACATTTTGATCAGGTTCATGTGTACCTGGGAGTGTTAGACTGACTGTGTGTTTCACATGTCTGGTGTAGGAGCTCTCCCAGTGTGGAAACTCCCTCCACCTGCCCTAGCAGATTGTTTTGTGCTTCTGCTTCTGTCTTTGAAAGATGTCTAGGGGGGCGACGAGGTGGCACAGTGAATAGAGCACCGGCCCTGGAGTCAGGAGGACCTGAGTTCATATCTGGCTTCAGACGTTTAACACTTACTAGCCGTGTGACCTTGGGCAAGTCACTTAACCCCAATTGCCCTGCCCTTCCCCCTCCAAAAAGCAAAAAAAAAAAGATATCTAGGGCATGAGGTGATCAGTGGCTTGTGGGACTTGAACCTTGGTCTTTTTGATGGGGAGGCTGGAATATCATGTATTCTGTATCACGGATGCATCCACTTTGCATTTTCCAGAGAACTTTCTTATCCATCATCTCAATTGATTCCCATCATCCACAGTGAGGAAAGTCCTTGACATGAATTTGGGAGACCTTGTTCCTAAACTGTCTTTGCCTTTGTGACCTTGGGCAAGTGATGCCCCTCTTAGTGTATAGTCTTCCCCATTTGTAAAGTGAGGGGGTTGGATTAAATGGTCCTCAAGGCCCATTCTAGGAACAGCAGGCATTATCATGTCCATTTGATGGAGGGGAAAACTGAGAGACCCCTAGAAGTAATGAGGGTCATGTAATGAGATCCAGTTCTTGACCCCCAATCCAGCCTTCTTTTTGACTTCTCCATATTAGAGAGATTTGTGGGCTAGTGTGAAAAAGCTTGGAATTAGAGGACTAGGGGGACTTAGGTTTAATCTTGGCTAATTATTAGCTTCATGATCTTGTTCAGGTCACCTTCCTGGGTCTCAGTTTCCTCCTTGTTAGAGAGAGGTTTGGACTAGACAGTTTCTGTAGTCTCTTTCTGGAAATGAAGACTTCTGAGACAGCAGAACAGAGCTGTGTCAAGAACCAACCCAGGCCTTCTGATTCCTCTTGTGGGCCTCAGGTAGTATTTCCCAGCCTTGGAGCTATCTCCTGAACTTTAAAAACTTGTGTTTGAATATCCATAAGCCAACTCTGCCAGGCTTTCAGAGAGTTTTGGAAACATGGACCTTCTAAGTCACTTCAGAATTTCTTCTGGCTTCCCCAGACAACCAATCTTGTGACAACTTGGAATTAAAATCTGTTCCCATCCCCTAAGTCCCATGGTAGGACCCAGGGCCTGGTGGTCATTGCTCACTCCAAAGAGATCAGGGCTGTCCCTCTATCTGTCCTGGCAGCTTTCTTATAATCATTTCTCTATCTTGGATGAGGACATGTCCATCCATACTGGCCTCTTACAAAAATCCATCCGTCTAATGACATTTACCCACACAGACTTCCTCGTATGTTGTTTTTGTCTTATCACCTTATTAAACTATTACGTTCCAGGAGGGCAAGGACCATGTTGTATCTAAACTTTTTATCTGCCTCAGCCCTGGGCATAGTGTTTGCACACAGTAGTTTCATAATAAGTGTTTGTTCAATTGAGCATATGACTAGATGGTCACTGAGGTGCCTTCCAACTCTGAAATTCTATGAATATGATTCTGTTTCTGTAACTTCATCATGCACTTCCTCACCCACTGTAGGCAGGCCTCTTGTATTTATATGGGTAGCTATGTGGTGCTGGGGATAAGAGCTTGGGATCTGTGGTCAGGAAAACGTGAGTTTGGATCCTGTCTTAAATCCTTACTAGCTGTGTGACCTTGGGCAAGTCACTTTACTTTGCTTCCATTTCCTCTTCTATAAAATAGGAATGATAATAATAGCCCCTACCTCCCAGGGTTGTTATGAGGATCAAATGGGTTTAAGGCATTTTGCAAACCTTAAAGAACTATATGAATGCTAGCTATTATTATTGGGGGCATGGCCCACCATGTGTGAGAGCTCCCTTAGAAGGGAGGTTCCAGGAGGCATCTCTGACCTTTTATCTCCTCTTCTGGGATTTCTTTCTTTCTTTCTTTCTTTCTTTTTGGAGGTGGGGAGATGGTATGGAAAGACTGTGTTCTGTGGGCTCTCAATCAGCCAGCCCGGCCCGGCCCAGCCCAGCTGGGGATGGGTTTCAAAGGGAAAGCTGGCCAGCTGGTATGTGAGCCATGTTAATTCAGTGAAGCCGCTCTGTTCTCTTGATGTTGGTTAAAGTTACGCCCGGCAGCTGTAGAGGAGAATGTGCCTGGGAAACTTGAGGAGGGGCCCTTAGACCCCGTCCTCGTGCTGCTGGCCTGCTGACCCCCATAAATCTCATGTTTGAGGAGACAGAGGCAGCAGCACCCCCTCCCATGCTGGGGGGAAGACGGGCAACAAAGAGGGCCCGAAGGGACAGGAGAAGGAGCCCAGGTGAGGAGTCGGGAGCCCCGGCTTCTCAGCTCAGTTCTCCTGTGGAAACTCATTGTGTGTCCTTTGGCAATCATTGCCTTCTCCAGAACTCAGTTTGTTCAGCTTTGAGAGGAAGGGGTTAAACTCGGTCATCTCTAAGGGCCCTTCCAACTTCGGTAATCTTTTATTTTAGGTGGTAGAGGGAATGGGGGTGGGCGCTCAACATTGAAGATTAGGGAGAGGTGAGATTGGCAGAGACTAGACAGCGTTTTGCCCTTCATGATTCTCCAAAGGAATCTTCTCTCCTCTCCTCCTTCCTCTCCTCTCCCCTTCATTCCTCTCCCCTCCCCTCCTTTTCCCTTCCCTCCTCTTTTCTCTCTTCTCCTCTTCTCTCCCCCTCCCTCCCCTGCCTTCCCCTCTCCTCTACTTCCCTCCCCTCTCATCCCCTTCCCTCCTCTTACCTTTCATCCTCTCCCTTCCTCTCCCCAACCTCTCCTCCTCCTCCTCCTCCTTCTTCTTCTTCTTTCTTCTTCTTCTTCTTCTTCTTCTTCTTCTTCTTCTTCTTCTTCTTCTTCTTCTTCTTCTTCTTCTTCTTCTTCTTCTTCTTCTTCTTCTTCTTCTTCTTCTCCTCCTCCTCCTCCTCCTTCTTTT
>NW_027185698.1:47455873-47473407 GCF_028583685.1 Petaurus breviceps papuanus | reverse complement strand
ACCTCCTCCTCCTCCTCCTCCTCCTCCTCCTCCTTCTTCTTCTTCTTCTTCTTCTTCTTCTTCTTCTTCTTCTTCTTCTTCTTCTTCTTCTTCTTCTTCTTCTTCTTCTTCTTCTTCTTCTTCTTCTTCTCCCTCTCTCTCTCTCTCTCCCCCTCTCTGTTTCTTACAACAACCCTAGGATGTAGGTACTACTATTATTATTTTCTTTGCTTTTTGAAAGGGGAGGGCAGGGCAATTGGGGTTAAGTGACTTGCCCAAGGCCACATAGCTAGTAAGTGTTATGTGTCTGAGGCCAAATTTGAACTCAGGTCCTCCTGACTCCAGGGCCGGTGCTCTATTCACTGTGCCACCTAGCCACCCCAATGTAGGTACTATTATTGAATACCCATTTTCCAGAGGAGGAACCTGGTTTTGAAAGAGGTTGTCATCTGTCCAGGATCTGAGTGTCTGTGGTAGGATTTGAACTGAGGTCTTCCTAACTCCATATCCACCACTGCATCCCCTAGCTGCCACATTGTATCATACCTTCAGCAGATTTGTCCCCTCTTTGGGGCTCAGTTCATTAGCAAAAGGGGATGACAGTCCCTGCCCTACCTTCCTAAGAAGGGTACTGTATTTAATGACTCAGTACAGCCCTACTCACTGTCCTTAAAGAAAATCTGGCAAACTCAGAGGGGGCTGATGCATGTGGGCCCTGGGTTCAGAGTCAGATCTCCCAGCTCTCATCATAGTTTCTTCCATGGTGATATAATTCAGCCCTTGATATTCAGCGTGATGCCCCCTTGATATGGGGAAGTGAATCACAAATTCTAGCCTCATGCATGCACGTTATCTTCAGTTTACTTTACAAATTCATTGCAGCTTCCAGCCTCCTTGTCATGGCCCAAAGGGCTTTTGGTCATTGCCTACATCTGAGTATACTTCTAATCTCAGAAGTCTTGAAATGTCTGGCTGCCATCTCAGGCCCTCAGCCCCACACTTGCAGCCCCTCTTTCTGCTCTTAGGCCAACTACCTACAGCCATTTCCAAGACCCCAACAGATCCATGTTCAACCGCTGCCACCATTCCCACATTTCCTCACCATGCCTGGGTTGGGTGTAGCCCTCTTACTCCCATGCTTTGCCATCTAAGTGTCCTGAGGTCCTGAAAGACTCCTTGGGAAATAGCAATCACTCCTGGTGAGAATGGCAGTGCCCACACCTGACATCCACTCTGGCCCGACAGCAACGACCGCCAGGCACTAGGTATTACTTGGGACCAAGGGGATGGGGACAGACTTTAATTCCAAGTTGTCACAAGGCTGTCTGGGCAAGTCAGAGCAAACTCTGAAGCAGCTAGACCTCTCTGAAAGTCTGGCAGAGTTGGTTTAGGGAGAGAGAGGGGGGACCTGTCAATTAGCAATTAAGTTTACCATCTTACATGGGCATGATTTGTGGCACCCCAAAACAATTACCATAGTAACATCAAAGATCCCTGATCACAGATCACTATACATAGACATGATAATAGTGAAAAAGTTTGAAATATTGCAAGAATTGCCAAGATATGACACAGAGACACAATGTGAGCATATGCTCTTAGAAAAATGGCTCTAATAGACTTCCTCAGGGCAGGGTTGCCACAAACCTTCAATTTGTAAAAAAAAATGCCATATCTGTGAAACACAATAAAACAAATGCAATAAAACAAGGTGTGTAGATAGGTAGATAGATAGACAGGTAGATAGCTAGATAGACAGACAGGTAGATAGCTAGATAGATGACATTAAGTAGTTCAAAGCAAGGGAGGGAGGGAGGAATGGAGAGAAGGCATTAGTCGCTGGTGGGCTTCATGTAGAAAATGAGCTGGAGTGGTATTTTGTGAGGGGGAGGGGAGGAGGGAGTACATTCCAGGCATGGAAGAGAGCCAATACAAAGACCCTCAAGGACACAGAGTGGTGCGTGTGAGCGTAAGGCTGGTTTGGCTGGCTCAATAACAAAGTTATAAATTAGAATATTATGTATATAGAAGATATCAGATTGTTATAAAAGAGAAAGTGTGTGTGTGTGTTTGTGTATACATGAACATGTTAGATAGAGCTTCTTTCTTCCTAGAGCTCCTCAAATAAAGGCTGGATGACCATTTGTTGGTTGCATTGGATGTAGAATGGATTGGGTAGTTACTGAAGAAAACTAGGAAATTCCATAATTTTGGTGGGTTAGAGTAAGGAAGAACCTAGGTTTAAATCCACCCCCAGTATTTACTAGCCTTGACACTGGAAGTAAGTCACTTAGCATCCCCAAGTCTCAGTTCCCTCATCTGTTAAATGAGAATAACCACAGGACTTAACCCACAGACTTGTGAAACTCAAATGAAATAATTTATATAAAATTGGTGGTTTTAAAACACTATATAAATATTAGTTATTTGTTTCCAAAAAGTTTGACAGATCGTTTTCTTTAAAAATTTTTTTCCTTTTATTATAACTTAAAAATCAACAAACAAGGACGTTTTATATACAAAGAAGGGGGGAAAAAGAGGACTGTATATGAAACTGAGCTTCTGTTATGTCTAAGTTTTTAAAGTGTATATTTAATTTAACACAGTAGTAGCAAGAGTCATGGTGTAGTGCAGGGACGTCAGACTAGGGTACAGATGGAGGCCTCTTAATTATGCAGCAGAATCCCTGCAAGTTGCAGCTTGACTTAGAGAACCACATCATGAGCATTATCTATGTTTTCTTGTGTTTTCATTTATTTTGTTAAATTTTCACAATTCCATTTAAACCAGGTTCATGTGGCACTTGAGTGTTGCAGGATGCATGGACTCTATGTTTGATGCCTTTGGTGCAAAGGATAGGGCAGCCCTTAGCGTTAGAAATCCATCAGCCAGCAAATATGTGTTTTGCACCTTCTGTGTGCTGGGCACTGAGTGAGGCTTTAGGGAGACAAGGACAATGAACCAATCCCCACTCCAAGGAGTTTACATTTTAATGGTGGGCCAAGTACACACAGCTAGGTCTGGACTGGTGCAAATAAAGTGGTTGCATTATTCTAATTTGCATTGTATATTTCTATTGGACTAGAACCAGTGACCATATTTTATATAATTGTAACTTTGAATAGTGAGAATCCAAATACATGTAACCACTTCATGGTATTTATTGTTTGTACTAATTAGGACCAAGTTGTGTCCACATACAGGGTGTTCTAAAAACTCACTGCGTGTTAAACAGCTTAAATAGCTATAAGTAACTTAAAACTGCACTGAGATTTTCTCCGATGCCTACACAGCATTCATATAAAGTGAATAGATGCAAGCAAAGAAAACATAGTCAAATGCACGATAGTTTGGCAGCTCACCTGCTCTAGTGGTTGAGGGCGTCAGGAAAGGCTTCATGTGGAAGACGATGCTTGAGTGGATCTTAAAGGAAGGGAAGGGATTCTCTCCCACAGATGTGACGATGAAGTGGGTTTCATGTGTATGGGAAAGCCAGGCTAGAGACACAAGGAGACGTAGGAGACTGTGTGGTCTGTCCTGCCTGCCTGGTACCAGGGTGATGCTCTTCACCTCTTGGTGCTCTGGGCAGTGCTAGATGTGGCTGAGAATGTGCCAAGATCATCGGTCCAGTCCCTGACCCTACCCTGCTAGCAACAGCATTGCCTTGAGGATGAGAGAAGGCTTGGGAAGAGTGACACTGGAAATGGACCTTGAAAGGATTTCCTTCCAGCCATGGATTTAGCCTGTAGAAATGCACAACATGAGGACGAGATCACAGAACAGCCAGATGTCCAGACTGACTGGATACTACTAATATTGGTACTAGATACTACTAGTATTAGTGATACTACTAGTATTAGTAATACTAGGTACTACTAGTGCTTAGTACTACTGCTAGTACTTGGTACTTCTAGCACTACTACTACTACTAGTACTACTAGTACTGAATACTACTAGAACTAGGTACTACGTACTACTGCTGACATTTATATAATGCTCAGGGTTTGTTCTTTGGTTTATGGACATTATTTCATTTTATTATCATATCAGCCTTAAGGGAAGGGTACTACAGGTATTTTACTCATTTTACAAATGAGGAAACTGAGGGCTAGAGAGGTTAAAGCAGGTAGGTAAATGTAGTACCCAAAGCACTGAATCTGGATTCTGGAAGACCTGAGTTCAAATCTGGTCTCAGATACTTATTGCCTGTATGACCTTGGGCAAGTCACTTGACCTCTGCCTGCCTCAATTTCCCCTTCTGTAAAATGGGAATAACAGTACCAGCTATCTCCTAGGGTTGTTATGAGAAATGAGAGTATTTGTAAAGTGCTTTGCAAACCTTAAAGCTAACCTTCGAGCTGGAAATCCATCCATCAGCAAGTATTTATTGAGCACCCGCTGTGTATTGGGTGTTGGGTTGGGCATTTGGGATACAAGTGCAATGAAACAATCCCTATTTGCAAGAGGTTACATTCTAATGGTGGGACATGCTAGCGGTGATGATGGTGGTGGCGATGATGATGATGAAGATATGACTTAACCTTTGTCATCCAGCTAATAAATGTTAGAGGTGGGATTTAAATGCAGATTTTGCTGGTTCCCAGTCCAACAATGATCCCGACACAGGAAGGCCTGAGCTTTAGGGATATCACTTGGGCGGCTGTGTGAAAAATAGATGGAGAGGGACTGGAGACAGGAGATCAGTTAAAAAGTTATTAAGACAATCCAGGCAAGAGTCCTGACAGTGACCAGTGTGAAAAGAGAGGGAGGAATTAGGAACACAGGAATCTGGGGCCATTCAGCTCAGGGGCAAACAGTCCTTTCCCTCTCAGTAACCCCCAGAGTAACTTGCGTGTCACAAAGCAGTAATAAATGTTATTTGCAATGATCTTGAGTTAGTAAGAGAATATCAGTGTCTTCTGTTTCGTATGGATTTGGAAATGGTCTGTGATGTTTTCATGTTCAGCTCTTTCTCATGCTGAAGAACTTTGGCCTGGGGGTCAGGTCACCTGGATTCCAGCTGTCTGTTACTAATTTGCTCAATTCTATGGATGAAGAAACTAGGGTTTAGGGAATGGAAGAGACGACACAGACACACAAGAGATAAGGCACCCAACGCCAAGCTTGCTGACCCTGGTGCCATGTGGCACTGCCTAGGGCATCCCTGGGGTGTCTGACAGCACGTGCCTGCCTGTGCTGGGGTCTGTGCCCTGTGAGGCCTCCAGGATCACTCAGACAGGGTGGGCACAGAGAAGTTAATGACCTGGCCCAGGGTCGCACAGGAGCAGGTAGTTCAGGTAGGACTCATGCCTGGGAGCTTTGGTCCCAGAGCCCGGGCTCTGTGTGCTGGCAGGGCAGGAGTGTGTGTGTGTGTGTGTGTGTGTGTGTGTGTGTGTGTGTGTGTGCGTGTGATGGGGGCCCTGCTGTGAGCTTGGGACAGAATCTCCAGATGTGCCGCTTAGCGGCTTGCCTTGGATGGGTCTGTTTGTGCTCGGACTTGCCGACCTCTTTCATTGTATGAGCCCCGATGAGATCAAAGCAGTCCTGGCTAAACAGGCCCTCTGTTTGTAAAGTGCACCCCCTTCTCCCACCCCCCAACTCCCCCAATCTCTCAGAAAAATATTTACATGGGAGTCCGGGAATATGGACAGGCCTTTCTCATCTTCCCTGCCCTGCCCTGCCCTGCCTGAGCTGCAGCATTAGGGGAAGGCCTGTAGGTAACTCAGAGGCCGCCTCTTCAAAGGCTGGGGGGGGGGGAATATGCAGCAGGCAGGCGGCTCACATCAGAGGCCTGGCCACAGGCCAGGGGGCCCTGGAATGAATGCCAGGCGGTTGGTGTGTGTGTGAGGGAGGGAGAGAAGGAGGGGAGGAAGGGTGGGGTAGTTGGGCAGGAGAGAGCAAGGCTTGGGATGGGGAGAGAAGGGGGGAAGCAGCTGTGGACAGATGGATGGACCGACTGTGATATGCCATTGGAGGGTGGGGCATCTGGCCTTTGTACAGCCCGCTCAGATTAGGGGCTGTTTGCTCAGGGGGCTTTGAGATGCCATCTTGGGGTGGCTGCTGAGCCTGCAACACCCCATCACCTCCACTCCAAGGCAACATGAGCTGATAACATTACTTACATTAACGTTCTCCAAAGGCTTTCCTCAGAGCAGCCTTATGGGACAGGTAATGTTTATAGACCCATTTTATAGATGAGGAAGCTGAAGCACCAAGGGGTGAGAGAGGTCACCCAAGGAGAACTGGATCTCAGAGGTGTACTTAACGGTGCTGCCTCTGCCAAAGAATCCCTGGACCCTCCCATGTCAGTTGCTCTTCTGAAAGTTTTCAAGGTGCTGCCCTCTGCTCAGATGCTCTCTGGAGCTCCCTGCAGGATCACATTCAGACTCCTCAGCCTGGCCTTCAAGGCCTGTGTGTGATCCTGTGCTGACCTCCCAAAGCCTGCCCATCCTTCAAGGCTTCCCTTGTGCACGCTTGTGTGTGCTTGTGCCCTCTAGCTTCCTGGGGAGCCTTCCCTGACCAGCACTTGTGAACAATAGCCCCTCATTTCTAAACCTCCTCAGGGTTTTACAGGAGTAATTTCTTCACATCATTCCCTGGAGTTGGGGTAGTATTAGTTCTGTTTTTAACGAAGAGGAGATTAGGACTGAGAGATGAAGGGACCTATCTGGGCTCACATAGCTGGTCTGCATTTAAACCAGACCTTGATCCTGGGCTAGAAATCAGGCTTTCTCTCTACTGCCCTGCTCTGGCTCTCTCCAAGTACGGGTCACTTCCCTCTCTGGCCCTAGTCACCCATGGACTTTGGAGAGCTCTCCTTGTTTGTTTCAGTGAGACTAAGATCCCCCTCAGAGCAGGGCCTGGGTCTGCTTTTCCTCTATCCTCCCAGAGTGGGAGCTCCTGGAGACACAGCAGGGCCCCAGGGAATGATTGTTGATGGTCAGCGATACCTTGTTCTCCCCTCCTAGACCGCTCATCTCCTCTCTGTCTGTCTCCACAGATGATGTCACCGTGGGAAAAGAGAACCCAGGACCTGAAGGCTCCAATGGTGAGCAGGAAGATGCATCTGGCAAGCAGTGGGGTGAGAATTTGTAATGTGATGTTGTCTTGGGCTTCCTTACTAATTACTAGAATTCTGGTGCCCAGAACAAGAGAGGTATCGACAGTCCTACTGTCCCCTGCCCTAGTGAAGCCAGAGTGGAGAACAGCAGTCAGTTGTGGTTTTAGGAAGGACATTGACAAACTGGAGGAGCCAGAAGGGTAAGACAGCTGGAGGCCGTGTCATATGAGCATCAGTTGAAGAACTGGGAATATTTATCCCAGAGAAGAGAAGACTTAGGAGGGTCAAGATAGCTATCTTTAGCTAAAGGGTAATCTTCTCGTAGAGGGTTAGATTTTTGAAGGTTACTTAAGTGGTATAATGGGAGGAGAACCAGAAACCACCCCCTCCACCTTCTCTCTCTCTTTCTCTCTGTCCCCATCCTCTCTCCATCCCTCTCCATTTTCTCTCTTCCCTTCTCTCTCTCCTCCCTCTCTCCCCTCTTTCTGTCTCTCTGTCTCTCCATCCCTCTTTCCCGTCTCTCTACCTTTCTCTCCTCCTCACTCTCTCCCCTTTCCCCTCCTCTCTCTGTCTGTCTCTGTCTGTCTCCCTCCCTCCCTCTCTCTTCCTTCCTCTCTGTCTCTCTCCCTCCCTCCCTCCCTCCCTCCCCCTTTTCTGTCTGTCTGTCTGTCTGTCTCTCAAAATATTTGCCTTATCCATTGGTACTTACTAACCTACAAAGCCCTCTGGTCATTTGCTCGCTGTCATCAACACATAGGTCTGAATTAGATTTCAGATTTTTTTCTTGTTTTTGTTTTTACAGGAGAAGGGGGAGATCTAGAGAAAAGAAACATGAATGTAGGTCCTGGTCTGACTGTCAAGGCTTGGGGGTGGGCTACCCCAGGGGATGGCAGGGACATTGAAGACCAAAGTCCCTGGTTTGCACAGGCATGTCTTCCCAGGGTATAGGAGAGTTTAAGGAGTGGGGCAGATGAAGTGACCAGAATCAATAACCCAAGACAGACATCACAGAACCCTGAGCTTTGGTGGTGGTTTGATGCCAGAACCCAGAACGTGAACCTAACGCCTTGCAAATGTTATCCCCAGTTTCAGTGCTCAGCATCTCTGTGGCCTGACACATGGAACCCAGAGGTTTTTTTTTCCCTGAAACTCATAGTTGATAATAGCTGGGCTCTGGTATCTTGAAGCTAGAACTCAGAACTTTGTGATGATGTTGGCAAATTGGTTACCAGATCCGATCTAGTGTGAATGCAAAATCTAGTTACTGACCATGTTCCTGACTTCTAGGATTATTTCCACTTCTTCCCCAAGCTGCGTTGGGCCCTGGGCAGCTAGTGGATTATCTCCACACCTCTGGGGTCCAAGTTCAACACATAAATACCCCACCTCCCAATCTGACTGTTTTCCACCATGAACTGATGGGAGGGTAAAGATGGAGTTGGGTTTGGGGGGCTAGAGGTGTTAAGTGGAACATAGAAAGGAGTAGCAGGAAATACCCACACAAGATAAAGTTGTCAAAGAACAAGTCCCCCAACTTGTCCAGGGCAGTGTGAGTCTTGTTTTCTCAACCAGATCCTGAATTTCCTAAGAATTTCTACGTGCTTTGTCTAACTCACCCCTTGCTGTGTTGATGGATAATTGACTTTCCCAACCACAGTCAAGCTGACTTTATTATTCCTCTTGCCCTCACCTCACTTGTCATTTTTCTGCCCTCCCAGCCCGACCTCGATTCACCCAGCCCTCCAAGATGCGGCGGAGGGTGATTGCCCGGCCCGTGGGCAGCTCTGTACGGCTCAAGTGTGTGGCCAGCGGCCACCCGCGGCCGGACATCATGTGGCTGAAGGATGACAAGGCCTTGACACCCCAGGAGGTTGGTGAGCACAAGAAGAAGAAGTGGACACTGAATCTGAAGAACCTAAAGCCGGAGGACAGCGGGAAGTACACGTGCCGTGTCTTTAACCGAGCTGGCGAGATCAATGCCACCTACAAAGTCGAAGTCATCCGTGAGTGTCAGGTCATCCCCACCCCTGCCCCAAGATCTGAACCCCAGCCTGGGCTGGGGGGCCAAGGGGACATTTGTGGGACTGGAATGGGGTCCTTTGGAATAAATTTGGATATCAGCTGACCTCTCCTCATTTCCTTATCCACTGTACCTCGAATTTATCAACATCCCCCTCTGCCATCTTCTTTTAAAATTTTTTTCCCCCAATTACATATAGAAATAATTTTAACACTTCATTTTTTTGGAGGGGGGAAGGTAGGGCAATTGGGGTTAAGTGACTTGCCCAAGGTCACAGGCTAGTTTTTTGTGGTAAGTGTCTAAGGCTGAATTTGAACTCAGGTCCTCCCGACTCTAGGACTGGTGCTTTATTCACTGCACCACCTAGCCACCCCTTAACATTCATTTAAAAAATTTTGAACTCCAGATTCTTTTCCTCCCTCCATACTCTCCCCTCTCATTAAGAAGGCAAGCAATTTGATATAGGTTATACATATGCAGTCATGCAAAACACATTTCCGTATTAGTTGTAAGGTGAAAGATAAAAAAACAAAACATAAAAAGATAAAGTAAAAAAAAAAGTATGCTTCGATCTACATTTAGACTCCATTAGTTCTTTCTCTGGAGGCAGATAGAATTTTTCATCACGGATCTTTGTATTGCTGAGAGTAGCTAAGTCATTCACAGTTGATCATCGTACATATTGGTGATACTATGTACAGTGTTCCCCTGATTTTGCTCACTTCATTCTGCATCCATTCGTGTAAGTCTTTCCAGGTTTTTCTGAAAGCATCCTGCTCAACATTTCTTAGAGCACAATAGTATTCCATCACAATCAAATACCACAATTTGTTCAGCCATTCCCCAGTTGATGGGCATTCCTTCAATTTCCAATTCTTTGCTACCACAGAGAAAGATACTATAAATATTTTTGTATGTATAGATTCTTCTCCCTTGTCTTTGATCTTTTTGGAATACAGACCCAGGAGTGGTATTGCTGGGTCAAAGGCTTTGTATAGTTTTATAATTCTTTGAGCATAGTTCCAAAATACTCTCCAGAATGGTTGGATCAATTTACAACTCTACCAACAGTACATTACTATCCTAATTTTTCCACATCCCCTCCAATATTTGTCATTTTTCTTCTCAGACCTATTAGACAATCTGAAAGGTATGAGATAATACCTTGGAGTTGTTTTATTTTGCTTTCTTTAATCAATAATGATTTAGAGCATTTTATATGACTATAAATAGCTTTTATTTCCTTTTTTTTCTTTTTGGAGTATAATTGGAGTTAAGTGACTTGCCCAAGGTCACATGACTAGTTTTTGTGGTAAGTGTCTGAGACCGGATTTGAACTCAGGTCCTCCTGACTCCAGGGCTAGTGCTCTATTCACTGCACTGCCTAGCCACCCCGATAGCTTTGATTTCTTCAGAAAACTATAAGCAAGCTTTTTTTATCATGAGAAGGATGAGGTATGTCAACTGATGCCAAAATTTGCTTGGTCCTTTGAGATATTCTTACATTCTGGTTCTCCTTTTAGTACCTGCTGTATATAGTACTTCCCTTTTCTCTATAGTGAGATAGCTGCAATTTATATAAGAACCAGTTCTGACCCTTCTGCTTTGGTGAGGAATAGAGGCAGAATAAAAGTTGTTTAGCCTGGAGGAAGGGCTGCAGCAGGATTCAGTTTAACCTCAATTAAGAGACTGTCTCCCCAATAAACTGTAAGCTCCTTGAAGGCAGGCAATGTGGTGTTTTTGTCTTTGTTTCTCCTGCACACAACCTTCTGGTTATACTTGTTTGAATGAATGAATGAGTCAATCTACAGGGATTTATGAAGTAATGATTATGAACCAGGCAGTGCAAGTGTTCTGGATACAAAACCCAAAATGAAGCAATTCCTCCTTCCTGCCCTCTAGGGGCTTATATTCTTAGTAGCATCACCAGAAGAGCTTCGATATTGAAAACACTGGATTTTGTTGTTGTTTTTTGCTTGTTTGTTTTTGAGTCCAGAAGCCTAGGATAGAGGACACTCCTGAGTTTTGCAGATACAATCCAGCTGCCCTTTTCGCTAAGCAAAAATTCCCATGTTGGCCATGTCCAAAACTATCGCTATTCTGCATCTGGAATATGTCACCTACCTTTCTGTCAAGAGTGGGCAGCCCTCTGGAACCAGGAATAGCTTGGATCGTGGATCAAAGTTCTTATGTTTTTCAAAGTTGTTTTTCTTTACAATGTTTATATTATTGTGTGACTGGTTCTCCTGGTTCTGCTGCCTTCACTTTGCATTAGTTCATAAGAGGCTTCCCAGGTTTCTCTGAAACTTTCCATTTGTTATGGCACAGCAGTATTTTCTTACATCTCTGTGCCATAATTTGTCTTACCCCCTTCCCCTACTCTTCCACCATCCCTGCAGGCGCAGAAGGAGAGTTTCTCTCCGCCACTTCCCACCATGATGAGGCTTATTTTGTATTTTACTTTGTTTCATGGGTTGCTGTGGCCAAAGAATTCATCATGTAGTGATTAGCCTTCTGGCCACGAGCCTTTCTGGACTTAGCTAGGCTGAAAGTCAGCAGACATAGTCTCTAGCCAGGACTGAAAAGAACATTGAACTTGAAGCCTTATGACCTAAGTTTGAATGTCAACTTTACCACTTAATTGCCTGTGTGACCCTGGGCTGGTCATTTCATTTCTGAGGCAGTAGAAGAGATGGCTTCAGAGGAGTCTCCCAGTTCATGTCTCCTCCCATGATTCAGTTTTTAATTCAATAGGTGCTGTGCTTAATTCAGGGGATGCAAAAGAGTCCCTGGCCTCAAAGAACTGGTCCCATTATCAAACGGGAGATATAACATGCAAACAGATAGATACAAAGCAAGTTATATACAGAATAGATAGGAAATAATGAACAGAGCAAAGACATTGGAATTAAGAGGGGTGGGGAAGGCTTCCTGTAGGAGGTGGGATTTTAGTTGGGATTTAAATGAAGCCAAGGAGGTCTTAAGTCAGAGTGGAGGAGGGAGAACTTCCAGGTGTAAAGGACAGCCAGAGACCATGACCTCCTGGAAGTCTTTCCAGTACAACAGAAACTGCTAGGGCAAAACAAGGGTCAAGGTCAAGAACAAGGTTCAGGGTCACCTCTACGCTAGCAGGAGGCACCAGAGTAGGACTTTTTGGGAAGTATTTTAATACAGAGAGAGACAGACAGAGATGCAGACAGAGACACAGACGGATGGACAGACAGAAGGACAGAGATAGGCAGGCAGAGTGGTGGAGTAGATTTAGAATCAGCCTTATAATCAGGAAGATCTAGTTCTAGTTTTATCAAGTTCTATCCCTGACACTTTGACTATGGGACCCCTAGGCAAGTAAGTGTCTTAACCTCTTAATGCCTCACTCTACTCTCTAAGACTATAAATCACATAGTAGGGGCCTGTCTTTGCATTTGGTTGAAGGAGGTTTCTTACCAGGATTTCCCTATATTAGAGAAATAACAGGCTTGGCCTTCCCATCCCCCACCTCACCCCCAAATCATATACTTCTGTGTAATATTATTACTTTGATATTTAATTTTTTAAATATTCAAAATTAACAAATACCAAATAAAATTATTTTTTTAATATACAAAGAAAAAAGATTGTACATGAAACCACGTATCTCTTTCATAAAGCTTGCTTTTCCATTTTTAGTTATTAAAAGTTAAATTTTTAGTAAACAGAAATCTATTTTCTTTCCCTTCCCCAACTCTCATAAAAAAAAGAAAACCCAAAACAAACACTTGTGATAATGAGACATACTCAAACAAAACATTCCCATATTTGTGTCCAAAAATATCCGTGGCTCATTCTGTACCCTGAATTCTATCACCTCTCAGTCAGGAGATGGGTAGTTTGCTTTCATCATAGGTCTTCTAGAATCATGGTTGGTCATTGTGTTGACAAAAGTTCTGAAGTTTTTCAGAATGTTGTTAATGTTTGCAACACCATTTTCATTCTAGAAATTGTCCTGTTTCTGTTCTCTTCTCTCTGCACCAGTTCATACAGATCTTTCCAGGTTTTTCTGAAACCGTCTCCTTCATCATTTTTTGACAGCAAAATAGTTTTCCATCACTTTTATATACCATAGTTTGTTCACCCACTCCCAAAATGATGTCCACCCTCCTTGGTTTCCAGTTCTTTGCCACCACAAAAATTGCCGCCAGAAATATTTTTGTGCAGATGGGTCTTTTTCTGCTTGGTGAGGTCCTTTGATTCTTCTGGGAACCAGATGGGTGGCGGTAGGGCGAGGGGGAGCAGGGATGTTGACAAAGGGTTTGCCCTCCCATTTCAGAGCGGACCCGCTCCAAGCCAATCCTGACAGGCACCCACCCAGTGAACACCACCGTGGACTTTGGCGGAACAACGTCTTTTCAGTGCAAGGTGCGCAGTGACGTGAAGCCAGTGATTCAGTGGCTTAAGCGAGTTGAGTATGGCACAGAGAGCAAATACAACTCCACCATTGATGTTGGTGGCCAGAAGTTTGTGGTGCTCCCCACTGGGGACGTGTGGTCCAGGCCTGATGGCTCCTACCTCAACAAGCTCATGATCACCCGTGCTCGGCAGGAGGACGCAGGCATGTACATCTGCCTGGGAGCCAACACCATGGGCTATAGTTTCCGAAGTGCCTTCCTCACTGTGCTGCCAGGTGAGGCTTCAGAGTGTTGGGCTCCCCCACATTGGGCTGGCTCCCTGCATTGGGTCCTTGACATCTCCAGGGTCCCCTCCACTGGTTGTGACCCCGAAACCCCATTGTCCTTTCCCCTCCAGGATCTATATCTCCAGTGTCCTTTCCCAAGCCCCCTTTCTACAATGTGCCTCCGATAGCCCCACAGCTCTGTCTTTGGTTTTTGGGAGTGGGTGGGGCTGTGATGAAAAGAAGTCCCAAGAGGTAGCCATTGTATGATGGGGAGCATCTGATTGAGACAGCGTGGTATGGAGTCATGTGTGCTAGATTTGGAGTTTAAAATCTCAGCTTGGCCACTTAATGTTTGTGTTGACCTTGGATAAATTCCTTTTCTCTCTGG
Organism: Petaurus breviceps papuanus; assembly: GCF_028583685.1. Lineage (NCBI taxonomy): Eukaryota > Metazoa > Chordata > Mammalia > Diprotodontia > Petauridae > Petaurus > Petaurus breviceps. The sequence continues at coordinate 47,459,306 of NW_027185698.1, read as the reverse complement.
GGCCTCAGTTTCCTCACCTGTAAAATGGTTGGACCAGATAACCTCTAAGAGCCTTTCTATGAATCTTAGATAAGTTTGTGACTCTGAGGCACAGTGGTATGATCACCCCCCAAGCCCAACTGGAACCCCTTTCTGTGCCTTCCTACCTGGGGAGGGCCTCATGATTCCTCAGGGTCTTGGGCTTTCATATCCTTCTGAACTCACCCTACTTTGTGTGGCCTTCCTTTGAGGGCCACAGCCAGGGAAGCCCTATTCTGCTAGCTCCCTTTGGGACCTAAGGTAATAAACAGATCAATCAACTCCTCATTGCCCTGCCTTCTTATGTTGGCTTTTTAAAAATCCTTTTTGTGTCTCTCTGTCTCTCTGTTTTCCTCATTTTGGGTCACGCTTTCTCATTGTCTTGCACCATTTCCCTGTCCCTCTCATTTTGTTTCCTTGTCTCCCTCCTTCTCCATGTTTCTCTTTCCTGTCCCACCTTCCCTATCCTTATCCTTCTTTAAAATTTCCCCTTTATTCTCTCCCCTTTTTGCCTCCTTTTTTATTCCTCTCCTCTGTTTCTGTCCTCCATTCCTCAATCTGTTTGTCTTTTTTCCCTTTTCCTCTCTGTCCATGTTTCTTCTCTCTCTGTATTCTTGTATGGCTCTTTCCCATCTCTCTCAATCTTTCTCTGTCCTTGTGCCCGTATCTTTCCCTCTTCCTTTGTCACTTTCCCTGGCTTTCACTCTGTGTCTGTCTTGGCATCTCCCCTTTACAGACCCCAAGCCTCCCAGCGGCCCAGCAGCTCCCTCATCAACCAGCAGTCTTCCTTGGCCAGTGGTGATTGGTATCCCAGCCGGAGCTGTCTTCATCTTGGGCACCGTGCTGCTGTGGCTGTGTCAGACCAAGAAGAAGCCATGTTCCCCGCCCCCAGCGGCACCGGGCCACCGGCCACCCCCTCGGGACCGAGCTGGTTTGGCTGCCATGCCTGACAAAGACTGCTTGACCTCAGGACACTATGAGGATTATGGGGTAGGAGGTCAGCCCCAGCTGCCCCCTCCAGCACAGCAGCACCTGCTGGGCCAAGGCCCAGGACCCACCACCAAGCTGTACCCTAAGCTCTATACAGACATCCACACCCACACGCATACCCACTCCCACTCCCATGTGGAGGGCAAAGTTCACCAGCACATACATTACCAGTGCTAGGTGGTGGCGGCCGAGGCAGTGGGTATTCGATATCCGGCTCTACTTGGCGGCAGGTGGGTAAGCAAGGCCCCTTTGCGGGGGGCCCCCTGCCGAGACCCATACAGACCCCTCAGTGGGGCAGGAGGTACAGAGAGACGGAGCCACAGAGATGTGGAAAGATGCCAAGGGTGTTACGGGAGGTGGATGTGGACAGAGACAGATGCCGATGCAACTTCCAAGACAGAGATCTAAAGGGAAGCAAAGTGCTCCTGAAACAGACATACACAGAGCCTCAGAAAGAGAGAATCTATATAGAGTTCTATTTTTTTGTGACATTGCAGTGAATCTATAGTGATGGGATAATGAAGGAATCATCCCCCTGCCCCTGCTCTTGCTCCAAGGCAGTTATCCTTGATTGACGCTTCATTCGCCTCAACCCCATCTCAAACCCCCTCTTCTTGGCCCCTGAAGTGATAGGTGCTTTGTCAGAGGGTTCTTGGCTTTAAAGAAATGAGAGATTCCCCCCCCCCATCCCTTCATCCCCACCTTGTTTTGTGCCCAAAGTTGTGGAGATAGAAGGAAGGCGTTTGGTCCCCTGCATGGAGCGGTGCACCCTGCCCTGTGCTGGGGCCAGAGAGGGAGGAGAGGAAAGGCTTGTTTGGCTTCCAGCAGGCCAGCTCTGGCCTGGTGCCTGGAGGGAGAGTGGGGGAGGAGTCCTGGGAAAGGTCCGTGGGCTGTGGACTCTGCTAGCCACCAATATGATGCCATCATCAGTTGGGTTCTCCAGACCTCCCCTTCCCCTCTTCCCCCACAATCCCCTTTGCTATTTATATTTAAGAAATTAAGAAAATAATAATAATATTAATAATAATAATAAAAAAGAGAGCCTTCCCGAGAGAGGGCAAAAGCCTACCAGGGTCAGCAGCACTGACTCCAGGGCATCCCTTGTGGAATGGCCATCTATTCTAGAGATTGCTGATGACTGCACCCCAAGAAGGGTAACTCTAGGTTGCCCTTCTAGAGCCAAGGTTGAGCCCTTGAGAGAGATGCTGGGGCCCGCTTGCCCTCCTCTTCTCCGAAGGCTGTAACTGGGTGTTAACGCAAAGGAAACACCCTGTTCAGCCTAGAGAGTGTCTAAGCAGGGGCCGTGTATGTTTAATTTATTTTGTTTAACGTGGTCAAACGAAGTATGTACTTTTCCTACAAGCAGGTTTTTCTATCTGTCCCTCTGCCAGGCTAGAAAGGCAGACCTGTTTGTGTGTCTGCCACTCCTGGGGGCCCAGGGCTGCTGTAATCTAAAGGTGAGCACAGTTCCAGCAGGTGGAAACTTGACTAGGGCCATCCCCTCTGAAGCCTGGGTTCTTGGGGAATGACAGGGAAGTAGGGTCCAGGCCAGGACAGAGGATCTGAACCTGGCCAAAGACTTTTCTTCCTCATCCTTCCCTTCCCCCTGCCTCAAACAAACGAACAAACAAAAATCAGGCAAATTTGGATTTGGAAAACTGATATGACTTTATGATTCTTCAAAAACAAAAAGTTGCTCCCCTTCCTCCTCCCTCCCCCAATCCTGAAGGAGACTTGGCTTATGGGCCAGTTTTTCCAGGGCAGGGGGAAGTGGGGGGGGGGGTTGATTAGGGATGGGCTGGGCTCAGCCAGTAGCTCATGGGTTTGAAGGCCTAGAGAACATGGGCAAAGGCCTTGAGAACATGGGCAAGACCTTCCCAAGGGGATGCTACTGAAACCAAGGCAGGGACTCTGCCATCTACCAGGGCCCTAATGCTAGATGCATCTCCCACCAAGGCCAGCGTCCAGACCCCAAAGGGAGAGAAGGCTTCTTCTTCCCCACCCCTATCTGAGCCGTGCTGCTACTTTCCCCCAACACCTTCTCATCTATCAATTTATTTGCTCCTCAGAACACCCCATGTGAGATAGGTATTAATCTCCTCCTTTTGTAGGCAAAGCAGCTGAGACCCAGAGGTCATATAGCCTGCCTTTCACAGGAGCTTGGAGCTAGTCCTCACTGTCCAGGCTTTTCCTACAGTATCGAAAAATGGATAAGGGGGCAGCTAGGTAGCGCAGTGAGTAGAGCACCGGCCCTGGAGTCAGGAGGACCTGAGTTCAAATCCAAACTCAGACACTTGGCCCTGGAGTCAGGAGGACCTGAGTTCAAATCCAACCTCAGACACTTGACAAACTTACTAGCTGTGTGACTTTGGGCAAGTCACTTAACCCCAATTGCCCTCCAAAAAGCAAAAAAAAAAAAAAGAAT
>NW_027185698.1:47444732-47455773 GCF_028583685.1 Petaurus breviceps papuanus | reverse complement strand
TTTTTTTTTTTAATCCAAAATATTTCAAGAGAAAAGAATGTATCAGAAGGCATAAGCAGGCAAGGGGGTATCCAGGATGCCCTCCCTGTAGCTGCTGATAGCTCAGGCATGGCTTGCTTGCCCTTTGTCCAGGCCATGAGGGGAAGCCTACAGGATGGGGAGAGCTTTGTCTGACCATCAGCTACTCTTAGCCTCCATTGGCCAATCTGTTGCACCCTAAACATGAAGTTAAAATGATGAGTTTGTATGTGTGTATATGTGTATCCGTGCATATGTATGTGTGTGTCTATGTGTGTGTGTCTGTGTCCTTGTGTAAGCCCCACCATCCATGTTGAGACAATCGTGTACAGTTGGCCCCTTCCTGTTCGATGAAAGCTTTATTGAACATTTATCAATAAATGCGTGAAGCTATGTTTGTCTTGAGAGTATTTTTATTATGGGAGACGTTGGGGCAGGCAGGGAGGGTTCTTTGTATGCTGAGTTAGAGGGGACTGACCGAGCTTAAGCAACTCTGTGGTGTAGTGGTAAGAATACTGATTTAGTCAGAGGATCTGGGTTTGAATTCTGGTGCTACCACTTAGTGCCTGTGACCCTGAGCAAATTTTTGTCCCTCTATGGGCTTCAGTTAACCCATCTACATAATTAAGAAAAAATTGGGCACCGCCTACATCCCAGGACAAGGTAAGTAACTTGTGCTTTGCTACACGGTAATTTCATTGCCAGGATTTGAATTCAGGATTTTTTATATACTTATTTACTGAGTAGATATCCCTGCCTCACCTCCCCTATCCAGCAAGACGTTTTATTGTTAACAAACAGTTAAAAAAGGGAGCAACAGAACCAGCCGCCCATAAGGGTGTATGCATTTTCCACCTCCACAGTCTCCTGCCTTTGCCAGGAAGGGAAGGAGGTCTTTCTGTGGCTTTCCTTCCAATCCTAATCACTCGACATTTAGGATCTTTATGGTATCATTTCTATTGCTGGGTCTTGCTTTCCTGCCTCTGCTAACTTCACTGCATTACTTCTTGTAAGTCTTTGATTTCTTCCTGACTAGTATTATTTCACAAATTAAATTCCATTACATTCATGGGCCATAATTTGCTTAGCCATTCCCCAATCAACGGGTAACTACTTTGTTTCTAGTTCTTTGATAGTACAGAAAGTATTACTATAAAATATTTTGGCATATTTGGAACTTTTCTGTCCTTTGACTCTATTTGTCACATATTTGACACATAGAGGGATCTCTGGGTTATAAGAGTATGAATGCGTCGTTGTGTCCAACTCTTTATGACTCCATTTGGGGTTTTCTTGGCAAAGATACTAGAGTGGTTTGCCATTTCCTTCTCCAGTTCATTTTACAGATGAGGAAATTGAGGCAAATAGTGATAAGTGACTTGCCCAAGGTCACACAGTAAGTATCTAAGATTGAATTCGAACTCCAGTCTTCCTGACTCCAGGTCTGGATATACTGTGTCATCTAGTTGCCCTAATGGACATATTAGTCACTTTATTACTATTTTAAAAGCAAAACTCCAAATTATTTTCCAGAGTGGTTGAGCCTATTTACAAGCTCCCTTAACTAAGGACCTAGGTTATGCTGACCAGAAACCCAGTCATATCCAAAGATTGATGTAAGGAGTTTTCTCACACCTCAAGCAATCCATATGTCTTATCTTAAAACTGTCCCCATATTGATCAATCGGTTATTGTTTCCATGTTCCTTTGATTGTTTATAGCCATTCAGGTTGAGCTGAGACAACTCTTTTTCTGAATTCAGGGAATTGCACCTGTTTGCTCCCTCTCCCCCAACCTGGAAAGTCCGTAATCTTTCATCCAACTAGAAATCAGGTTACCTAATATATTGTTTCCTTTAATTAATTGGCTTAATTTGATTTATTGTTTTAATATATAAAAGTCTGTCTCCCCTTGTATTCAGTGACCAGGTCTAAGCTGAGGAGGTCTGGTCCCTGTTTGTTGGGCAACTGCCATGCGTTGCTTAATAAACGATATGCTTGGGAGATCAAACCTTTTAATCCTTAGTCATTTATCTCATCTTTCACCCACCACACCAGGAGTTTTCAAAGTGTGGTCCTCAGACCACATCCTAGGGGTCCCTGAGGTCAAAACTACTTTCATAATAATACTAAGATGTTATTTGCCTATTAAAATACTTCCCTTTCCAACTACATATCTGTGTGAGGCCAGTTTCTCTTCATATATTTAACCAAAAGAACATTGTGATAGATTGAATGCAGAAGCAGATATGAGGACCCATCTGTCTTCCATTAAGCCAGACATTTAAAGAGATTTGCAAAAAATGTAAAACAATGCCGCTCTTCTCACTTAAGTCACTTTGGAAAACAAATTTTTTTTTCATAAAAATAGGTAATTTATGTTAACTTGTTATAGTTTTATTATTATTTTTAAATCAATTGCTAAATGCTTTAAATTTTTTCCAGTTTTAATTTCTAATATGGCAATTCAATGGATATAATCTATATCAACACAAGTTCTCTGGAGTTCTCAAACATTTTTTAAGCATGTAAAGGGTTTCTGAGACCAAAAAGCTTGAATTTCACAACTGTAACTGAACCCTAATTGTCCTGGTCCCTGTAAGTGGTCAGTTCAACAAATCACCAGGGTCTTTTTAGTCTCCATTATGTCCTTTTACAGAAGTAGTGACTGGACATGACTGACTCTAACTGTCCGGCCTGCTGCTCCAGCTGCTATGTGATGCCCAATGAAGTAGGTATCTTCCAGTGGCTGGCTGTGATTGTGCAGTGGGAATGGTTTCCACTGGCCATTCAATTGTTAGACAATTGTTAGCCACATAAAGTAACAGTGGTGACACCAGGGAGGATCAGTGGTCTAGAGAGAGTTGTAACAGCACTGGACCAAAGGACTTAGAGATGAAAAGGATCATAGAACATGGAATTATTGACAAATGGAAGAGTTTTGAGATAATCTAGTCTACTTCTTTTTAAATGTCTGGATCTGTGATTTCATCCTTTTGGAGCTCCTAGTGGGGAAAATCCTTTTACTGGTATGTATGGGCATCTGGTTTCAGAGAGTTGTCTGAGAGTGTATAGGGGATCTTTCTTTTTGTTTTTGATTTGCATGTCTATCAATGAGGAACTGAAGAGTTAAGTGATTTACCCAAGGTCATACAGCAAATACATAAGGAGGCAAAACTTAAACCCAGGTCTTCCTAACTTCAAGGCTGGCCCTCTATGCTGTCTTGTCATTTTATTTAAAAATAACTTATTATTTTTATTCTGAGCTTAAGAAATACCATATAAAATGGGCAATTCCATATATAAAATAGAACAATAACAAAAAAAGAGATTGTATTGTGAATCTGTTATGCACAGCTTACTTTTCCATTTAAGTAGTTAATAAATACAATATGGAACTTTTAGAGCTGCCTACTTGTTTATGATTCTGGCTTTCTGTTCTCTTCTGCACATTAAAAAATGTCTGAATGACGCTCTTTCTTTGGGAAGAGAGGATAACTCTATTGCTGTACTCTCCCTATAATTCCCCAACCTCCCCTTGAACAAATGTGCATAGTTAACCAAAAGAGATTTCTGCATTGGGCATGATAGCCCCAAGCTGACCAACACCAATGTTTCACTTAGAGGCAGCAATGTGCTAAGGAGATCAGACTGGGAGTGCCAACCAACCATTCTATGTGGCAGGGGTCATGGAACCAGACAGCAGAAGTGACTTATTTTGACTCAGTTCTTCAAAATGAAACAGGAACGGATTCTGTTATCTTCCTTCCACTGATGCTGCATCATGGTCTTCATGTGACTCTCAGTGTTCTAAGGCAGTGGTTCTCACAGAGTGATCCAGGGCCCATGTGGATCCCTGAGACCTGAGATCTGCAAGATCAGAAATATTTTTTGTCATAATACTGACTGTATTTGGCTATTAAAAGAGGTTCCTCAATTTTCAAGAAGCTAAAGGAGGCCTAAGACCAAAAAGTTTGATAATGGTTTTTCTAAGGCCATGCTAGCAGAGCCAAAAAGCTGGTGATTGCACTTTTAAAAATAAATATTTTTTATTTTTTCCAATTAAATGCAAAAACAATTTTAGCATTCTTTTTTTAAATCTTGAATTCCAAATTCTGTCCTTCCTTTCCTTCCTCCCTCATTAAGAAGGCAATTTGATATAGGTTATATGTGTATGGTCACGTAAAACATTTCCATTTTAGTCATATTGTGGAAGAAAATGCAGACTAAAAAAAATAATAACCCAAGAAAAATTAAGTTTAAAAAAAAGTGTCTTTCAATCTGCATCCAGACTCCAGCAGTCATTTTTTTGGAGGGGTGTAGCATTTTTCATCATAAGTCCTTCAGAATTGTCTTAAATCATCTTATTGACCACAACAGCTAAGTCATTCAGAGTTGATCATTGTACAATATTGTTGTTACTATGTAGTATTCTCCCAGTTCTGCTCACCTCACTTTGTATCAGTTCATGTAAATCTTTGCAAGTTTTTCTGAAAGCAATCCTGCTTATCATTTCTTATAGCACAATAGTATCCCATCACAATCATATGTCATATTTTTTCAGCCATTCTCCAACTGATGGGTATTTTTTCAATTTCCAGTTCTTTGCCACCACAAAAGATCTGCTATAAACATTTTTGCTTGTGTAGGTCCTTTCCCTTTTTTAAAGAATTGCATTTCTCTAATCAATAGTTATTTAGAGCATTTTTTCAGTTGACTATTCATGGCTTTGATTTCACCATCTGAAAACTGCGTGTTCATATCCTTTTTAAATTTTATTTATTTATTATTTATCAATTGGGGAATTACTTGTATTATTGTACGTTTGACTCATTTATATATTTGAGAAACTTGCTGTAAATTTTTTCAGAGTTGTGATTACTGTGTATTTCCCTCCTTCCTATTTTCTCCCATTTATTTCCTCTCCTTTCACCCTGTCCCTCCTCAAAATGTTTTGCTTCTGACTACTGCCTCCTTTAATCTTCCCTCTCTTCTATCAGGTCTTCTTCCCCTTCTCTTATCCCTTCCCCTCCTACTTACCTGTAAGGTAAGGTAGATTTCTCACTCCTTAATTTTATTTTCTTAGATATCATTCCATCATAGTCAACTCACACTTGTGCTCTCTGTCTATGTATACTCCTTCTAACTGGCCCAATAATGATAAAGTTCTTGGGAGTTACAAGTGTCATCTTCCCACATAGGAATGTAAGTTTAACTTTATTTACTCCTTTATGATTTTTCTTTCCTGTTTACCTTTTTTCTGCTTCTCTTGAGTCTTGTATTTGAAAGTCAAATTTTCTTTTCAGCTCTGGTCTTTTCATCAGGAATATTTGAAAGTCCTCTATTTCATTAAATATCATTTTTCCCTCTGAAGGATTATACTTAGCAATTGGTTTAAATTCTTGGTTTTAATCCTAGTTTCTTTATCTTCTGGACTATTATATTCTAAGCCCTCTGATCCTTTAAATGTAGAAGCTACTAAATCTTGTGTTACCTTGACTGTGGCTCCATGATATTTGAATTATTTCTTTCTGACTTCTTGCAATATTTTCTTGACTTGGGAGCTCTGGAATTTGGCTGTAACAGTCCTGGAAATTTTCATTTTTGAATCTCTTTCAGGAAGTGATCAGGGAATTCTTTCAATTTCCCTTTTACCTTCTAGTTCTAAGATATCAGGGTGGTTTTCCTTAATAGTTTCTTGAGATATGATATTAGCTCTTTTTTTTTTTTAGCATGGCTTTCAGGTAGTCTTAATAATTCTTGTTATCTCTCCTTGATCTATTTTCCAGATCAGTTGTTTTCCTAATGAGATAGTTCACATTTTGATTTTATTTTATTGTTTCTTGATATCTCATAGAGTCATTAGATTCCATTTGCCCAAATCTACTCCTTAAGGAATTATTTTCTACAGTGAGCTTTTGTATCTCCTTTTCCATTTGGCTAAATCTACTTTTTAAGGAGTTCTCTTCAGTGGATTTTGTGCCTCTTTTTCCATTTGAACTGTTTTTTTTTTTTAAATTAATCAGTTTACCTTTAGTTTACAACATTCAGTTCCACAAGCTTTTGAGTTGCAAAATTTCTCCCCCTCCCTCTTGTTCTGTTTTTTTTTCTTCGGTATTTTTTGTGTCTCCTTTTCCAAGCTGTTGACTTTTTTCACGATTTTTTTTTGGCATCACTTTCATTTCTTTTCCTATTTTTTTTCTCTATCTCTCTTATTTAATTTTTAAATCCTTTTGGAGCTCTTCCAGTGATTCTTTTGGGGCCAAAGACCAATTCCTATTTTTCTTTGAGGCTTTGGATGTAGCAGTTTTGACATTGTTGTTTTGTGAATTTGTGTTTTGATTTTCCCTATCACCACAGTAACTTTCTATGGTCAGATTTTTCTCTGTAGTTTGCTCATTTTCCAGTTTATTTTTTCACTTTTAGCTTTGTGTTAAAATTGGGCTCCTGGGGTGGAAAGGGCACTGTCCCAAGCCTCAGGTTTTCTCTGCTGCTTTTTTCAGAGCTAGTTCTGGGGGGGAAGTGTGTAAGTTTTCAGTTCTTCCAAGGTGGTATGATCTAAGGAGAGGTGTGGTCATTGCTCTCCTGGTCTTTGAGTGACCACAAATACTCTTTTCTGCCCTGGAACCATGTTTAGAGTTCCTGCCCTTGGCAGCGTGTCTCCTCTCCCTAAGATCCAGAACCACCATGGTTAATGCAACAGAGTCCTTCTTCCAATGTTAACCAAGGCTCTTCTGTAATTTCTCTCTGCCCAGTTGTTTAACCCCCTTATCATCTGTGGCCTGAGATCTCTGGAAGCTGCTGTAATTCAGTCTCTCCCAAAGGCTGCTGCTGGCTTGATGGATATGGCCTGTGTGGGAATATGCTCTTCTCTTACTCCAATGAGACAGACCTTTCCTGTCAGCCTTTTAAGATGTGATGGACTGGAAAATTCACCCTGTCCTTTTGTGGGTTCTGCTGCTTCAAAATTTGTTTTGAGAAATTATTTTCAGGTAGTTTGGAGGGGAATTTGAGAGAGCTCAGACAAGTTCCTGCCTTTACTCTGCCATCTTGGCTCCTCCTTGATGAGTGTATTTTGATAGAAAGTAAGAGGTTGCCTGCCTATCTTCTTAAGGAATGTATCCAGCTTCCCAAAAGCTGTCAAACAGATAACCACTAAACATTTCAGTTGATTCATCTGGGAATGAAGGATATCCCTAGAAGAAACCTGGAAAACATTTTTCACCTTGATCTTGGAGTCATACATGGTATTTTCATCCCTGACACTTATTGATGTGAAGAGGATTTGGAAGAGAAAGGCAGATTGGGAATTGAACAGCTGGCTAAGAAAGTGGTGTATTGTTCTAGGAGGGGTCCCACAGGCCTCAAGTCAAGCAGCTGGTTTTGTTGAGTCTGGCTCCTCCAGACTTCTCCGATCTGCTCATTAACCCCAGGTGAAAATAACATGAAAGGTATTTCTATTGGGTCTGAGGAATTCCCTCAGAGGCAGCAGAGCACCCATAAGTGCTCCCCAAACATGCCCCATCCAAGGAAGGGAATCCAGGGGAACATGGATCATTCACTAGGGCAGATCTTCGCCAGCCTGTACCAGCTATGTTTTTTTGACTATGCAACCAAGTTCATGTTTTTTCATGGCCTACTATGAGCCTACCACATGTATGAAACACGGTTTGGATTTCTGGGGCATATCATAGGTTGCACAGAATGATATATCAATCCAAGTCTAGCTTGCCCTGTCTACCATCCACTTCTGCCTCTCAAGCCTCACAAGCCACATAGCCCAAGCCATATCTCAGCAGGGCATCTCTTATAAAACATCCCTAACAAGTGGTCATTCAGTCATCACTTTGTGTAAGGAGAAATTTCCTAACAGGGAGAGCTGCCTTCAAAATGCAATGAGCTGTCTGGTTATCTATGGAATTTCCTGTCACTGGAAGGGTTTGCTTTATTCAAAAGGAATAGAATCGATTTGGGGGGGTTGGGAGAAGAGTGGAGTAGCTTTGTATACTAAGAATATATATATACATATATATATACATATATATATATATTTCTAACGAAAACCTGAGGGCAGAAATATGGCAACTAGCACCATGGGCTAAATTAAATAAGTTGAATTTTAATAGGGATGAATGTAGAGTTCTGAACTTGGGTTTAAAATAAATCAAAATCAAAATAAAATAAATCAATTTCTCAAATACCATATAGGAGAAGTATGGTTGATAACAGTTGAGAAAAAGATCTAGAGTTTTTAATGGACCAGTCTGAAAGAGGACCTCGGAGCCAGAGCTGGAAGAGATCGTGGGCACCACTTGGAGACCTTCAGGGATGGGGAACTCATTATCTTCTAAGGAGACAGGCAGTCGTCATCTGAGGTTGTACAGGCGCTGGCAAGCCAGGACTTTTGAAATAGTTGAAGAGGATTCTTTCCCTGGGAAAAAAGACAAGGATCCCAAGGAGATGGCTGACATTTCCTCCCCTCATGGCAGCTTGACCTGTCCTCTATTTCCCCTCAGCAAAAGGACTCACTACTTTATCCTAAAACTGTTTTTTCTATCACTCCCCAGCACTCCACCTTTCTGTTTTCTCCATGATTAAGCTAGATTACTAAGGGGGACATATGATGAGAAGAGAACCCAGGTTCTGCTCATGGTCTGGAGAGATATGACTCACATATATGAAACATTTAAACAGCCTGAGAACCTGTCTGGAGGCAAGGAGAATTTGATTGATCCCCAAAGGAAGGGCACAGACAGAGGCAGTCTGGCATAGTGAATAAAGGAATGTCCTTGGCATCCTGAAGAGTTGGATTGTGACTGTGGATAAGTCACCTACCTACTCACTCAGACAACTTTTTAAGACTGAAAGACACTCCATCTCTCAGCTCTGGGCATTTTCTCTGGGTGTTGCCCATGCTTGTAATACTGTCCCTCATCTGCTCTAACTGCTGACATCCCTAGCTTCCCTTAAGTGCCAACTAAAACCCCACCTTCTCCAGGAAGCCTTCCCTAACCCCTCTTAATCTCAGTGCTACTTGCAAGTCATGGCATCACCTTCCTGATGTCATGGTCCTCTTCAAGAACAAAGGCCAAGCAACAGCAACAGCAACAACATTTAGCCTGTATACAGCTTGCCTTGTCTATATTTGGTTATATGCCATCTCTCCCATTAGATTGTAAGCTCCTAAAGGGCAGGAGCTGTCTTTGGCTTCTTTTTGTATCCCAAGTGCTTAGAACAGTGCCTAGCATGTAGCAGATGCATAATAAATAGTTGTGGAATTGAAGTTACAGAGGAATTGCACAATCAGCATTAGTGCAGGGAGTGTCTATGCTGGGAGTGCTCCACACTAATGAAATTACAGTTCTAGATCCCCTTCCCTGACCCCCAAAAGGAGACTCAGAACTCACATAGACTGAGAGGAGAGCTGGGGGAGAGCAGGAGAAAGTGGAAATGAGCCTGGTATGTGTGTAGGAGACTAGTTTGGCTGACTTCTATTTGTTTGTTGTTCAGCCATACATGGCACCCACAGATGCTGCTTGCCATGTCTCCTGTGGCTTCCACCTTGGTTCTCTCAGAACCCCACCCCCTGGCTCTCAGATATTTGGCATGCCAGGATTTAGAGATGAAAGAAACTATAACAGTTTAACTATTATAACTCCTGCCCTTTCCCTCTCCAGATGGGGTATAGTGGAATGATAGTAATAATAGCATTCATGATAATATATGTGAATATTAATTTGCACTCACACAATGCTTTAAGGTTTGCAAAGCACTTTACAAATATAACTTCATTTGATCCTTACATCAACCCTGGGAGGTAATAAAGATCCCACTCAACTCCAGTATTCAGATTTACTGGGTTCTTTGTTAGACCAGATTTTTAGATTTGAACTCAGGGCTTCCAAGGCTCCAGATTCAGTGCTCTAACCATTGAGCCCTGGCTGATCCTGATTCAGTGCCTAATTAGAAATTAGCAAAAGGTGTGAAAGCCTTCCTACAAGCAAGTCTCCCCCTCAGCAAGCTTCCCTTAATAGGCTTCACGTGAAGCCTATTAATGGGCGGAAAAAGATCTTATATTCCATTAACATTACAAGAGGTCAGCTTTTACTCTTTATAATGAATGGAAGAATCCAGTATAGAGGAGCTGTATTCAGCTGGACTAGGGACCGGTCCTACCAGAGATGTCAGAGATCAACATCCCAAAACCAGTGTCTTCCCGGAATACAAGGTCAACTGTTTCATCTGGTGATATGGTTTTGAACCCCCGATTCTGCTACAAAATCATTGTGTGACTTTGGATGGGGGAAGTGACTGGAGCCTCAATTTCCTCATGTGCTAAAGGAGAGAACAATGAGAAAATCCTAAGATTTTCATGTTGGAATGTACCTTAGTTATCATCTGGTCAAACTCTCTTATTTTACAGTTGAGGAAATAGGAGAAGTGGTTTGCCCACGATTGTAAGTAGCCAAAGCAAGGATTCAAAGGTAGGCTTTCTGGCTCCAAATCTAAAAAAAAAAAAAAAAACACTTCCCCTTTCCTGGCAGCACACTATGGAAGGAGGGGGATGGCTGGGGCTGCCACACTACGCTTCTATGGCAAAAGTGACCATCTTCTCACAGATTCAGATTGGTGGAGCCTTCTCAGCATCATTAAACCTCCCTTGTTGCTCCCCCCACCCCTTTCTCCAGTCGTCCTGGCTCCAGACCCCTCCAGACTGCCCTGGCTGTAAGAGGGAATAAGATCTGTGGGGAGGAATTAGGATCTGTAATCCTGGAGGGCCTGCTGCACATGGTCGAGAGAGAGAGAGAGAGAGAGAGAGAGAGAGAGAGAGAGAGAGAGAGAGAGAGAGAGAGAGAGAGAGAGAGAGAGAGAGAGAGAGAGAGACAGAGAGAGAGAGAGAGACAGAGAGACAGAGAGAGAGAGAGAGAGAGAGAGAGAGAGAGAGAGAGAGACAGAGAGAGAGAGAGAGAGAGAGAGAGAGAGAGAGAGAGAGAGAGAGAGAGAGAGAGAGAGACAGAGAGACA